>NC_066623.1:65225810-65550942 GCF_025201925.1 Gopherus flavomarginatus
AAAATGACTCCAAGATCTTTTTCTTGAGCAATAACAGCTATCTTAGACCCCATCATTTTGTATGTGTAGTTGGGATTATGTTTTCCAATGTGTATTACTTTGAATTTATCAGCATTGAATTTCATCTGCCATTTTGTTGCCCAGTCACCCACTTTTGTGAGCTCCTTTTGTAACTCTTTGCAGTGTGCTTTGAACTTCACTATCTTGAGTAGTTTTGTATCATTTGCAAATTTTGCCATCTCACTGTTTACCCCTTTTCCTGATCATTTATGAGTATGTGGAACAGTGTTGCTCCTAGTACAGACCTCTGGGGACACCACTATTTACCTATCTCCATTCTGAAAATTGACCCGTTGTTTCCTATCTTTTAACCAGTTTCTTTCAATCCCTCCACTGGTACTCCTTACACCATATCAATTTTCTTGGCCTCACAACCTTCAGGGACTCTTGTAACTTTGACTCAGAAATCAGTCATTGTTTAATGAGGGACAGCTCTGGAAATTGAATGAGAGGCACCTGTGGAAAGTTAATATTTGTATATTTGACAACTTAACTAAAAGAAATATCAAATGAATGCATGTATATAAAATTGTGTATATTTGCTTATTTCCTTCCTCCCCGCCCCACCTCCTATATTCACCATTTTAGACCACAAGCTGTTCAGGGTAGGGAATGTGCCAACTTCTATGTTGCTAGAGCACAAGGGAGTCTTGTTCATCATTGGAACCTTGAGGGTTCTCTCACAATACAACTATTAAATAATAATTGATAATGGTAATCATGTATCACACATGTTGCCACCTACAAACCAGAGAGCACCTGAATATAACACATATCTGTTGCATTACAATAGAACCTCAGAGTTATGAACACTTTCCGTATGGAGGTTGTTCATATCTCTGAAATGTTTGTAACTCTGAACAAAACATCATTGTTCTTTCAGAAGTTTACAACCGATATTGACTTAATACAGCTTTGAAACTTTACTATGCAGAAGAAAAATGCTGCTCTCCCTTAATTTTTTAGTAGTTTACATTTAGCACAGTACTGTACCCTATCTTTTTTTCTCTGCTGCTGCCTGATTGGGTACTTCCAGTTCCAAATTAAGTGTGTGGTTGACTGGTCTAGCATTCATATCTCTGACATTCGTAACTCTGAGGTTCTACTGTACTTCATTTGTAGGAAAACAGGAAACATCTTATTGAATAAAAAAGTATTTGGTCTAGTCTAGAAACTTGTCTCAAAGGTTTATAGTACAGCTGCTTCCAGGAAAGGTTTCACTTTCCCAGTAATAGACAATTTTATAACATAAGGGAAATGAATATATAACACAAGACATTTAATGGTAGGCTTATATTGTAAATTATTGAGGTTTGGATACTTCTCATAAATAGTTAACCTAACTAGTGAAAATGTGAATGATATTCTTATGATCAATCTACATGTCTTTTCTGAGTCCTGCTAAAGTCTTGGCCTCATTAGTCTCTCCTGGCAGTGAGTTTTACAGGGTAATTATGCATTTTGTGGAACAGTATTTTCTTTGATCAATGTTAAAAATTTGCTGTCTTTCCATGGTATTGTTTCTCTTCCTGTCTCTCTATTATGAGTAAGGGGACATAGGAGCATAAAGCTTAGCTTCTGTATATTGTACCACCTATTGTTTTGTATCTCTTCCTATTCCCAGATTATAAAACCAGAAGGACTCATAGATTATGAAACATTGTGATCATCTAGTCTGACCTTATGTATAACACAACTCATAGGACTTCCATGACTTAATTTCCATTTGAGCTAGAATATATATCTTTTATAAAAACATCTAGTCTTAATTTAAAATTTGCCAGTGATGGAGATACCATCTCTTCTCTAAATTAAATAGTCCATATTCAGCTATGGATTATAACTGGGGAAACAGTTATTTCAAGGGATTGCTGTGGTTGAAAACCAAAGCAGAATTTGGCCCAGTAATCCAGATGAAGTATTCTTTCAGTTTCCCTATTTTTTCTCTTTCTGATATATCCTTTTAGAGATAGGATGGATACAACTGAACTCATAATTCAAGGTGAGCTCATATATCAATTTATAGAACGGCCTTACAGAGAATAGTTTTGAAAATCCTCTCCTCTCCCGTATTCAGCCTAACAAATTGTTGTTTTTTTAAATATTACAGAACACTGAGCAAAGGTTTTCATTGAACTTTTTACAATGACACCCAGGACTTTTCTTAAGTGGTTACATTTAATTTAGATACCATCAATGCACTGTGAGTAGTTTAAATTGTTCCTTCCAATGTGCCTTACCTTGCTGTTGTCAGAATGAGTTTCATCGCCTACTATGTTGGCAAAATGCCTAGCTTTGTTGGGCTCTTCTGAGGTACTGCTCAGTCCTTTGTAGACTAGACTAACCCTCAATGATTTTCAGCCATTTGAAATTTTTTTCTCCTCACAGTTCACCTCTCCTGTTCCAGATCATGTATAAATATCTTAAATAACAGAAGCCCAAGTACAGGAAGAAATAGTGAATGCTCACACAATGGCTAATGCAGGCAGACAACGCAGATTCCCAAAAAGCTTCAGGGTTTGTGTGTCTAGAAATCAAAGGGTTGGGGGGGGGATTTTTTTTTTTTTTTTAGAGTTGCAACTTGCCCCAGAAATGTGACATGTCGTCAGCCTGTGTGATGGGGTACAGAAACATTGTGATCCTTGGCAAATGAAGAATTCAGACTGGTAGTTCAGGAAGAAGCCATAACAACAACTGGTTCAGGAACAGGAAGTGAGACACTGACTGGGAGAACTTTGTTTTCTGAACCCAGGGCAATGGGTCTGGGCAAGAAACAATGAGTTGAGGAATATTTGTGTGTTGTATTTTGAGGTTTATCATCTGTTTCTGTGACCAAGAGATAAAATTCCAACTGGAAAAGAGGATCTCACTGATTTAGCCTATATTCTTGTGCTGAATTGCTTCACTAGTTTACAGTATATTACTTTTTCGGCAATGTCCTGCTTGGTAGTGACCAGGTTATAACAATTCTGAAAGCACTGATTCCTCACTCATCCTTCTCTGCTCCTTACGCCCTTTTCAGGACTTAGGGTGACCTGGCAATTTATGAGGGAAAGTAGAGGATTATAAATTTAAATTGTTATAAATGATTTACCACCTGCATGGCAGCATAAAAAAGCTGATTGAGTGCTGGAGGCTGTAGGGATAAGACACCAAACTTCAGTCTAAATGCTAGATGCTCTAAACTAGAGATAATTCACACTGTATTAAAATAAATGGAAAAACAATAAGGAATTTGGGCTAAAGCCAGTCAGATGGCCCAGTATAAACCAAGTACAATTTGTGCAAAATTAATCTGATATGATCTGCATTTTAAAATGACCCAGTAAGGTGAAGAGACAGTCAGATATTACCCTGCCCTTTCAGGAAGGAGGAGTGTAGTTAAAAAACAGAAGCTTAACTTGAACATAAGAGTGGCTCAGAGAAAGGAAGAATCCTGATTTGGGGAAGAGAAGAAAAGAAACTAAAGTGAGTCAGGCTGCAGAAGTATATAATGATCTTTTACATGTGATTTAAGAAGAGTGTATCAAATCATGCATGTTTTCTGCAATCATACAATGACATACAACAGACAAGTATGGCCCAGTAATAGATTAGAGGGGCTTAATACCTTAAGCATCATGGACTCAATACATCTCTCTATTTTGCACTGTTGTAAACTGGATGCAAATGAGAGGAAGACCCAACCTGATGTTTAAGATATTGGTGTTAATTGGGTTTCTGTTGGCCAATATTGTATTTCTCATTGCACAATGTAATATTTCTGATTTGTGTTGTGAATGCTTTTTCTCTCTCACTTTGGTTCAGTCCCAGCTTCATGTCTTATGCCACATATAACAGGGTAGCTTTCCTGTGAGCTGGAGAACCTGGAGCTAAGTCAGTCCTGGTTACAGACTTTGGGTTAAATCAGTTGATCCCAGGGTAAAAGGCTGTAGGAAGCTGTAGGGAGGGCAGTTCCTGTGGTGAAGGAATTGTAAAGTGAATCTGCAGAGCAAGTGGCCAGCTTGAGCCTGGGTGGAAAAATTGTTTTTATGTGTGAGAACTTCGTTAACTTCATTTAGCTTTAATTTAAGCCCTGAGAAGGGCTGTGACTGAAAGAGACTGTGGATTTTATTGAAGGAGCCCTAGTGAAGGGGAAAAGAGGGGCAGGGTCCAACAGAGGCATCCTGGCCATGAAGGGACACTTGTGTGGCAGGCTGGCACCGTTGCAAGAGTTGAATAACTGTCTAAAGAACTGTCGTAGGCAGTTCTCTTTTTTAAAATAGGAAAACACATGAGAAGCAATGTTTTGCTATTACAAATATATGTATATTGTCTTTTTCATCTCATTAACAATACAGTTTGAGTCCTACAGTATATTTAAAGGTGTGTGCACATGGGAAGTAGTGACTTAACACTTTTCATGTTTATTTTCCCTCACTGAATTCCACATCAAATTAGCTTCATTTACAAGTTTTATTTTTTTTAAATCCTGGCTGTCCGTGTAACCTCAGTCTAGTATCTGAAAGTCAAGCTGTGTTTTTCTGCTTCCTACATCACTACCAAGATTAAACAATATAGGAATCATAGCTGGTGGTTTTGCTGATGCTTAAAACTGAACCAAGCCAAACTTGCTCTTCTGTTCTGCAATGCCAAAGGCAGTACAACTTATTGGTCAGTAACCTATATAGATACTGTACAGTGGATGCTGTGAAAAATACACAGGGAGTAGATACAATGTTGTAACAAAAGATCAATTTTAGATTCCTGTTTGTGACTGTAACCACATTGTAGGCAGTGATCATATTTTTTTAAAATGACAGGTTTCAGAGTAGCAGCCGTGTTAGTCTGTATCCGCAAAAAGAACAGGAGTACTTGTGGCACCTTAGAGACTAACAGATTTATTTCAGCATGAGCTTTCGTGAGCTACAGCACACTTCTTCGGATGCGTAGAATGGAATAGAATCTCCTGTCTGTGTGTTCCAGTCTATGCATCCAAAGAAGTGAGCTGTAGCTCACGAAAGCTCATGCTGAAATAAATTTGTTAGTCTCTAAGGTACCACAAGTACTCTTATTTTTTTTAAAGTATCTGAAATCTGCTTTTATTAAACATACATCATTTTTAAGAATAAACAAGATCTGGCATTCAAAAGTACTGCTAAGAAACTGGGGTTTATTTTCAGATCTTGGGAGACATGCCGGTCCTCGCTTACAGACAGCCCCCCAACCTGAAGCAAATACTCACCAGCAATCACACGCCACACAACAAAAACACTAACCCAGGAACCCATCCTTGCAACAAAACCTGTTGTCAACTATGTCCACATATCTATTCAAGTGACACCATCATAGGACCTAATCACATCAGCTACACCATCAGGGGCTCATTCATCTGCACATCTACCAATGTGATATATGCCATCATGTGCCAGCAATGTCCCTCTGCCATGTACATTGGCTAAACTGGACAGTCTCTATGCAAAAGAATAAATGGACACAAATCAGATGTCAAGAATTATAAATTCAAAAGCCAGTTGGAGAACACTTCAACCTCCCTGGACATTCAATTGCAGACCTAAAAGTTGCAATGCTTCCACACAAAAAAACCCTTCAAAAACAGACTCCAGATGAGAAACTGCAGAACCATAATTAATTTGCAAACTGGACACCATTAAATTAGGCTTGCATAAAGACTGGGAGTGGATGGGTTATTACACAAACTAAAAAATATTTCCCCATGCTAATTTTTCCCCTACTGTTACTCACACCTTCTTGTCAACTGTTTGAAATGGGCTATCTGATTATCACTACAAAAGTTTTTTTTTCTCCTGCTGATAATAGCTCACCTTAATTAATTAGTTTCATTAGAGTTGATATTGCAACCCCCATTTTTCATGTTCTCTGTATATATATATATATATATATATATATATATATATATATATATATATATATTCCTACTGTATTTTCCACTCCATGCATCTGATGAAGTGGGTTTTAGCCCACAAAAGCTTATGCCCAAATAAACTTGTTAGTCTCTAAGATACCACAAGTACTTCTTGTTCTTTTTCCTGGTTTAATTACACAACATAGGTTAGAAAAGGGCAGGGGAGAAATCTGGCCACATTTAAGTCAATGGGAGTTTTGCCATTGACGTCAGTGGGGCCAGAATTTTACCTTACGTATTTAAGTGCTACTGCTAAAAATCTTATTTTAGAATGTAAGCCTATGAAATTACATTTAAGTACATCTGATGGAATAGGCAACACACACAGAGTTAAAATATGTGATCCCTTAGGCAATTTTTTCAATTCTTCTTTTTTGTTTAGCTAATAGTATTTGGTATTGTCAGAAACACATGAGAATCCCCATCAGCCAGGTGTAGGTAAAGTGAAGCAGTGTTTACAAAAGAAAAAAAAATGTATTTACAGATATGTGTTCATTTTAGTGATATAAAGTCTGACTCCTGCAATGGGACAGATTACATGCTTTGTTATCTACAGTTAGGGTGCTGCACAGACAGCAGTGCCATAAGATTTCACCACATTACCCACCCATTTGCCTCAATCCCCAGTTAGAGGGACCACCTCCAGGGATGAGAGGATAGTTTAGTCGCTATGGTCATTATGCCCATGACTTCTTCACTGGCACTGTGAAGAAGAGGGCCAAATCCTAGTGGGGTCTTTTATTTTGTGGATTCCTGTCCAGTAGGAATAGGACTGAGTCCACCAACTCATTTCACGCAGTGCCGTA
Source organism: Gopherus flavomarginatus (assembly GCF_025201925.1). NCBI lineage: Eukaryota > Metazoa > Chordata > Testudines > Testudinidae > Gopherus > Gopherus flavomarginatus. The sequence continues at coordinate 65,232,603 of NC_066623.1, forward strand.
ACAAGGGCGAGGCGAGTGAGGCACTTGCTTCTAGTGCACAAAGCAGAGGAGCACAGCTCTACCGTGATTGGTGGTGCTTCGGCGGCAGCTCTACCGCCACCACTTATTTGGCACCAATTCAGCAGCAGGTCCCTGAATCCCTGTCAGAGGGAAGGACCTGCCACCAAATTGCTGCCGCCGCTTCATTCATTCTTCAGTGGCAATTTGGTGGCAGGTCCTTCCCTCTGACAGGGACTCAGGGACCCACCATCAAATTGCCACCAAAGAGCCTGGAGCCGGCCCTTGCCTCGGCCGCAAAAATTCCGTTACGGCTCTGATTTCACATAGTCCACCACACAGGTATCAGACACAACTTTACTACATGAACTAGTGCTGTAGAGATGAAAACCTTTGCAACCCATTACTAAATCCCTGAGCCATCCAGCCCCATTAATCAGTTTGTAAGAAAGATGCCTTTCCTTGGGTAGAAGGACACTTAGTTAGCTTCTGATCATTGACTAGCCCAGGGAACGATTGCTTTAAAAAGTAATTCCCTTGCCTAATTGTTTATGATTTGTGTCACTACACACAGCTGTGATTTCCTGGCCTCAGCTGAAGGGGAACTAGCCTATTGGGGCAGCTGCGAGCATATTATGCTTCTATGCAAAAGACCAAAATCAAGAAAAAAGATTTGAGACCTCGGGCCTCAAGCTGGCAGAAGCAGAGTACATCATTCAGGTAAACTGTTTAGTGCCTACAGGGAGAATGTTGGCTGAAGTGTACTTACTTCAATCCCTGCCAACAAATTTGTACCAGTAACTGTAACAGAAAAGAAAAAGGAGCGAAAGTCATTGTGCTCAATTTGGAGGAAACTGTGAGCTTTTGTTTACTTTTTCTGGATCTAATTCTCCTATCACCTAACCCTCCATGAGTACAGAAGATAGTATAAAATTATCGAGATATAACTTATACATTAACAGAAAGACACATAACACAGGAAGAAATTAACCTACTCATTTGACTCCTGGTTCCTGGATCATATCAGTATGTATTTAATATGATTTTATTTTAGAAGTGTCTTTTTGAGTGCAGCAATTTCCTGAAGCACAAAATCGTTAAAGTATATAGTGTTGGGTGAAATATTGACTGTGTAAAAAATAATTCTGGAAAAAATAAAAAAAACATTCTGATACACTATTTTGAATTTCAGTCAGCACAATCATAATAGCTGAATCTTAGGTTCCTGGTATCAGTAAGTCAGTCACTCATTGCAACCTTACTTAAATAAATAAATTTTAAAAAGTATATGTTATGTATAAACCAGCTTTATGGTCATGGCTAGAAGAAGTTACGAAAATAGATTCTGCTCTTGACCAACTAATTCATCAAGAAACCAGTTGCCCAAGGAAATTCCTTTAAAAGAAATAATTATGTTCTGTGAAAGGAATCTCACAAAACTGAGTGACTGGGAAATAAAATGTCAAGTGAAATTCAGTGTTGATAAATGCAAAGTAATGCACTTTGGAAAACATAATCCCAACTACATATATATAAAATAGTGGGATCTAAATTAGCTGTTACCACTCAATAAAGAGATTTTGGAGTCATTGTTGATAGCTCTCTGAAAACATCTGCTCTGTGTGGTGTGGCAGCCAGAAAAGCTAATAGAATATTAGGAATCATTAGGAAAAGGATAGATAATAAGACAGTAAATATCAAAATGCCACTATATAAATCCATGGTATGCCCATATCTTGAATACCGCCTGCAGTTCTGGTTGTCCCATTTCAAAAAAAGATATATTAGAATTAGAAAAGGTACAGATAAGGGTATGGAACAGCTTCCATCTGAGGCGAGATTTAAAAAAGACTGTGACTTTTCAGCTTTGAAAAGAGCCAAGTAAGGTGGGATATGATAGAGGCCTATAAAATCACGAATGGTATGGATAAAGTGAATATGTGAATAAGTGTTATTTACTCCTTCACATAACACAAGAACCAGGAGTCACCTGATGAAATTAATAGGCAATAGGTTTAAAACAAACACAAGGAAGTACTTCTTAACACAATGCACAGTTAGCCTGTGGAACTTGTTGCTAGGGGATGTTGTGAAGGCTAAAACTATAATAGGGTTCAAAAAAGAACTGGATATGTTCCTGGAGGATAGGTCCATTAACAGCTATTAGCCAAGATGGTCAAGGATGCAACTCTGTACTTTGAGGATCCCTAGCCTCTGACTGCCAGAGGCTGGGAGTGGATGACAGGGGATGGATCACTAGATAATTGCCCTGTTCTGTTCATTCCCTCTGAAGCACCTGGCATTGTCCTCTCTCAAAAGACAGGATACTGGGATAGATGGACCATAGGTCTGATCCCGTATGTTCGTTTTTATGCCTAAATATTGGAGGAGAACTACCTAAACAATGATATCCATAGTAATTTACTATCTTCAACACTATGTAGGGCCATGAAATGGAGTTTCAACCCCATCATTAGCTCTTAAGCTTGAGGTACATTGTTCTACTGAGGACTCCTGAAGCTTGTGGGGCTTGATCCAGACTCCTTTAAAGTCAATGCAAATATTTTCATTGACTTTAGTGGGCTTTGGATCACACCTCTAAAGAACCTACATTTATACAGCAAACAAGTACATAGCCTGCCTTTTGGCATTGTCTGAATTAATCATGATATGATCTAAATTAATCATCATTTTATCAGAAAATTGTATTCCCATTGTGGTCTTTGTTCTGTCCCACTGCCTTTTCTAATAAGTATTCTTTTTTTCAAGCTATCTTATACCATGATCAGTTTAGCTTTTGTGAGGTTTGGGTAATTCTTTTTACTAGTGTACATTTATATTCAAGTGAAAAATAATATGTTATTTCTCACTATCAACTTATTAAAATAAAAAGAAATTCCTCTTTTTGTGAGTCTCTTGACTGAACAATACCTGATTTGGTGGTTCCTAAATTTCTTATAGTAATTTTTTTCCCTTCTGAGGAATGCTCTCCCACCCTGAAGACACATATGGAACAAAAATTTTGCCTGACATAGTCTGATGATGGGGCAGAGTATGTTGCCTTATAAGTGCATGGAGCTCAAGAATCTGCTCTCTTTAACCCTTTAGATTTCAGGAACTTCACGCTTTTGAAGATAACTTAGAAGATCATGATGTAGCTCAGGGGTGGGCAAACTGCAGCCCATGGGCTGGATCAAGCCCACCAGCCATTTTAATCCAGCTCTTGAGCTCCTGCTGGGGAACAGTGTCTGGGGCTTGCCCCACTCCAGAGGTCCAGCCAGGGAGTAGGTTTGGGGGCTGCTCTGTGTGGCTCCCGGAAGTAGTGGCATGGCCTCCTCTGTTTCCTATGCCTAGGGGAAGCCAGGGGGCTTCACTCCACATGCTGCCCCCACCCCAAGTGCCACCCATGTTGTCCGGGAACCGTGGCCAAGGGGAGCTGCAGGGGCGGCACCTGCAGACAGGGCAGCATGCAACAAAGCCACCTGGCTGCACGTCCACAGGAGGAGCCAGAGTGGGGACATGCTGCTGCTTCTGTAGCCACTTGAGGTAAGCGCCACCTAGAGCCTGCATCGCTGAGCCACCTCCCATGTGCCCCCACGCCTTGCCCCAGCCCTGATCCACCTCCTTGGTCTCAGCCTGGAGCACCCTTCTGCATCCCCAGTCCCTCATCCCCAGCCCCATCCCAGAGCCTGTACCTCCAGTTGGAGCCCTCACCACCCCCCCAGAGCCAGAACCCTCTGCCCAGCCTTGATCTCCCTCCCACCCTCCATACCCCTAGGTCCCAGCCCAGAGCACCCTCCTGCACCCCTCTGCACCCCAAACTCCTCATCCTGAGCCCCACCCTAGAACTTGCACCCCCAACTGGAGTCTTCCCTCTACCCCCACACCCCAACCCACTGCCCCATACCGGAGCCCCTCCTGCACCCTGAACTCCTCATTTCTGGTCCCACCCTGGAGCCCACACCCCCAGCTAGAGGCCTCATCCCCTCCTGCACCCCAACCCCAATTTCGTGAGCATTCATGGCCCACCATACAATTTCTATACCCAGTTGTGGCCCTCTGGCCAAAGAGTTTTGCCACTGCTGATGTAGCTGGATCCTGACCCATGGAGAACTTTGAAGATCAGGGTTAAGACCAAAAAAATCAGATGTGTCAACAAAAACATTTCGCAAATTCATGCTGATTTGGCCAAAATGTTTCAGCTAAAAATACACAAAAATTTAAAAAAAAACAAAAACAAAAACAAAAACCACAGTTCTTAAATGAAACATTTTGACTTATTCAATCTCAAACAATTTTTTGTTCAGAAATTTCCTTCAATTGTATTAAATAGTTCAACCCCAAATGAATTTTTAAAAACTTTTCAGTTCACTGAAAATTTTAAAGTTTTGTTTTGTTATACTGACCTGAAACTATTCTGTAGACTTTTTTCAGAACTGCCAGTGACAACCCAGTGATTCACAAAGCCCTAGTCATAGGACCACAGTAAATGCCACTACAGTGGCTTGCCTCATTGTAGCGGTGGACTGCTGCTTTCTGCTTCCGCCTGGAGACACATTTCAGACAGCCAGAGTGACAAGGAGCCAGTATGGAGGTGACAAATGTGTAGCTCACTGGAGCCAGATCCTTATCCAGGAAAGGGACAGTCTATTAGGCATCAGCAGATTGAAAATGATTGATTTCACCACTGATGCTACCTGAGTGTCTAGATACAGGGACAAGTTGGCTCCCTAGATCTTACACCACACTATTTTGAAACATTTCTACTCTTAGGGTTGTATTTTCTTGTTGGATAACCTCATCTTTTCATCTGTATGTTATACTTTCATTCTTCTCTACAGGCATCTTTTACTTGCTCTCAGAAAAAAATGCGAACACCTTTGAATATTTTGCCATTGTCAAGAAATAGACACGTGAAAATGCTTTTGTCAAAGGTCTAAGCAGTGCACAGCATACTTTAACAGTTTACAAGCCACACATAAGGTCAGGAACCATGTCACTCTCAGTGACTACTGATGACACCTATTAATTAAATTTCACAACAGTAGAACAAAATGTGACTTTAAAGGACAGCCATTGAATCAGCTGCCGAACAATAGAAATCTTCTGTGGCACTTGTTGATGCACTTAGCAAATAATCAGTTGAAAGATATTATTCCTTTTAAATGAATAGCTTATTGACACCCTGTTCTTTCATTCAAGGCAGATAACCATTCTTTGATCATTCTTTACTAGGTGCTGTTAACTGTTTAAGCAAAAACTGTGTATGGAAATTTACCTATCTTAGCTCTCAGATATGTAAATGGATGGGCAGAACAGGAATCATTCCGTGTACTGGGTGGGTTGCTTTATGGAGTAGGAGTATATTTATGGAGTCGGAATGTTACAGTAACAATGGGTGGCTGGACTGTAGGGCAGAGGAGAGATCATGCAGTCAAAAGTACCTGATAAATTCATTTAGCACATGGCTTTGCCATTTGTGTCATGTGGATATCACCTCCACAGGTATGTTTTCCAAATACCAGGCAGTTCCATTTTCCAGCACTTTCATTAATAACTTACTGACCAAACATACATTTGTAGTGAGTATTGCCAAATAGTTACTAGTCCTCAAATCTCTGTACATCCATTTTACATTGTGAAGTGGGCAGCTGAGCACTGTTTTTATTTTGTCTGGACCTGAGGTTACGATTCTTTAGTCAATTTATACCCAGTATAGAAGTATTTCTGCTAGATCATTTTAACAGAGGTTTTAAATTCAGTTTTAAATTTAGTTGTCCCTGTTGTGCTCTGCAATGCTTCCCTAATTTTTTTTCATTGTCTTGAAGGCTTCTAGCCTAAATTAAAACATCTATTAGAGTTGCAACACTTTATAATCCCTCAGATCTGTGCAGTTACTCTTTAAAATATCTCAGGAGTAGAAATTTTATCAAATGGCATTTGCTTAAGATTATAATATCTGAAAAGTGTATTTCAAATCACTAGTTTAGGGCTTGATTAATCTAATTCTACTTGCCAGACTGTGTGTCCCATATCTAATACTGAGAATATATTTGTTTCTAAGATCTCTGTTCTGCAACACTGAAGTCAATGGGTGTTTTGCCACTAAATTGACTGGGAGGAAGATCGTATCATGACCATCTTATACCTTTATCAAGAGGGTCAATTCATACTTTATTGGCCTTTTCAATCATAACAAGAGAATAAGCCTTGTCTGTATGTGGTTCTTCCTTTTCAGTAACTTACTCTACCTTTCAGAACATTTTTTCCCCTTTTCCCCTGGATGGATGGATCATTAGATTTGATGATCCATCTATTGTATGGTGGCATTCATCTTATTTATTATTTTATTTTATTATTGTAGCACTAAGAGCCTTTGTCACGGACCAGAACCCCATTATGCTAGGCACTGTACAAAGATTTTTTTAAAAAGTCCCTGTCCCAAAGAGATTGTAATCTAAGTGAGATAAGAGACAAAAGATAGATACAATCAGATACCATATTGGTCAGCATGATAGGCAGTATTCTGAGGACACCAGTAGCCTAGTGATTGTCAAGTTTTTCATAGGCATCACAGCAAGAGAGAGTTTTAAGGAGGGATTTGAAGGAGAACAATGAAGTGACTTTGTGGATGGATTTTTACAAGGAGCTTCTCTCAAACATGAGTGGCAGAATGGGAGAAAGCAGGAAGGTCCTTTTATGAAACCATAATTAGTAGTGAGCGACGGGGGCTGGCATCTTTCCTGACAAACCAGGTTTTGGAAGTTATGTTAGAATGTCCCCAGCATCTTGGCTGTATTTCCTGCATGTGATTTGGAGGAATTTACAGCAAACTTCTCCCCCTCCCTCCCAAATGAACAAATCCCAGGGAAGAGTATTAGTCCTAACATCTGCATTTTTTATTTGGGAATCTTAGTAGTACTGTTTTTTAGAACATGTTACTAGCCCTTTCACTAGTATTTTATGTCCTCAGTAAGATATAAGCTTTGCTTTAGATTTTAATAGTTTCCTTAGCTATTGTATTAAATATTATTAAAAGGAAAATATATATTTGCTCTCCCCTCCTTTCTTTATAAACATTTCATTAATATTTAGCTATATTTTCTAGTTAGAAGTATCTGGCTTTGCTTTCACTGTTCCTAAAAGACCTCTGCATCATTGCTATGAGATTCCTTAAGCAATTGTTGGCAATTCCTAATATTGTTGGCTTTCGGTAGCTGTGGGACATTTTTTCAAAAAGTTGTTTTCCTGTTGCATATGTGACATTCACCCAAATGTTGAGGATTTTTTACTCATGTTCTCAGCCACAGTTTTGTCGGTCAGAGGTTTCTTTCTTTCTGAATTAGCATTTCACTGATGTCACTGGATCCACAATTTTTTATGGCCCAAGTTTAGGTGAACACATTTTTTTTCCGTGCTCTGCACCATACACAGGACCTACTCCAAAGCCCATTGCAGTTAGTGAGAATTCTTCCACTGACTTCAGTGGGTTTGGATTGGGCCCTCAATCATTTTGCTTGTATTAAAGAGTTACATACTTCTAAGTCCTTGATTCAGCAAGGTTTTTAAATCTGTGATTAACTGTAAGAGCATGAACAGCTTCACTGATTTTACTAGACTACTCACATGGTTAAAGTTAGACATGTTCAAGGACCTTGCTCCATGTTGATAGTACTGATGCAAAGTACACTGCAACCCTCACCTCCTACGTAAAATGTATAGCATTGAAGCAAAAATAAATATTTGGTAACAGTTTAGCAGACCTTGTAAGGCCATCATATTTCCATTGAAATATGATTGATGATATTGATCTTTTTAACCTTGCAGAAGATCTCCAAAATAAATAGACATAATTTTTGCTGAACAAACTACATCAATTATTTGGTTGTCCATAGCTGACAAATTATTTATTTTTTTCTTAGTCCAATATGATGGCCAGTAAAATATAAGAGTGACTGGGACTATAATCAAAAGATATTTCTGTAAATCACTCATGACAATCTAGTGCAATTTTCAGTTACTCTGAGGACAGATTTTTCCAACTGATTAGACAGAAAGTGGTAAGAAAGATTTAAGAAATGCCTTGTAGGTGCTGAGCTCAGAACTTAGCGTCAAATATCATCAATCTGTATCCTACTGAGACCAAAAGCTTTACAAAATAGCTATATTGAACCCACATAAGCATTCAATTAGAGAATTATACATTGGTTTGATGTCTTGGGATTTCTGAATTGAGGTACTATCAATGGTCTCAGGCTTCGACCATACTTGCAAGAACCATCTGCTTAATTAGATAGTGACTGATCACTAGGAACTAGATTCACCCTCCCCAACCCCCCCCCCCAGCCCTCTGCTGACCCCTTTTCTCTTGAAGGCACTACTAAACTATTTCTTTGGGTTACAAGCAGGGCAGAACTCCTACAATCAAGATCTCTGAATGGTATCACCATAAAAAGAGCTGTCAGACTGACATTTATTTTCTCTAGTCAATGGAGCACAAAATACTAGATGAGAAAAAGAGCTAAAGGAACAGTCTTGGTATAAAATACAGCTAATAGGTTCATAAATATCTGTTCAAAATTGTGGAGACCCCTTTGTTTTTATTGTTTTTTTCAGATATAACTAGAAATGTAAAGAAAAAAGATAGTGAGTTTTTCAGTGATGCTAAGGCCTCTATACAGATCACGGGTAATGTAAAGGGGCCTTCTACTGGATGCAACTGTCATCTGTCGGTATTTTAAAGCTCCTTTTAACTGGAAAGAGCAGATCCTTGGTTGCTGTAGCTTGTCATAGCTCCATTGACTTCAATGCAGATAAGACAATTTGCACCAACTAGGGCTACGTCTAGACTACCTGCCGTATCGGCGGGTTAAAATCGATTGCTCGGGGATCGATATATCGCGTCTTATCTAGACGCGATATATCGATCCCCAAGTGTGCTTATATCGATTCCGGAACTCCACCAACCCCAATGGAGTTGTGGAATCAACAGGGGGAGCCGCGGACATCGATCCCGCATGGTGAGGATGGGTGAGTAATCCGATCTTAGATATTCGACTTCAGCTACATTATTCAAGTAGCTGAAGTTGCGTATCTAAGATCGATTTCCCCTCGTAGTGTAGACCAGCCCTAAGACAATTTGCACCAACCCGTAATACAAGAACAAGGGATCACCAAATGAAATTAATAGGCAGCAGGTTTAAAACAAATAAAATAAGTTCTTCTCCACACAGCGCACAGTAAACTTGTGGAACTCCCTATCTGAGGAGATTGTGAAGGCTAGGACTATAACAGTGTTTAAAAGAGAATTGGATGAATTCATGGAGGTTAAGTCCATTAATGGCTATTAGCCAGGATGGGTAAGGAAGGGTGTTGGTCAGAGGGTGGAGATGGATGGCAGGAGAGAGATCACTTGATCATTGCCTATTAGGTTCACTGCCTTTGGGACACCTGGCATTGGTCACTGTCAGAAGGCAGGATACTGGGCTAGATGGACCTTTGGTCTGACCCAGTACGGCTGTTCTTATGTTCTTATCTGCAGTACAAAGGGGCCTTTACATAATATAGATTCAGACCCATGTGGCCTGACCCTCCTCAGCCACTTCTTTTGCTTCAGTAGCTCTATTCATGTGAGTAAACAGGGCAGGAGTAGGCCCAATATGTGCAAATAGTGTTCATTATAATACAGATGATTTACTTTCTTGTTAGTACACACTAGAATATTTACTGTGAACTTAAATCTAGAAAGACTTTTAAATTAAAATATTAAAATATAAACTAAATGTGTGGAAAGGAGTAAGTGCACATAGTTTAGTTACTATGACATGCATGTCTTTCATATGTAACCAAATAGTACTATACTTTCTCTACTTGTTCCTATTTCCAACAGTTATTTCGATCTTACCTTCTTTTTAACTTTTTAAAGGCGCAAGCATAGAATGTAAGTATATGCTAACACACTGAAGAATATTTTCTCAAATATTGTTGTTATTAATTATTTGTATTACAACAGCTCTTACAAGCCCCAACCAAGATCAATGCCTTATTGTACTTGCTACTGTATGAACAGTCCCTGCTCCAAAGCTCTTACAAGTTAAACAGACAAGACAGAGAAAGAATGGAAGGCAGGAAATGTTCTTGCCCCCATTTTACAACTTGAAGAACTGAAGCACAGAGCAATTGCATGTGATTGGCTTACTGATCTAGCTCCATGATCCATTCCATTGTTAAGGTTGCAATTGAGTTTAAGTTGTGAGACCCCCCTCTAAAATCCACAATAAACATCATATCAGCCTAGGCTATAGGTAGGCTATATCTGGGCCTCCTGCAAAACTCCTAACCTCAGAAGAAGAGGTTCTCGGCTCAACTAAGGAGATGATTTCTTGTGGAAGTTTTGAACTTCACAGGAGAGTGAAATGCTTTCCTTGAGCCCCTACTCTTGTGAAAAAACATTGCCACTGCATCTTAAATGATCACAGGTGAGTTTGTGTCTCATCTGAAATAGAACAGTACCTCCCTAGCATCATGCAGGACCACTCGCACAGAGGAAGGAATGCCGTTGGATCAGAGTAGGAATGCTAATCTACTGAATTAAAAACACCACTTCCTTTCAGCTCCTAGAGGTCTCCCATACAACTACTGATGCAGCTCGTCTTCTGAGACCTTATAATATCACAATTTAAGCTGGTGTGTGTGTGAGAATATGATCATAATGTTTAAACAAGAATACATCTCATTAATAATGGAAATTATTACTCATATGCTTTTTCTTTTAATAGCAATTCTAAGTATGCCCAGATTATTATGAATATCTTCTTTTGAGACAGCATTTTAATAACATAGCTGTAGTCTGCTCTTAAGGCTACATCCAGAAATCTTTATTTATTCTGTCATAAGGTTCTACACATGCATGCCTATAGCTAAGTGCAATGAAGCAAACAAATGAATAACTGACAGTGCATTGATATGGAGACAGTTTTCCATAGCTAGTCACCACACACAGTATCAAAATTTCTCATTCTTACAAGCACATCACACCAAATTAACATTTAGATGCAGTTTGTCATATCTGTATTTATTTCTGCACTGAAAAGCTAATTAACAACATATTTGTATTCAGAACTGTCATAGATGCAATCTGTGAGTTTGACTTTCCCTCCCCTCTCTCCCCTAAAAATGTTTTACATTCGATTTGAAGCTGTACAGCAACAATCACATTCTAATTAGTAAGGTAATCAATTAATAAACTCAGAATTGAAGGATCTTACTTTGTAGATTAAGATTACCTCAACTGCGATTAAGTGTAACTGGTGCATTCTTAAAACAAAAACAAAAAAGATTAGACAGTCTACCCCATTACTCTAAGGAAGAGCTTCTATTCAGTTTATATGAAGAGGTTTGGTGGCATCATTTTACCCCCTACAGTTTGAAAGAGATGCACATGGTTATAACCACATGACATCCATTAAAATAACAGGAGTTCTGTGACAAAAATCTCATGCAATCCTTTAAATGTTTACACTGTCTCACTACAGTTAATATACAAAATGATATAATAAAGCAATTAAATCAAATATAATATATGAACTGAAGACAACCAATTATTTTTATAGGGAGCTAATTGAGGGATGCAGAGAAGAAATGGGGAGGAGGTTGAGAAGAGAGAAACCTTAAAGAGCTTGTTGAGGCTTTTTCTCCTCTGCTAATTCCTTGACTCTATAAACCAATTTGGGATGTGAGCTATTTTAGTCTTCAAGGTCCTAGATTAGCACTGGAATCAGGTGTTTCTCCGGGAATCTCTTGCTTCACTTTCTAGCCAGATAATGTATGAGACAAACCAGACAATTTTAGATAAACAGAAGGGACAGATGAATATGATTATTTTCTGCCAAGTGGGTAGGACACTTGGTTGAAGTCCTTTGGGTTTCTTAATTTAGCTTGAGGTTTGTCAACAATTAGGACATAGAGCCTAACAGGATAATAACTTTCACTTTAAAGGACCAATATCAGAATTGTGCAAAATGTTGCAGGGTGAAATTCTTCTCCCCATTCTGCACTGTGTATCTCTCTTATCCACAATGTTATATTCCCACATGGGATGAGGTCAGAATTTGCTAATAATGAGGTCAGAATGCACTTTTGTCTCTAGACTAAGGTCCCTGAATTGAAACGTGTGCTTGAGGAAAACTGTGGGCTATTTTTAAGATTTCAAATGGTCCTTTAAGATCTTGATCCTTCAAACACTTTGCAAATTGGCTTAGCATTTAAGAATGTGAGTAGTTCCATAGAAGTTAATGGGACTATTCGTGAGGTAAAATTAAGCACATGCTTAAGCATAAAGCTGGTTAGGACTTTTCCATTGGGTTGATTTTTCTGGTGGAAAATGCAGTTTCCATGGGGAAATTTTGATTTTGTGAATGATTTTCAATCAGGATAATCTAAAGGAAATATTTCATTTGACCTCAGTTTGACCCAGCAATCAGAATATTGCTATTATTTTTTTACCTGACTTAAAATGTTTTATTTTGAATTAGTTGAAGAGGGAAAAAAATCCCTCATTAAACTGCGTTTACCTATAGAATATTGTCTAATGGGAATTTTATTTCTGACAATTGTCAAAGTGGAAAAATTAAACATTTTCACATTTCCAAATAGAAATTTCAGGACAAAACCAAATGTTAAAATATGAAATTTTCTCATGGGACAGAAATTCAGAATTTCAATCAGTCTCCTTAAATGTTTACAGGATCTTGTACAAGATCAATGCCTAAATTTGTATCCACACGTTGTCTTCACAGTTGTTTACATGCACAATCACCAAAACCCAAACAAATAAGACAGGCCTCTAACTATACAACTTACATGTAAAAATGCAAGTGTTCTCCCCATATATGATGAGAACCACTGAATAGTTGTTCCTTTGTCTGCTGGTTCCCACAGCACTCTCAGTAAAACAGGGATTAAAGTTTTCCAATGTGGGTGCCAAAAGTAGGGGCCCCCTGCATTAAATGCTATTTGGTCACCCTAATAACTGGCTCTGATGTGCTTCAGCTAGAAAGAAATGTCCTTTTTGGACCCTTTAAACATTTAACATAATAATCTGATACAATATTAATGTTCACTCATTCCATTTTCTATGTCCTTTTTGTAAACTATTTGCCAGTCTCTGTATGTGTTCTGAAGTGGTCCTTAACTGTTTCATTCTGTGGATCACTTCATAAACAAAAATTCATTTCCTTCACCCACATCTACTCCCAGCTCCTTTCTCCTCCCACCTCCAGCCCCAATCCTTTTCTCTTTGTTTCTCAAAACATTCCATGTCTGGGGTTGCCAGGGTATTTTTGTCTCTGAAAACCAGTTTGAGGAAAACAAATACAAGTAATTCCTTGATTACATGGAGACTCATGAATGTATCTCAAGTATACATCTGGTAAAGTTATTACCAGTACAAATCAAATTGTGCATACATTCTTTGAAATAATTTTGGAGTGAGGGAGAGGGAGAAGCATTAGCAGGTTTTGATTGGCAAAGTTGTTTAAGCAAAGCATTATCCTATCATTATACTATCCCAAAGGTAAGTTCTTATGTTATATAAAAAGGTAAATAGCCTAGAAATAAGAATACAATGATTCTTGTCATAAAGCTCATAATAATGCTGAGGTTATAAACACTATGAAGGAAAAAAAACACTAATGTGTAAAAACTAAATTAATGGGAAAGAACTAGGTCAGGAATAGCATTTGAACTAAGTCTATTAGTATTTATTTCCAGTAAAGCCAAAGAGGATTATCTTTTTTACAAGAAGGTCGTTAATGAGATTATGTTCCCAGTAGTGACTGCTGTGAGCAATATCAATAGCCATGGATAGTGTATCCAATATAAATGTTTATGGTGCCCAGAGGGTTCCTTTTCTTGAATGATAGGATGACTCATGCTTTGTGTTAGACAACTGAATTATGTGAAATTGAACTTCTTCACGGCACCATGAAGGACATTTTATAAAATACCGGAAATAATTAGCAAATTAGAATTTGCTTCATTAACTACTAAAGTGCTTATTTTTGCATCCTATCAGGTGATGAGGGAAAAGGGAATGGTTTTGTGGTTAAAGGATTTCACTCAGACTCAGGAAACCTGAGTTCAATTCCTGAGTCTACTACTAACTTCCCATGTGACTTTGGATAAGTAACTCTTTGTGCCTTATCTCTCCATCAATAAAATGGGGATAATACTTCTTCCCCACTCTCTTAAACTGTAACTCCTTCAGGGAAGGGACTGCTGTTTTCTCTATATTAGCACAATGGATCACTGATTTCAGTTGAGATCCCTAGGAAGTACAGTAATGCACATTAATAATTTATAGATTTTAAGAGTAGAAGTGACCATTATACAACAGTTCATGCTAGATGAACATAACAGGCCATAGAACGTCACCCAGTCATTCCTGTGTTGAACTCAATAACTTGTGGTGGACCTAGAGCATATCTGCTAGAAAGTCATCCACTTTGACTTAAAGACTTCAGAAGTGATGGAAAATCTGTCTCAAGCTATTCCAATGGTTAAATACATAATAATAAAATACAACTGCACTGCTGGTGTGTACACCATTCTTTGACCTGCACATAGACCAGTGGAATGTCAGTACTTTAAAAATGCCATAGCAAAAGCAAGATGTTAAGGGGTTCAAATTGAAAATGGTTTGGTCTCTCAGCCTGAAAGGACTTCTGTGATTAATCAATTAAAAGAGAACAATCTACTTGTAGTTTTGTTTCCACATACAGAACCCAAAGTCCACAACTGGGAATGGCATAATATTACAACATTTTTACCAGTTTTTCATTATGCAAGGAGATCGGGGATAAGTATGGTAGAATTTGGATGAAGTAGGCAGGTCAATCAGAAACACGCTCATGTAGTAACCGAATCAAAAGGACAAGCAGCTTTTAGATAAGAAAATACATGTACAGTTGCACTGAGAAAAGAGCAGTTACAGCAAAAGCAGCACATAAGCCTTTTATAGTTTCCCATCAGCATCTCAAAGTGTACTCAAACATTTAGTCACTTATAACCTGCATTGTTCAGGCTGTCACAAGTATAATGATGATGATCCATAAAAATGATTAGCAAACTAATGCTCTTAGCCAGCTGCAGCAGTGTTGATAGACCTGCTGGCCTGGTTCCCAACATGAATCCTTTTTCATCATTGTAAATATGTCACCAAGGCACTGCCAGAGCTGGCCTGTTCTTTCACAGACATTCATAAGCCATACTGCGCAAAGGCTATGAGACAGCAAGCACCTTACCTACTCCACACAGCTCCACTGTGAATCCCAAATGTTCTCTCTTTCCCTCATGCAGTGGCAGGAGCTCTGGGAATCACCTTAAAGTCCCAGCCCTCTAGAGTTCTTTATAGCAACAACATAAACAGAGGAAAAGAGGGTGAGTTTGGGTTTGCCAGCCCTACTCTGCCACCCTCTTTCTCCTTCTACTAAATCATGAGTGCTTGTTACGAATTCCAGGATCTGACACCTTCCTTTCTAGAAGTGGCCTTAAAGAACCAGTGCCTGGAACACTTCATTCCCCAGTTGGGAGGAAAAGCAGTGGCTGTGAGCACCAGCCCAGCCTTACACCCTCAGTAGCCTGATGCCACTGAGACACTCAATTTTAACCCTGCTCACTTTTCACATTGTGAGTTTTTCCCTTGTTCTTGCTTATGTTTGAATTTCAAACTCCCCCTATTTTAGGACCTCATTCTGTGCATGTCCCTCTACATCCTTCCTCCTTCTCCATATCACCTCCCATATATCTTTCTCATTTTCCTTCCTCAAACTTACTCCTCTCCCCTTCTCACCCTATAAGATACTTCTCTGTAAGCAAAGAAAAAGAAATGGAATTATCAAGACATGCTCCTATCCTCTCTCAGACATTTCCTTGTGTATTTTATACCTGCCTACACTGACTCTTTTTAGTCTAATATAGTTGGAGTGGGAACCATGTCTTCTTATGTGTCATGTATGGCACCTAACAAAATTGGCCCCTCAATTTTGTTTGGAGCCTCTGTATTCTGCCACAATATGACTGAGTAACAATACATGCAAACCACAGGAAAAGATATGCAGAAAAGTAAAGGGAAAAACACATGTATTGGATCTATGTGAATGGTTAGAACAAGAAAGCTTGATTAGAAGTGGGAATTTAATTGCCACTCTGCACAAATAAATCATTGCTTGTAGTTATTAAATGTAGTGCATCCAATGGAATCTATTTTGAGAACATCTGAATACCCATTTTATGGAACATCAAATACAATATTCTTTCCGGTGGAGCAAGTTTGCATATGAGTTTTAACCATTTTACTCTGATATCCACTGGGACAAATACAGCCACCCCTACACAGTCTAAAGTCCTATCTGAATTCAATAGTAGTTTAGCCTGAATTAGGCAGTAAGGACTAATGGAATACTGTGCGATTTGGTCTTTACTGAGGCCTCCCTCTTAAATTTAGCAGGTGAATGATGCTGACAATAAAACTTATCATGCATCTCTGCAATAATCTATTTTTCTTTTCAGCAGTCTTACTACATTGCTCACTGCCCTTTCAGTGGAAAATGGTCAAAAAAGAAGATGAAATGTCAGGTTCACAGTGTTAATTGGCTCCTTTCTGTTTGAAGTCAGTGCAGAGGATTATTCCACAACATAACACACCAGCACCAGCCTTTCCTCACCATTATCCTGGGGTTTTAGTTTCTTCACTGCCACTGACATATTTCAAACATCTTTTTCCCTAATCGTGTACAGGAATAGATAAGGCTTACATAAAATAATATTTATGTCAAAATTATCTTGTTTCTTCACACAGCTGCATTTCAAAAAGAACTCAAAAAAAATCTGCACCGCCCCTTTTCCTCCAGAGCAAAATGCCGGAAAGACAATTGCAAAAGTCTGTAGTTTTGTAACAGATGGAATACACATTCATTCCCATTGAACCACAGCTTGGATTCTTGCACATTGCTATCATTCTTATTTACCTTCCATTTCTTTAATAACTCTATTATCAAGCCTTGATTACCCAGTCAAAGAAGGGCATTGAATGAAAATGAAAGGCAGCACAAAACTGATAAAAGGATGTACATTTTAACACAATTAACTTGGAAAATTCCCTCCCACAAGATATTGAAGCCAAGAATGGGACTTAAATGTGATTGAGACACATATAATAAGAACACCCATGGTTACATAAAAAAATGAAAAAATAGATAGGTGATATAAACTTTTGTGCATTGTTACCTAAACAACTAATTGATGAGAGTTAGGACGTTATACCCCTACTGGGTGGATTATTAGTTAATTGTCTTGTGTGTGTTTTCACTTGATGTATTTTGTGACTACTGTCAGAAACTGTTTATAATACTAGACTGAATGTTGGTCTGATCCAGTAAGGTATGCCTATTCTCCTATATGATAGGACTTATCCTGTCATTATTTCCACCCATTGATATGAATACAACTACATTTCCAATTCTAAATGTGTAAGGATGAGATTTTTCTAAGTTGTCAAAGGGATTTGGATGGCCAATTCTCATTGGTATATCTAAATCCCTTATATGGCCATAACTAGCTATACTTTTCATGTATATAGTACTTTTATTTGACAGTCTCAGTCAGAGCTGGGCCATATGTCTGCAGGGGTTGAGGACTGCCAGTGAACAACTCCTTCATCTTCAAAGTTAGAGACAACAAGGTGAAGGGCTGTTTCTCCCCCACTCCCATATCACAAAGGTCTTCTGTGAGTGGTCAGAGGGTAAAAGGAGCACTGCCTCAGTAGCTCTTTAATACTCTTCACTTCATTCTTGTACAACAGCTGTGGGACTTGTGTGCCACACATCAGAGTTGTGCACTGCAGATCAGATATCACTCAGAGCATCCCAGAATGGATCTTTCATGTGGTCTTTGCAATAACACACCACATTGGCAGAATGGCATAGATCCAAAAGGAAACTTTGAAAACAATGGAAGTTAGGTGCCTAAATACCTTTGAGGATCTGCACTTGGTTAATTCTTCTGTCACACAACATGCAACTTTTGCATCAAATCAAAATCATACAGGTTTAAATCAAAGTGGCCCTTTGATATCTGCTCATCACCATCATATTAATTAGTATTCATGGACAATTGGCAATATAAGTATAAATCACAGATTAAGATGTATTTTTATGTCTAAGGCCATTCTTTGACCCAATTTAGTAGAGACATAAAATACTCTTCTGAATAAACCAGTCTGCTGAAAAACAATTTTCAAGTATATAAAAATCAGTGATTTGTTGAAGTTAAAAATAGAACCTTATTTTATGATTTCTTATGCCATTTCAGATCCAACCTTAAGGTATTTGGACAACTTTGCAAGACTATAATTTTATACAGTTCAGAATGAGTCATAATTCTAAACCTGCCAGTAGAATTTTGTTCTACACTTTGCATTTCAATTTAATCACTTGTCCTTTACTGTTCTTCCCGCCCCCCCCCCACATATTCAATTGATTTCATAGCGCACAGTTGTATCTGCTACAGGAAAAAAAAAATACTGAGTTTATGCCAGTTAAGAATTTGGCACTGAAAAAAAGCACAGTTATTTATCCTTCCTTTTTTTAAAAAAAAGGGATTTTAGAAATAACCAAAGGTCTGATTCTACAGCCTGATTTGTGAAGGTCAGGCCCTGCACCCATGTGGAATTTTGATGACTTCAGTGAGGTTCTGCACAGGTGGAGGGATACACCAATATGGACCAGATTACAGGATTGGGGCCTGAATTATTCTCACAATCAGAACAGAAAAGAAAGTGTCCTGCAGCTGATCTGCACACACTGTTGCTACTGAGTTGATCAATTACACTGGTCTACAATTTTTGAGAAGTCGTCTGCTTCAGAGATAAAATGTGATATTTATTATCTATTTTGATATGCTGAATTCAAATATAACAAAACAACTGATTGGCTACTGTTTCTAAGATATTTAAGATTTTACATTTTATGTCTATGTATATTGTGTAGATAGTAGAGTTTTAATCATAAATTGTAAACCTAGGTTTTTTCATGTGTTTATGGTTGCTTTACATGATAATATTTCACCTGTCCTGTTTATGTAACACTTTAAAAATCAGCAAAAGGGTTATATAAATACAATTTATTATGAAACAAAAGGCAAAAAACTATTATGTACATAGTTTAGTCCAATTCAGTGTTTACTCGACATTTCTTGGCTTGTCTCTTGTATTCATGAAATGGAGCATCTCTTGTCACTGTCCAGCAGTAGTCTGCAAGCATTGATGGGCTCCATTTGCCCTGATAGCCTGCCAGGAGATTCCACTGCTGTAGTCTGGAGCCCAACAGCTCTGCCTTACTCTTGGGTAGTTCCAAATCCCTGACAAGGTCATTCAGTTCACTTTGTGTTATGAGGTGTGGTTCAGAGGAGGAGGATGGGAGAAAATGTGAGTCCTGTGACATTGATGGTTCAGGGCCAGAAGTTTCATCCTCTTCTTCTTCCTCGTCTGACTCAAGTGAGAATGATTCTGGTGCATCAGGAACTGGCAGTCCTTCTCCGTGGGGTACTGGGCATATAGCTGATGGAATGTTTGGATAATGCACAGTCCCCTTTTTCTTCTTTGACACACCTTTCCCAACTGGAGGCACCATGCAGAAGTAACAATTGCTGGTATGATCTGTTGGCTCTCTCCAAATCATTGGCACTGAAGGCATAGATTTCCTTTTCCTGTTCAACCACTGGCGAAGATTTGTTGCACAAGTGTTGCAGCATATGTGTGGGGCCTACCTCTTGTCCTGACCTCCAGTTTTGCAGCCGAAAGAAAGGTGATAGGCTTTTTTAACCATAGTGGTTATACTGCGCTTTTGTGATGCAAAAGTCACTTCACCACAAACATAGCAGAAGTTATCTGCACTGTTCACACAAGTATGAGGCATCTCTGCTCACTTTGGCTAAACAGAAATGTGTCCCTTTGCAAAATCAAACACTGACAAAGAAGAGAGCACGACACTGTATGATTTCTAGAGCTGATATAGGGCAATTTGTTCAGCAGAGTGATGTAAGCTTCGCTATGATTGCATCATCCATGACTTCTAGGAATAACATGATGCAATTCATATCATGTATGACGCAATACCAGCTTCAGATTACATCATTCATTGTTTTGCCTAAAAAGCAAGTACTGTCCAAACCCAGTCATAGATTTATTCATAGTTCCAGTCAAAGATGTATTTTAGTCATTTCTGGTTTAAATTGAGATCCCTTCCCTTTATAACTCACTTATCCTCCACCATTCCCAAGTCAAGGGTCGTATATACTGACCCAATAGCATATCTTGAAAACTAGAACCAATTAACAATTTTAAGCATCATTTTTGTTCTCAGTGACCCAGAATTAGTAAAGTTGGACTACATTTATTTCAGAAGCATTTTGGCTGTAGAGCAGTGTTATAGATCCAGAATTGACAATTGTGATAATCTAATCTGATCTCCTGAATAATACAGAATATTTCCATGAATTAATTCTTGTTTGAAATGACAGCATAAATTTTAGAAAAAACAATCAGTTTTAGAGAATCCATCACAACCCTTGGTAAATTGCTCCAATAGTTCCTCACGCTTAAAAAAATTACTCCTGATTTAGAGTCTGAATTTGTCAAGTTTCAGCTTCCACTCATTGGATCTTGTTAATCTTTGTCTGATAGCCTGATGAGCAATCTATTATCAATTTTCTGCTCCCAGTGTAGAAACCTGTAGACTGTAACTGTATCAATTTTAACCTTCTCTTTGATAAACTAAATAGATTGAGCTCCTTGATTCTAAAAGGCTTGTTTTCCTTTAACCATTCTCTTCTCCAAACCCTCTCCAAGTTTTCAACATCCTTCCTGAATTGTGGGCACCAGAACAGGACACAGTATTTCAATAGCAGTCACAGCTATGCCAAGTACAGATGTAATGTAAACTCCCTACTCCTACTTCAGGATCCTGTGTTTATATATCCAAGGATTGTAGCAGACAGTTTGTCCACAATGTCATATAGGGAGCTTATGTTCAGCTGATTATCCATCATGCACATCAAGTCTTTTTTCAGAGTCACTACTTCCCAGGGTATAGTCCTCCATTCTGTAAGTATGGTCTATATGTCCTGCACATGGGCCCCAAAGTTTCATGTCGTACCAAAGGGCATCGCAAGTAAATAATACATTTAATGTTAGACTCATCCTGGACTTACCTAGGAGTTTTGGTAAGAAAAAACACACTTGTAGACTTTTTGTTGTTTTAATTTTTTATCTCTCTCATGATGTGTTTTGCTCTTATTATTGAGATTAAAGAATATTTTGTTTTAAGAAGGTTATTTTAGGTAACCATATTGACTGCTGCTCACAAAGGGAAGAACTGAAGATACTGTACCCTGTTTTATCTGCTGCACGAGAATGGTTGAGCCACAAGGTACTGTATTCTAGGACCTGGTCTAAGAGAGGGGATATTAATAAATTATCCCATGAGATATTCCAGTCTGTGTTGGAGAAGTATTTTTGATGAGCCCTGAGATGGGGAAACTGAGGCTGAAGCACTTGCAGGACTATCCCACATGATGAGAAGGCACTCCAAAATGGCAACCCTATGATAACAGGATTATATGAACGTGGTTTCCTAAATATCCGGGGACTGGACTCAGTGACCCTGGATTTTTTAACCAATGAGCACTCTAGCTATGACAACCTTAATTTTAAGTGTAGACCAGACCGCAGATATACTGTAACAGTGGTAAACAAAGTGTATATACAGTAGGTGGTACCACTCAGTGCTGCTGTACCTCCAGCTTGAAGTAGTAATAACAAACACCAAATATATGGTTTCCATCATCAGCAGCCACACTATAAAAAACTGTTCCAGCACCCCTGTTCCCACAGATCACTCTTGCAAATTATTCTGTTAATTTAATCCCATACCAAGTGCAATTATTTCTAAAGGGCTAGTATAGGTCATGTGCCCATTGCTTTTGTCTAGAATGGGAAAACCTGATCTCAATATTTAAGAAATAAATAAAATAAAAATGTAGTCTTGCCCTTTCTATGTAAATTCTCTTTGTGAATACACAGAAAATGATTCAATATACTTAATATGTACTTACATATATATTCTATCCAGAGTATATTATAGTTCTTACCTTTCAATGTGTTTTCAGTTTCAACTTTGAAAAAAAACTCTACATAAATCTGTTTAGTTAGCAATTATTAATTAGCAATAAAAAAATAATAACTTCCCTCAACTTAGTTTTCAGCTTAAAGGGCTGCCAATTACAAAGAAACTGTATATGAGGGAATTTGAAAACACATTACAATTTTTATTATGGCTTACCAATAGCTGCTGTCTGTATTAATAATACAATTATGTCTCATAAAACACTAAGTAGTAATAAATGGAAAAAATGAAGCTGCCTTTTCTAATCACATCTGTGTATTATTAACAGTGTTGGACTGGAAGGCCATGTTAAAGGGGAAATTGCATCCGGCTTTTATTGCACTATTGAGCAAATAAAGCAAACAAATATGCAAATTCAAAGTATATTAGTATTGGTTCATCTGGCTTAATCTCAATGTACCCTAGAATTACTTTAGTTATTATTAAAATTAAGATGGGTGAATAAACACCTAAGAAAAATGGCAATGGCACTGCAGATTCTGAGGCTCAAACCTGACCAAACAAATCCAGTTATTTCATGACTTTTAATTTCAGGAGAATTAGGGCCTGATCCAAACCCCACTGAAGTATTGGATCAGGTTCTTGCTTTGTGAAGGGAAGGAAAACAGAGCACTAATTACAAGAGCCTGATAGCCATGTGTCATTCAGTATGGAGTAGAACTGAGTGAATAATCGATTTTTGTTGCAGTTCTGTAACAGAAATCAATCAATAAAAGGCTTGTTTAGAACTTAAACTTTTTTTTTTCTCCCTCAGTGAAAAAAAAAACTGGAAAAAGATTAGTTCAAGTTGATTCAAAACAACATTTTCTAACTGAAATGTCAAACTGAATTGACATTTTGTTTAGAAAATGTCAATTCAAAAGGAAATGTTGAATCAGTTCATTTTGAAATGTTTGTTTCTAGTTTTTTTAAGCTGAAAAATATTCACTAAATTTGAACCAAATATGTGAATAGTTATGGTGCACCAAAAATAAAAATAAAAATGGATTTTTGTCATTGAACTCTGATGGGGAGCAAAGATTTCAGTTTCACCAGTATTGTGAATAATCCAGTATTGTGTATTCACTAGCAGTAACTCATTACTACTGTTAGAATATTAAATTCAGTGGAGCAAAGCTTTAGATAGATTTCTGGACACAGAGAAGTACCATTTACACATAAGAAGAGACAGTCCCTGCTTCAAAGAAGTTATAATCTAAACAGACAGGAAAGTAAATGCAAGAGGAAGGAGTCACAGAAAGATGGAGTGACTTGCCCATGTTCATACAGTGTGTTAATGGCACAGCAGTGACCAAAACCTGGGTCACATGAGTTTTAGTAAAGCACTCTCTCACTGAGGCTACTCTGACTTTTCCCTTCCATTAACTAAATTTTTTCCATGAAAACTAAGCCACAAGACAAGTGACAACCACTTTGGGAGCTGAACACATAAAAATTGGAATAGTTAAAATATAAATTTATTAAAATAAAGTTGTTTGATTATGTCGTGAAAAGCGTATGCTGCTATTTATGGGGAAAATGCTTAGTCTGTCATAAAAAATATGTATTTTTCCAACCAAACAGCTTATCTCATTTCTTGTGGCTAGATAAAACAGCAACAATTGGGGGGGGACCCATTCACCATCTGATAGGGCTGCCAGTGCCAGATCCGTCACTAATCTTCTTAGAAGTAAGCTTGTACCATTTTTTGCTCAGCCTGACAATCTGAATTTTGAAAAGGTCACAAGCACTTGTCACCATTCGTACATCCTGAATGGTATCTGATAATAGTATTTAATCACAGTTGGCATTTTTGAGCTTACAGTGACAGCCAGCTTGCTGAAAAATAACATACTGGCTGTGTGGCAGCTGTATTTATTCTGTCCTGGCTTAGTATTGCTTTAGCAATAAAAAAGGTACTTTACTATTCAATATACAACACAAAACACTCTAATATGCTCTTTCCAAAAATGCTGTTATATTCTCCCCACTCTGAATTACCTTTCTAGTCCCATATGCTGTAAATACTTATGCACCTGTTTAAGGTCATGCACCCTAAGCAGTCCCATTGTAAAAACTGAAGTCATATGCATAAGTCTGTGCAGACTCAGATTTTGAGTCTCAGCCAATTGGTTTTTAACATGTTGGAAACATTTTGGATGAAATGGATGATATATTATATTCCTAGACAGATTGTTAACCTCTTTCAATCTGGGAAATTTGGAGTAATTGGGAATACTGGTGTGAGTAACTGCTCTTGTTTTTGTTTACAGCAGGTAAGTCTGAGAATACCTGTTGCGAGAGCTCTCCCAAAGAACTAGTATCATGTTTGTCTTACTCAGTTGGTTTTGGAAGACTCTCTCAAAGTACTGTCATTGGTGTTGTCCATTTATATATTTTAGGGATTGGCAACCTTTGTCACATGGCTTGCCAGGGTAAGCACCCTGGCGGGCCAGGCCGGTTTGTTTACCTGATGCATCCGCAGGTTCAGCCGATCCCAGCTTCCACTGGCTGTAGTTCATCGCTCCAGGCTAATGGAGGCTGCAGGAAGCAGTGGCGAGCCCATCCCTCAGCCCATGCCACTTCCCGCATGAAAGATCTGTGGGAAGCTCATGGGGTGAATCACTTGGTTGCTACCCCTTACCACCATCAAACCAATGGCCTGGTGGAGAGGTTTAATGGAACTTTGGGGGCCATGATACGTAAATTCATAAATGAACACTCCAATGATTGGGACCTAGTGTTGCAGCAGTTGCTTTTTGCCTACAGGGCTGTACCACATCCCAGTTTAGGGTTTTCACCATTCAAACTTGTGTATGGCAAGTACCGCTAGATGAACCCGCAGAAGAAAGATCAGCCTTCATCACCCATGCAGGGCTGTATGAATTTAATGTGCTTCCTTTTGGGCTGCGGAATGCACCCACCACCTTCCAAAGACTTGTAGATGGTCTTCTAGCAGGATTGGGAGAATATGCAGTTGCCTACATCGATGATGTGGTCATTTTTTCTGATTCATGGCCCGAACACTTAGAACACCTGGAAAAAGTCTTTGAGTGCATCAGGCAGGCAGGACTAACTGTTAAGGCTAAAAAGTGTCAAATAGGCCAAAACAGAGTGACTTACCTTGGACACCAGGTGGGTCAAGGAACAATAAACTCCCTACAGGCCAAGTCAAAGAAACAGGTCTAATCCTTCTTAGGCTTGGCCGGGTATTACAGGTGATTTGTACCACACTACAGCCAAATCGCTGCCCTACTAACAGACCTGACCAAAAAGACCCAGCCAAACGCAGTTTAGTGGACTAATGAGTGTCAGGAGGCCTTTACCCAGCTTAAGGTAACAGTCATGTCTGACCCTGTGCTAAGGGCCCCAGACTTTGACAAACCATTCCTAGTAACCACAGATGCATCTGAGCTTGGTGTAGGAGCAGTTTTAATGAAGGAAGGACTGGATCAAGAATTTCATCCTGTCGTGTTTCTCAGCAAGAAACTATCTGAGAGGGAAAGCCACTGGTCAATCAGTGAAAAAGAATGCTACGCCATTGTGTATGCCCTGGAAAAGCTACGCCCATACGTTTGGGGATGGTAGTTCCAGCTACAAACCGACCATGCTGTGCTAAAGTGGCTTCATACTGACAAGGGAAACAACAAAAAACTTCTTTGATGGAGTTTAGCTCTCCAAGATTTTGATTTTGAAATTCAACACATTTCAGGAGCTTCTAACAAAGTAGTTGATGCATTCTTCCGTGAAAGTTTCCCAGAATCAACTGGTTAAAAATTGTCCTTAAAATGTGAAAAGTCTTGTAGTTTACACAATTAGTAGTATATGTAAAGGTGCATGTGTTTTATTAATCTGTTTATTCTAAAGTTCTAGGAAGAAATCACCGCCAGTGTGGTTCCACACTGTCTGAGATTCGGGGGGCGTGTCATAAACCGATGGTTAAGGGTTAATGTCTCTTTTACCTGTAAAGGGTTAAGAAGCTCAGTGAATCTGGCTGACACCTGACCAGAGAACCACTGGGGGGACAAGATACTTTCAAATCTTGGTGGAGGGTAGTCTTTGTTTGTGTTGTTTGTATTGTTCATTGTTCGCTCTTGGGGCTAAAAGGGACCAGACGTACACCCATGTGTTCCCAATCTTTCTGAATCAGTCTTTCATGTTTCAAAATTGTAAGTATAGCCAGGCAAGGCGGATTAGTCTTATGTTTGTTTTCATAACTTGTAAATGTGTCTTTTGCTGGAAGGATTTTTGCCTGTTTGCTGTAACTTTGAATCTCAGGCTCCAGAGGGGCCGGGGGGGGAGTCCCTCTAGGCTATATGAATCTGAGTACCCTGTAAGCATTTTTCATCCTGATTTTACAGAGATAATTTTTACCTTTTCTTTCTTTAATTAAAAGCTTTCTTTTTAAGAACCTGATTGATTTTTCCTTGTTTTGGAATCCAAGGTTTGAGTCTAAACTCACCAGGGATTGGTTAATTTCTCTTTGTTTTCAGATCCAAGGAGTTTGGATCTGTGTGCTTCCCAAGGCAACCCAGGGAGGGGAAAGTCTCGGGGGGGGAAAGGAGGAGGGATGGTTTATTTCTCCTTGTTTTAAGACCCAAGGGGTTTGGGTCTTGGGTTCCCCAGGGAAGGTTTTGGGGGAACAGGAAGTTTGCCAAACACTATATTTTTGGGTGGTGGCAGCGTACCAGATTTAAGCTAGTAATTAAGCTTAAAAGTGATCGTGATCATGCAGGTCCCCACTTTTTGGAAGCTAAAGTTCAAAGTGGGGAAAAACCCTTGACAGAGCGCCACCTCAGGCACCTGGAGCACAGGGTCCACACACACTTGGAGTCCCTCTGAGGAATCTTGGCTATCTTAAACAGAAATCATCTAGGGCTTGACAGGCCATGTGTCTTGATGCGGAATTATTCCTCTCTCTCTACAATCACCTGAAATGGCCTCCCTGTTTAGGCACCTAGCAGGAGCTCCACTCTTTATTGGGATTCTGTCAGCCCCTGCTCCCTTCATCCTCCTTTTCTCATGCACCCATGCTGGTTATGGCCAGAATCTAGCTGTGTTACCTTGGACAAATAATTTAAAAAAAAAAATTCAGTGCCTCAGTTTCCCCCTGCATGACATAAGTGCTATAAGGCCTACCTCATAAGAATGTTGCAAGACTTAATTAACTAAAGCTTCTCAAATACCTTGTTTAAACATGCTATCTAAGGCCCCAATTTAGCAATGTACTTAAATTCCATTGATGTAAATGAAACTTCAAGTGTGTTGAAATGCTTTGCAGAATCAGAACTTTAGGGCAGAATATTTGTTATTGTGCATCTACATTTTATGGTTGATTTTATTATAGTATATGGTAAAATATTAAGATGCTGCAGAACTTTCAAATTTTTAAGATACATTGTAATCATCACTTGTTCCTCAGTACTCCATCCATGACTTTTTTAATACATCTGAACATACCTGGGCTCATTTCTACATTTTAGGGTATGTCTACACTCTGGAATTACTCCAATTTTACAGAATTCAATTTTTGGCAACAGACTGTATAAAGTCGAGTGCATGTGTCCACACTAAGCATACTAATTGGCGGTGTATGTCCATAGTGCTGAGGCTAGCGTCGACTTCCAGAGTGTTGCACTGTGGGTAGCTATCCCATAGCTATCCCATAATTCCCGCAGTCTTCCCTGCCCATTGGAACTCTGGGTTGAAATTCCAACATCCGATGCGGCAAAAAACATTGTCGTGGGTGGTTCTGGGTACATGTCATTAAGCCGTTCCTCCCCCATGAAAGCAACGTCAGACAATCGTTTCATGCCTTTTTTCCTGGGTTACCTGTGCAGATGCCATACAATGGCAAGTATGGATCCCACTCAGCTGACTGTCACCTGGGTGCTGGCAGACTTGAGACTGCATTGCTACACAACAGCAGCTCATTGCCTTTTGGCAGCAGATGGTGCATTGTGCCTGGTAGCCATCGACATCGTACTCCTGGGTGCTCTTTTAGCCAATCTCGGTGAGGTCGGTCAGGGGAACCTGGGCAGACATGGGAGTGACTCAGCCAGGTCATTCCCATTATCTGCTGAGCACCCAGATGACAATGTCTAGCAGTCATACTGCACCATCTGCTGCCAGCCTAAGATGTAAAAGATAGATGGAGTGGATCAAAACCAGAAATAGATCAGATTTGTTTTGTATTCATTTGCTCCTTCCTCCCTCCATGAAATCAACAGCCTGCTAAACCCAAGGATTTGAGTTCAATCCTTGAGAGGGCCATTCTGTGTGACAGTTGTTTGTGTTTCTCCTTGATGCAAAGTCACCCCCTTTGTTGATTTTAATTCCCTGTAAGCCATGTAATCAGTCAGCCCTTCCCAGAGCAATGGCAGATGTTTCGCACCTTTTTTCAGTGAAGACGCCATACCATGGCAAGCATAGAGCCTGCTCATCTCAACGAAGCAAACATGAACATTATAAACACCTTGCGCGTTATTGTGCAGTTTATTCAGAACCAGAACCTGAAAAACAAGGAGAGGAGGAGGCAACAGCAGGGCAGTGATGAGAACATGGACACAGAATTCTCTCAAAGTGCGGGCCCCAGTGCTTTGGGATCATGGTGTTACTGGGGCAGATTCATGCCGTGGAACGCCGATTCTCGGCCCGGGAAACAAGTACAGAGTGGTGGGACCACATAGTGTTGCAGGTGTGAGATGATTCCCAGTGGGTCCAAGATGAGAGCACTCCTCACAGTTGAGAAGCGAGTGGTGATAGCCCTGTGGAAGCTTGCAATGCCACACAGCTACAGGTCAGTCGGGAATCAATTTGGAGTGGGCAAATCTACTGTGGGGGCTGCTGTGATGCAAGTAACCAAAGTAATCACTGAAATGCTGCTATGAAAGGTAGTGACTCTGGGAAATGTGCAGGTCATAGTAGATGGCTTTGCTGCAATGGGATTCCCCAACTGTGGTGAGGCGATAGGGGTATGGGTTCCATCTATCTTGGCACTGGAGCACCAGAGCAGCCCGTACATAAACCACAAGGGGTACTTTTTGTCCCTGCCTGCAGGTATATGGGATCTTGGGGAACAATTACCACACAGGTGGGTTGCCAATTAATTTCTTTATTAAAGGAAAAAAGGAAGTGGTGGGAATTTAGCAATGAAATACGATGGGATGGAGTGTATAGGGTGTTTACGATAGACAATGATGGGGGGGTTCTTCTTATGGAACAGTATAAGGAGTTCTAACAGTGGGGTACAGTAAGTGGAGTTCAGCACAATGGGATACAGTACAGTCAATAAGCATATCAAAAGAAATGCAAAATAAAATGGTAGCTTCTATATAAAATGGTCAACAATCTTAGATAGAATGTATTAAGTGGTTAGTGGTCTTATACACAATGTAACACAATAATATCAATGCAAACACAAAGTATTTCAGAAAAGTGGAAGCAACCAATGGGGTGTTATAATTACAAGTAAAATGTGAATCACAGTGCAATAATACAATATGGGTGATAAGTGAAATTATGCAATGGAATGGTATAAAAGAAAAGTAATGACTTAATTTGTGAGGCTAGGATAGCAGATAATCTGTCAAGGAACAGGAGGGGGGAGGGGAGTGAATGATTAGTGGCAACTGATGAGAGGAGAGTGTGGCTGGAAGCAGCGAGAGACTCTGAAGCCCTGCAGGGTAAGGACAATGGAGCAGCATGATGGTGATCTTCGGTAGGGGAGGGGCAGCGGAGAAGTGTAAAGAAGGGCTAGAGAGAGGTTTAAGCAACAAGGGTGCACCTTATGCTATGGGGAAGTCACAGAGGGCAGAGTGGTATGTGCCCAGGATTCAGCTCCCAAGGAAGCCAAGGGATTGTGGCTGAAGCCAAGGGATACAGCTGAAAGCAGGGAGCCCCGAGGCAAAGCCCACAGGAGCAGAGCTTAGCAGCGGCACAAACTTATTTTTAGCAGCAAAGCGCCACGGAGTTTAAGAGAGGTTTTAAGACACAGACCAAGGTTTAGCTTGAGTCTGTGTGCTGGGGAAACAGAGCCAGCAGCTAAAGTAATAAAATAAAAGTAGGGAAAGTTTCACAGAGGGATTCTTACCAGTCCCCAAGGCAGCAGCAAAGGCAGAAGCAGCAGCAACATCAGAAGAAGCAAGGAGGGCTCGGTACAGTCTCAATAATCAGGAGATCTCTCAGGTAGCAATTCGTTTTTCGTGGGGGATGTGTTTAAAAACCGGGGGTACGCTCAAAAAATAAAACGAGAGCGGAGAAAGGACTCCCCAAAAACCCCTGGCTGATCAGACCAGGCAGCAATGCAGGAACCTTTCTGATGTTTGTTTCAAAAATGTCTGTTTTTAAAGGCAAACTCAGGAAGTTTCCCGCCAGTAATCCTGATAGGCTCCCTCTGTCACAGGGGAGGAGGCACAGGGAAAAGACTGCAGGTGAGCACAGAAATATGTCTGGGCAGAGTCCTGTGCAATAGGTGACTCAAAAGCACATGAGGCCTATGACTCATGCCCAGGATCTTAAAAACACAATAGGTCTTGCAGCTCTGGACATTGTCTGCCCTACACCGAGCCCAGGTTCAACAAGGTGATAACAGGACTAACCCTTTGAACAGGGCAGTGGTCCCATTTAGCACGCAGCACAAGGGGCCCTCCCTTTGAGAAGGGCAGTGGCCCTGGTAACCAACTTAACAGCCAGGGAAGGGCGGCCACAGGAGGAGAACAAAAACAAAATGGAATATGGGGACAGATGTAAGAAACAAAATGGAATAGGGGGATAGCTGTAACAGACACTTTTCAATGGTGCTGTAAGCACTGGTGGGTCACAAGGGACGTTTCACCAACATCAGCGTGAGATGGCCAGGAAAGGTTCATGACGCTTGCATCTTCAGGAACACTAGTCTGTCTAAACGGCTGCAGCAAAGGATTTACTTCCCCAACCAGAAAATAACAGTTGGGGATGTTGACATGCCTATAGTTTTCCTTGGGGACCCAGCCTACCCCTTAATGCCATGGCTCATGAAGCTATACACAGGCAGCCTGGACAGTAGTCAGGAGCTGTTAAACTATAGGCTGAGCAAGTGCAGAATAGTGGTAGAATGTGCATTTGGACGTTTAAAGGGTCGCTGGTGCACTTTACTGACTTACTCAGGTTTCAGAGAAACCAATATTCCCATTGTTATTGCTGCTTTCTGTGTGCTCCAGAATCTCTGTGAGAGTAAGGGAGAGACATTTATGGTGGTGTGGGAGTTTAAGGCAAATTGTCTGTCCGCTGATTACGTGCGGCCAGACACCAGGGTGATTAGAAAAGCACACCAGGAAGCGCTGCACATCAGAGAAGCTTTGAAAACCAGTTTCATGACTGGCTCGCGTTCTTGGATGTCTGGGTGAGAAGGCTACGGACCTTGGGAAGGGGGGTGGGTTGTTAAACAGGGGTTGCAGTGGCACTTTGTGATCCTGCTGCCATTCTTGAAGCTCCACCAGACACCAGAGCATGTCTGTCTGATCCCGCAGTAGCCCCAGCATTCATCCTGCCTCCTCTGATCTTCCTGCCACCACCTCTCATCACATTCGTCCCTCCTGTCCTCACATTCATCCCTCCTGTCCTCACGATCATTGGCCGCTTTCCTGTACTGTGAAACAGTGTCCTTCCACTCGTTCAAATGAGCTCTTTCATTGCGGGTTGACTGCATGATCTCTGAGAACATTTCATTGAGCGTGCATTTTTTTTTTGCCCCCTTATTTGAGATAGCCTTCGGGATGGAGGAGGGAGGTTTGAAAAATTTGCAGCTGTGGGAGGGAAAAAAGGAAGAGATATTTTAAAAGATAATTTTTACAGAACAATGGGTATACTCTTTCACGGTGAACAACACTATTCACATTACATAGCACATGTGATTTTGGTACAAGGTTGCATTTTGAATCTTTTATGTTGAGTGCCTGTAGCTTTGGCGTTAGAGATCACAGATGCAGGGCCGGCAACAGAATTCGGCTTGCAGGTGGCCATGGTAAGCCATAGTTTTTTGGCTTCTGCAACCTTCATAAAAGCACCGTGTTAATGTGCAGCAGCAGAAATCAAAGTAACCCCCACCCCTCATCTAATTCTCTGAGATGATTGCTTTACCCTTCCCCTCACCGAGTGGCTGGTTCTCCCCAGAAACCTTCTGCAAAGGCTGTACCTCCAGGAGAGCTTCATGGCTATGTCCCTGGAGGATTTCCGCTCCATCCCCAGACACATCAACAGACTTTTCCGTAGCTGTACTGGCCGCGAATGCAACCCAAGTCCTCAAGGCAAATTAATTATTAAAAAATGCTTGCTTTTAAACCATGTATTATGTGTAAAAAGGTACACTCACCAGAGGTCCCTTCTGCATCTTCATGGTCCGGGATAGTGCCTTGGGAGGGTATTTCAGTCATGGTGAGAAAAAGATATTGGCTGTTGGGGAGAACGGTGTACTGTGTGCTCTCCTCAAGGTCATCCTCATCTTCCCCGTCTGCAAAATCCTCAGGCATGACTGAGAGTACCTCCCTCTTCGAAACCCACGGTCAGAGGTGGAGTAGTGCTGGCACCACCCCCTAGAATTGCATGCAGCTCAGCGTAGAAGCGGCATGTCCGTGACTTTGCCCTGGAGTGTCTGTTTGATTCTTTGGTTTTCTGATACGCTTGTCTGATCTCCTTAACTTTCACTTGGCATTGTATTCAGTCCCTGTTGTGGCCTCTCTCCAGCATGCCCTGGGAGATTTTTTTCAAATGTTTTGGCATTTCGTCTTTTGGAACATAGTTCTGATAGCACGGAATCATTTCCCCGTACAACGATCAGATCCAGTACCTCCTGTGTGGTCCATGCTGGAGCTCTTTCAAATTCTCAGACTGCATGGTCACCTGTGCCGATGAGCTCTGCAAGGTCACCTGTGCTGATGAGCTCGACTGGCCAAACAGGAAATGAGATTCAAAAGTTTGCATGGCTTTTCCTGTACACCTGGCCAGTGCATTGGAGTTGAAAGTGCTGTCCAGAGCGGTCACAGTGGTGTACTGTGGGATAGCTCCCGGAGGCCAATACTGTCGAATTGCATCCACACTAACCCTAATTTGAACCAGCGATATCAATTTCAGCGCTAATCCCCTAGTCGAGAAGGAATACAGAAATCAGTTTTAAGAGCCCATTATGTCAAAGTAAATAGCATCATTGTGTGGACGGGTGCAGGGTTAATTTGATTTAACTCTGCTATATTTGACAAACACATAGTGTAGACCAGGCCTTATGCTAGGTTTCCTTGCCCCCAGCATTTAACATTTCAATAAAGTACTTATTTAGGAGATCTGAAATGAAGCTCAAAAGTTGAAAAGATGAAATATCAGAAGAACTGAGACTAAGTATGCATAACCTTCAATAGAAAACAGACTGGAAAGAAAGGAATTGGGATATTTTCTTTTCATACATCTTTGGCCTTACTATTGTTTATTCAAAAGCTTTCTGGCATCCAGAATCCTCAGCGCCAACTGACATTTCATATATTTTAACTCAGTACAGATTTACAGCTTCCCATCCATTCATCTTTGACAGGGAAATATATAGTCTGCCATTATAAGTCCTTTATGATGACCCTGTCTTCCATACTCTTCATTCTAATCATAACTATGCCACTTACTATTCATGTCAGTTTGGAAATATATAAGAACCATAAAAGTAAAACCTCCTCTCCTTCCCCTCTTTGAATTACCATTGAAAGAGCTGTAAAAATGAAACTGAAATGAATTCATACAGAATTTCAAAATAGCATGAATAATTTTCTCCCTCCCAACAATGCTTGACAAGGCTAATGGAATAATGCCTTTCAATCTCCGACCAACAAATAAACAGCTGCCACATGTCCATCTGATAAAATTTATTTAAACACTATCCTTACTCTAGCACAGAAAAATAGAAATGCCTCCTAACTTTCTATTCCCCTTTTTTCTTTAAACAAACTAAACAAAAGGGCTGTGTATCATGTTACTAAATTCAAGATTTGTGTTTGTGTTACTAACTATGGAGGCACCCATCATTGTTCTATTGTTAAAGTTTTGCATTTAAAGTAGGGATTCAATCACTTTTCAATATATGATGGATATAGTATTCCTTCCCCAAATGTGCAGCAGTTATTCTGAGCTATTTACAAAATTTTAACTTTACATATCCAGGTAGGGATATGTAAGGTTGAAAGTATGTGTTTTTAAAAATCAGTTTAATCCAGAACTATGTAATTATTCTTTACAAATCAAAACTGTATGGTTACTATATGATGTCATTATAGGGCAGAGTTAAAATTGTTTGGGTGCCATAACTGTACTTTCTATATCTTAAAATGTTTAATCTTCTTTTAAGTGTAACCCTAACATTGAATTCCCTGGGTATGTAATGCTTGCTTTTGGGAGAATTACACATCATCCTGCAATATTTTTACTCTTAAATTACTGATTTGGACTGAGCCTTTACCCCATCTTAACATATTTTCTATCTAGAAATTACCAAAAAAAAAGTTTGAAAACAGTTAAAATAAACATTCCAGCATAGGCTTTCCTAAGGCTTATCTGATGAAATCAAGAACTATGCATTCAGTGATTGGAGTTTTAGACTCAGATTTTTACAGCTTGGACTGTTGGTTAGAGAACTCAAAGGATAGTGGTGGACAGAAGTAAGCAGAATTGATTCCAAAGACCTAAAGTGATCAGATATACTGATACTGTACACAGTTCTTCGTTATTCATGGAAAACAAAAATAAAATCTTGTAAATAGATTTTGATTTAAATTGGGAGTGCCCAAGGGGAAAAAAAAAAGAAAGATAGATGGAAGTTAAATGGAAAATAAAACAAGGACACTAGGAGGAAACCATTCATCCTAATGAAGTTAAATTCTAGCCAAGGATTTAGTGCCATGATTAGAGTGGTATCTTTGGTGCAACCTTAAAAACATTGTATCAATGCTCCAACAGCAAACATCTTTTTCAGAATCTGGTGAAACAGCTTGTATAAAACATGAACTAATATCAACTGATAAATAATTTTTGAAGCTAGGAAAACCTTGTTTGGAAATGTGATGCTTCTCCTTGGTTGCATCAGATATTCAGAGCTTCCACATCTACTTCAGGCCTTTTTCACGCAATTTCCAGGTTGGAAAACTGCCCTTCTTAACTGCTAGAAATATTTATACACAGGTTCCAATAACTCAATCTACCTTGACACTGGAAAAAGGGAGTAGAAAATGTTTTGGAAAAAAAATGCATATCACTGAGGTATGCTTGTTTCATTATCAATATGGTGGATATCCCTGTCATGTACTTTAAATGAGAATATTAATAACCTCATGATATTCACCAAGTGTTGTTTTGTTAAGGCGATTGGGAACTGAATTCAGTTCCCCCAGTAAACATATCTAACTCCCTTGCATATGTAAGGATTGAGTTGTCTTTACATACCAAACACCTAAACATGGAATAGATCTCCTCACAGCAGTGCAAAAACTACAGGGCCAATTGTTTTTTTGCTTGTATATATGGTGAAACTCAGCTAAAGTCATTGGAGCTGCACTCATTTTCACAAGCAGAGAACTTGGACTATGATACCTGGCACTCAGGGATAATATGTTCTTGTATATTGCTTAGTAGGGAAAAGAGGCAGATTATTGATTAATATCTACATATCTGTAATGGCAGAGTATATATTTTCACTTCCTTAGTTCTTAGGCTTGATTTAACTTTTGGGGTGATTTTAATGCAGATAGCTATGATCTGGTCTTATCAATCTTATCATTGCTATGCTCTGTTCCCTGGCTGCCAGTATATGCCACTATAAAATTCAAGCTGGTGGTGAGCATTTATATGGTGAAAGTCCAAAGCCTGCTACTTCATCTCTAAACCACCATCTGATTGATGCATTCAACCAGAATGCTGAAACAGTTTTGAGGGTAAAATCCGTGGACGTCAGAGGCAGGATAGTTTTGGCAATAGAATGGATTCTCACTAGAAATAGATTAAAGCATGAATTTGGCAACATGTAGAAAGAATTGCCAGACATCTCCTTACCTAAACCTTCCAGATTTAAAGAGTTAATTCGTGCACATCACCATTTAAAATAATAGACACATGAGAATTCAGTCAGAGAGATCCAAATATTTAGTTGTAAAAAATATAATTTAAGGGCAAGATGATCTGCCCTATGTTAGTCGATAAGTGGCAGAGGTCACTTTAGAAGACCTACAAATAGATTTTTAAACCTAAATTCACATTCAGCATATGTGTATGTCAGGGGTGGCCAAACTTACTGATCCTTTGAACTGCAAATGATAATCTTCAGAAGTTCGAGAGCCAGGCACACTTGCTGGGGCTCAAGCCCTGCTGGAGACACCTGCCAGGGCTTGGGGCTTCAGCCCTGCTCCTGCTGAAGCCCTCTGCCTTGGCAGGCACCTCCCGTAGGCTGAATCCCTGAGCCCCTTCCTCGCTGGGCAGAAGGCCCTACCCCACCACCCAGCCACAGGGAAGACTCTCCGAACTCCCCATCCAGTCTGGTAGGTGGAGACTAGGGAGTGGGATTCTCCACAAGCAACACTTTAACTGGACCACCCTGCTATATGTGAAGTATGACAAGGCAGGGAAGTCCAAGATACATCAAGTGCAGAAACAGAGGGAGAACATACATCTATAGAGCAAAAGGGTAAATATGTCCAGACAGGATCAAAGCATTACTAAACGATCGAGATCTGCTGTCACTACAAAAAGCAGAGATGGAAAGAATTTGTGCTCCCATTACAATAGAACCTTGATAATCATTATGAACCCCTCAGGTCACTTGCAATTCATGGCCTAATTTTCTGCGTTCCCAGGCTTCACCATCAGTGCATGTTGGAGTCTATGGATCTGATACAACAGCACAAGTAGTGCTAGCCCTTATGCAATTTCAGAGCTGTTGCTGCCTCTGTGGGCCAAAGCAGAGTAATCTGGGTGGGATCCATGATCAGAGACCTTTCCCATTTCCATTAGTGATCCATCACCAAGCTGTGCTTGTCTCAAGCCCTTTCCCCAGGAATAGCCCATGGCTGCCATGGGGAGAAGCAGTAAACACAGTAGCAGCTCCCAGAGGCCCCAAGCAGGGAGAGGACATAGAATCTTCTTCACATCTCTCACCCCTATCATATGGTTGTGGGAGAGAGGGGATGGAGGCTGAGCATATGTGATGGGAAGTCTGATTGGGGAGTGAATATTCTGGGGGTGAATGAGTAACTTTCCACATCTCCTTGTCAGCAAGCTAAGCAGCATTCATTTAGTCTATGATGTGCATGGAAGACAGTATGTTCAAGAAATAGCTTTCAAGAACAACATTGCTGTTAGAATGCTGCAGTGCATCCTTTGATATCTGCCTTTTCTTGTTGTTTTTTGATAAACTTTGTTAATCTGCAACTGACAGACATATAGGGCAGCAATATGCCAGCACCAATGATTTCAGGTTTTGTGGAAGGGCTTACAGTATGTTAGCTGTAGAAAATCCAGTACCACATAAAGATTTATTAAGAGAACGGAACTGAGGCTCTTAAAATAGTTATATTTTATCAGCACTTTCCTCCTTCATTGAGAACAAGTGTCAGTTATAAAATGGACAGGAGAGAGATTGGATTGGATGTCTCTGAAGGTCAGAGAATAGAAAAGACTGTCTGACTCTGATGGCTGAATAAATAGTTCAGCCAAATGGTGGCTTTGTTACATTTCACAAAAATGAATGTCTTGCCATTTTGCACTTGCACAGCACTCCACTTAGGGAGAGCCCCCTGCTGGTAAGAAAATAATCTTGGTAAAAGTAAATTTTGTAGATAGAGGAAGGGGATAATTCCATTCTCCCAGACTCTAACTTCTTCTTCTTTAGATACTCAGCTCTCTGGTGGATTCATGGGGTTTTGAGAAAACAGTTGAGCAAACAACATCTACTAGGAATGACACATTAGTGACTGAAGGGAAATGCTGTGCACGGGGAGACAGACAGTGAAGATCTCTTGCTGCTTGCATTGCTCCAAAATGTCTTGTTTCCAGGTACCTCAAATACATGTAATGATACAACTGTGAACAGCAATAGTAGAAAAAGTATGGTCTGCTGGTTAGAGCACAGGATCAGCACTCCTGCTCACTCTCATAGTGTATGGGGATGGGGGTGGAGTGCAGTCTAGTGGTTAGAAGCAACAGAAGTCAGGATTCCTAGTTCTAGCCATTGTACGATATGCATATGGATTGCTTTGTGACAGATATAACATGGGTTCATTCTTTTAAGGGTAGCACAGCCTTTGGTGTTTTCTTCCTCTAGTGCAGCATTCATTGAATTTGGTGGGGAATATTTAGGATCCTTTGCATCACTTATTTACTCTCTTTAAAAATCAATTTCTATAATGCTTTAATAATAAACAGAACTGGCTTATCATTCCATTCTGCCCATTGGTGTATTCCAGTACTATGCAGTTGTTTTTATTTTATGAGTTACTATCACATACTTAGTGTATTATCAAGAGACAAAATTAATAGCCTTGTGCAGGTGATGACAGAGGATTTTTGTGGAACATACAAATCCTTTTTCTCAGAAAAGGCATGAAGCACAGTCTGATCCTGCCAGGTCATCTGATCCAAATAAAAGTTTGCAAGTTACTATGGAGAAAGCTCACAGCAAAAGTCTAACACCATTTGATTGCTTATTCAATCCTTGTACTCTATCCTCATATCTGCTCCATCCTGTATCATCAACCATTCCATGGTGTCCTTCTACTAAAGATTGACTATTGAGCTGTGCTGAGTGGAAATGATATACAAACTCAGCACTGCCCATCACGCCGCCTCTATCTACTGCAATTCTTCGAATGTCAACAAAGTAAATGGATAAAGGTGAAGCGATAGATATAAATGTATTTGGACTTTCAAAAAAGATTTTGACAAAGTCCCTCACAGGAAGCTATTCCAGAAACTAAGTAGTCATGAGGTGAGAGGAACAGCTCTGCCACAGATTTGAAATTAGCTAAGAGATGGAAAACAAAGAACAGGACTAAGTGATCAATTTTCAAAAAGGCAAAAGGTTAACAATGAAGTTTGGTAAGTATTGAAGTGAGAGACTTCAAGGACAAGACTTACTGTACAGGTAATTTACCAACAAACTGAAATAAGCAGGAGAGATTGCAATATAGATGGCATCTGGAGAGTAGTCTTTTCCATATAGACTCTGACCTTAGGTCAAGACCTCAATTGCCCTCCTCTCTGCTCTGAGGTTTGTAGGCAGTACAGATATATTTGTTCTGACTCCATGCTGATCTATTGTGGTTTCTGAGGGTTTGGGAATTCTTGAAGAAAGAGGAAAAGCATTGCAGGTGTTCAGTCTCCCTCTCAGTAAACTTGGAATGGACTCCAGAGAGACCCTCAACTAGTTAGAAAGCATCTTCTTTTTCTCTTGCACATACCCAGGTCACAGGCCAGTCCTACTTTCTATTCCTTTTCCAATTGCTTCTCCAGATCACCCGCGAAAAGATAGAAAGCACTGACATGGAAGACAATGGGGTTGCTTTCCATGCTCTTGGATTTTTATAGTCATGTTGCTGCCTTTCAAATAGTTCATTTTTAAGGTGTTTGCCCGCTCTCTCTCAAGACAGCCAAAGGGTTGTTTTGAACATGACCATTCAGAATTTAAAATGTATCATTTTCATTGACCTAATCCTATATTATTCTAAATGCAACAGATCTACAAGTGCATTAACCTATATTCTCCATTTTCATTGCTAGGAGCATTTTCTGTCATTCATATTGTTGTAGATACCTGTTATGAAAATGAAAACCCTCTTTTTTAAAATGCAGTTTTGTGAAGTCTTTACAAAGAATTTTAGAAATCAAAATCCTAAATGCTAAAGGCCTGCTTCTGCAATCTTCCCTCACAGTGAGCAAAACATACATGAGTAATTTAAAAAAAATGTCCAAAATCTTTGAATAAATTGACTTTATTTGGGCCAAAATTAAAGTGAGTCAGAGCTGTGGAAGATTGCACTTGTTCCTGGTTCTCTCTTTCTCTTCAGCTGGCTCCAAATCTTAACCCAGCAAATGTTAAAGTCATAGCTGCAGACAACAAATGAATGAGTCTATTTCAGATGCATATTTTTCAGAACGAAAAGCTGTCCTGTTCTGCATTCTCTTCAAGCAGTTCCAGGGTAAAATATAATCCATGAATAAATTTGTATAGACTCTTGGAAAGATGAGTAGACAGTGAATAAATGAGCTCCCAAGATTGTATCATGCTACTTCTGTGGAGAAATACTTTAGCCTTAAGACCTATTCCCTAAAAAAACCCAAAAAAACAAAAAACAGGGGCAGGGGAATGCAGCATCCTACATATTGGGGGCAAGTAGTTAATACATACTATATGTAGAGTAATGGAATGCCTGAGCAGCGTAAGGTCAGATATCTACACACTTTCCTCCAGGCATACAAGGTATGAGAGGAAAGTGAGTCAAATTTCAAGGTTAAAATACCCACAGACTTTCCTTGTTATAAAAAGAAAGAAAAGGAGTAGACAATAATAGAAGACAACAGAGCTGAACACTTTGCCCAAATGTTTTTTGTGGCCAAAGAGCTTAGGATTTAGAGCCCAGTCCTGTTCCTGTTCTGTCAAGGAGAATTTCACTATAACCTTCAGCTGGAAACAGCTAGAGATTTCTGTGGTCAGCAGAACAGGGTATACGGAATTACACCAGAATCAGTGCATACAAAACCCACGTAAAACAAAGTGAGCATAAAGTTAAAATGAGAATTAAGCTAGCTATAGAGAGATGCACATCCAAAATGTGGGAATTATACCCCCTGAACAAATACTAGGGCTTGTAATTAAGGATTTTGAGACAAACAGTAGCTGCAATTGTAAGTCTTGAAAATGTTCATTGGGTCTGTAAGGGTGCAGGACTCACCCCTGTGGCACCTTCTGCTGGTCATCTCCAGGAATTAGCTCTTCAGCCATTGGAGCGCCCTCTGCAGGCCGGTGTCCTGCTACTGCTTGGCCCACACATCCCTCCTGGACCCAGTGCCCTGTTGTCTGGGGTGCTGCCCCCTGGCAGTACCCCCACAGTTCTGGGTCTCCCCCTCCCAGGGGAACCCCCACCCACTATCCCCACTTCACCTCAGTCTTGGTTACTGCCCAGTCTTCATCTAGCTCCCATTCACTGGGGCAGACTGCAGTATAAGCCACTCATCACAGGCAAAGGGGTTTGGACCTGCTGCCTTTGGCTACCCATGGGCTGCCCTTCAACACTGTACCTAATAGGTCTTACCAGGCCTGCAGCCTGGGGCTTTCCTAGGCCAGAGCTCCCTGACTTCCTTAGCCTTTTCCCAGCCGTGCTCCGCTCCGCTCCAGATACCTGGTTAACCTCCCTGTAGCCAGGCCCTTCTCTCTCTGAATGCATAAAGAGACTGTCTTGGCTTCCGGCTCACACCCTCTTATAGGGGCCAGCTGGGCCTGACTGGGGCATGGCCACAGCTGAACCTACTTTCCCCAATCAACGCAGGCTTTTTGCCCCAGCCACATCCCTCTCCTGGGCTGTTTTAAGTCCTTCAGGGCAGGAGCGGGGTAACCACCCCACTGCAGGGTCCCGTAGCTAGGATTTTCAAAGGGAGAACTCAGAACCCAATAGGAGTTAGGCACCTAACTCCTTTGGGTCCTTTGACACTCATATCTTGTTGAAAGTTGTAAAGGTTTTTAATAAACTTTTAATTGCCAAGCCTGATTATTTAGGGTCAAATCCTCATCTGATTAAAGGAGATGTGGTTATTTATAGCAGCAGATCTGGTCCATTTTTTTTCACGTGGGTGACTAGAGTATCCAACATATCCAACCTCTTCTGATTGAATCAAGAGAGTAAGAGTTGTGTGTACTCAGACTTCTCCTAATTCCATCTGAATAGGTCACATAAATGTTACCAGGGTAAGCCAGCCCATCATGCTGCATTTTCCAATGAGAATTAGAATTGATGTTTATCAATTTTAAAACATCATGTGGTGTCAAGCACTGCTCACTTAACTCACATATTCAGTGGGATAATTTGTCCAAGACTTTGATGGAACAACGCCAGTTTATACTAATTGAGGTCTGCCCCCGGAGACTGTTTCTTACAAAGCTTTCCCCTCTCTCCTTTATCCCTGACATGCTCTGCTCAGTCATAAATGTATGAGATTTTCAAAAGGTTTTCAATGGGATTTTACTCCCTTCAATTCCTTTGAAAATCTCAACCTATAATCTATCATGGGGCAGATCCTTGGTGGTGAGAGGAATTGTCACCATTCCATCAAAGTCAATAGAGTTATGACAATTTACACCATCTGAGGATATGACCCATCCGTTTAAATTTTAATTCCTTAATCTTTTCCATTTTATTCAGAAGACCAATGCCATAGTACTTTTGTATGTACCGTGTGTGTCTGCTATTTATTTAATATAACTTCAATCTTTTCTCTACAATAAATATTGCATGAATTCATACTTTGATATAGAAATATTAACCTTCAACATTTTCCCCTCCAATTAGATTATATAATACATAGCACAGAGGTAAACAAATTTGAGCTACATTCTTAATATCAGTTAAGGATTTCACTACATTTAAAATCATGATGATGTTTCTTGTTAAAATATACAGGTTGCTCATTATATCTTGGAATACAGCACAGTTGTTTTATTCCAGATTTTGCTTCCAAGGTTAGCACAGAGCTGACCTAATTATGTAGAATGCCTGAATACATCTTCTTCTCAGCCAGCATTTTCACCTGACTCTGCTTGTTACTTATTATTTTCTGCTCATTATAAACCATGACATAAATAGTAAGAAATCAACAGCCAGAGATGACAGTCACTAGTAAAACAAGAGGAATGTAATGGTTGCCCTGCTCACCCATATTCTTGGCTGTTACAGTAGAATTTTCTGAAATTCTTTTTGAAGATGTTGATATTTTTTGTATATACTTTTGGAGCATTACTGATATTTTGCCAGTCCTAAGGTATCACCCAACACCAGGGAAAATGTACTGGTGCTTTAAATAAATTAAGAAATTAGCAGATCATTTAAAGGATATTAAACATTGTGAAAATGCAGAGGCACAAAAGACCATCAGAGACTTTGTTTTCAGACTGCTTTGGTTTCAGAACCTGCTACTGTTGACACTTCTTATAAAACCCAGGCTTTGATGTACTCTAAGATGAGTTCTTTTTTTTTTGTACTCCCTCCACTCCCCACTTCTAGGCCTAAGAGCTAATGATTAGG
Organism: Gopherus flavomarginatus; assembly: GCF_025201925.1. Lineage (NCBI taxonomy): Eukaryota > Metazoa > Chordata > Testudines > Testudinidae > Gopherus > Gopherus flavomarginatus. Next base: position 65,276,110 of record NC_066623.1, read on the forward strand.
GCTGAACAACTAGTGGAAGAATGTATTCACGAACATGTTAGTGTAGCTAGGTGTTTTCAGCAGGAACAAGGAACCAGATTCACACAGTTAGAGGTCCATCAAACACCACTAGCTCATGCCTCAAACCAGCTATTCTAATGTCACAAAATATCATCTCTGGGTTCCTTAACAGACAATGCATTGTAGTTTCCTCAGGAAATCAGTGGTGTCACGGAGATAGCTGGGAGTGCTGGTGGCATAGGGTCTGAGTAGAGTCCATATATCCAGACAGCCCTTCAGTGAGAGTGCCAATGCCCGAGATGATGGGGCGTCCAGGATTTCCGGGTTTGTGGATCTTGGGTAGTAGATAGAATAACCCTGGTCGGGGCTCTAGGGGTATGTTGATTTCTTCTGGTGTTAGTGTAGGGAGTATCCTGAGTAGATGCTGTAGTTTCTTAGTGTATTCCTCAGTGGGATCTGAGGGAAGTGGCCTGTAGAATTTGGTATTGGAGAGTTGTCTGGCGGCCTCCTTTTGGTAGTCAGACCTGTTCATGATGACAACGGCACCTCCTTTATCAGCCTCTTTGATGATAATGTCAGGGTGGTTTCTGAGGCTGTGGATGGCATTGCGTTCTGCACGACTTAGGTTGTGAGGCAAGCGATGTTGTTGTTCCACGATTTCTGCCTGTGCACACCGGCAGAAGCATTCAATGTACAGGTCCAGACTGTCATTTCGACCCTCAGGAGGAGTCCATGTGGAGTTCTTCTTCTTGTGCTGTTGGTGGGAGGGCACCTGTGTATCAGTGCACTGTTCAGTGTTGTCCTGGAAGTATTCTTTGAGTCGGAGACGGCGAAAGTAGGCTTCCAGATCACCACAGAACTGTATCATGTTGGTGGGGGTGGCAGGGCAGAAAGAGAGTCCCCGAGATAGGACAGACTTTTCTTCTGGGCTGAGTGTGTAGTTGGATAGATTGACGATATTGCTGGGTGGGTTAGGGGTACCACGGTTGTGGCCCCATGTGGCAGGTAGGAGTTTAGACAGCTTACAGTCCTTTTTCCTTTGTAGAAGGTGACGTGAGTAATGTAGATCTCCTGTCTTATTCTAGTGAAGTCCGTTTGTATAGAAGTTTGGTTATTAATGAGAGTCTCCAGGTTGGAGAGCTCTTTTTTGATGTTTTCCTGTTTGCTGTATAGGATGCTGATCAGGTGGTTCCTCAGTTTTTTTGATAGAGTATAGCATAATCTCTCACTGTGGTCCGTGTAGTATGTAGATAGCAGTGGATTTTTTACCTTTAGTCCATTTGGTATGATGTCCATCCGTTTGCATTTGGAAAGGAAGATGATATCTGTCTGTATTTGTGCAAGTTTCTTCATGAGGTTGATGGATTTCCACTCCATACGGCTAAATGCAGTGCCTTGCATGGTGTCAAGTATCAGAGGGGTAGCCGTGTTAGTCTGGATCTGTAAAAGCAGCAAAGAATCCTGTGGCACCTTATAGACTAACAGACGTTTTGGAGCATGAGCTTTCGTGGGTGAATACCCACTTCTTCAGATGCATGTGGTGGAAATTTCCAGGGGCAGGTATATATATGCTAGCAAGAAAGCTAGAGATAACGAGGTCAGTTCAATCAGGGAGGATGAGGCCCTGTTCTAGCAGTTGAGGTGTGAAAACCAAGAGAGGAGAAACTGGTTCTGTAGTTGGCAAGCCATTCAGAGTCTTTGTTTAATCCTGAGCTGATGGTGTCAAATTTGCAGATGAACTGAAGCTCAGCAGTTTCTCTTTGAAGTCTGGTCCTGAAGTTTTTTTTGCTGCAGGATGGCCACCTTAAGGTCTGCAATAGTGTGGCCAGGGAGGTTGAAGTGTTCTCCTACAGGTTTTTGTATATTGCCATTCCTAATGTCTGATTTGTGTCCATTTATCCTTTTCCGTAGAGACTGTCCAGTTTGGCCGATGTACATAGCAGAGGGGCATTGCTGACATATGATGGCATATATTACATTGGTGGACGTGCAGGTGAATGAACCGATGATGGTGTGGCTGATCTGGTTAGGTCCTGTGATGGTGTCGCTGGTGTAGATATGTGGGCAGAGTTGGCATTGAGGTTTGTTGCATGGATTGGTTCCTGAGCTAGAGTTATTATGGTGTGGTGTGCAGTTACTGGTGAGAATATGTTTCAGGTTGGCAGGTTGTCTGTGGGCAAGGACTGGCCTGCCACCCAAGGCCTGTGAAAGTGTGGGATCATTGTCCAGGATGGGTTGTAGATCCTTGATGATGCATTGGAGGGGTTTTAGCTGGGGGCTGTATGTGATGGCCAGTGGAGTCCTGTTGGTTTCTTTCTTGGGTTTGTCTTGCAGTAGGAGGATTCTGGGTACACGTCTGGCTCTGTTGATCTGTTTCCTTATTTCCTCATGCGGGTATTGTAGTTTTGAGAATGCTTGGTGGAGATTTTGTAGGTGTTGGTCTCTGTCTGAGGGGTTAGAGCAGATGCGGTTGTACCTCAGTGCTTGGCTGTAGACAATGGATCGTGTGATGGGTCCGGGATGGAAGCTGGAGGCATGAAGGTAGGCATAGCGGTCGGTAGGTTTTCGATATAGGGTGGTGTTAATGTGACCATCACTTATTTGCACCGTGGTGTCAAGAAAGTGGACCTCCCGTGTAGATTGGTCCAGGCTGAGGTTGATGGTGGGGTGGAAGCTGTTGAAATCGTGGTGGAATTTTTCCAGAGTCTCCTTCCCATGGGTCCAGATGATGAAGATGTCATCAATGTAGCGTAGGTAGAGAAGGGGCGTGAGTGGACGAGAGCTGAGGAAGCGTTGTTCCCGGTCGGCCATAAAGATATTGGCATATTATGGGGCCATGCGGGTGCCCATAGCAGTGCCACTGATCTGGAGATATATATTGTCATCAAATTTGAAATAGTTGTGTGTAAGTATAAAGGCACAGAGCTCAGCAGCCAGTTGTGCTGTGGCATCGTCAGGGATAGTGTTCCTGACAGCTTGTATTCCATCTGTGTGTGGGATGTTTGTGTAGAGAGCCTCTATATCCATGGTGGCTAGGATGGTGTTTTCTGGGAGGTGACCAATGCATTGTAGTTTCCTCAGGAAATCAGTGGTGTCACGGAGATAGCTGGGAGTGCTGGTGGCATAGGGTCTGGGTAGAGAGTCCATATATCCAGACAGTCCTTCAGTGAGAGTGCCAATGCCTGAGATGATGGGGCGTCCAGGATTTCCGGGTTTGTGGATCTTGGGTAGTAGATAGAATAACCCTGGTCGGGGCTCTAGGGGTATGTTGATTTCTTCTGGTGTTAGTGTAGGGAGTGTCCTGAGTATGTACACAGTTGCTCCTCTTGCAGCATCACTGCAATTTGTGTACCAGTGTAAGAGTCAGCCATGCAATTCATTAATATAGAGAAGGTTAAAAAGAAAGAAAAGTGTTCTCCAACTGTCTGTGTGTCTGATGTGATAAGCTCAGGACAGACAGTTGCAAGGGAGGGATAGAAATCAGTCTCAGAGGGTTAAAAGGCCCTCCTCCCTGTCAGCTAGGGGGTAATTACAGGTCAATCAGGTTCAGCTGAGAAAGGGTTACCAAAGTATCAGTTAGAATCAGCTGAGAGGGAGCTACCTGAGGGGTTAATTAGGATCAGCTGATTCCAACTAAGGGCTGCCTGAGACCTTTCTAAGCCCTCCCTGTGGGGGGAGGGGGAAAGAGAAGGAGTCCTGCTGCCAGGAGGTTAAGAGCAACAAGACAGTGAGCCTCACCAGGAGGAGAGGCAGTATTCCTTCCCACAAGGGAGAAAAACAAGCTAAAAAGACTGATGGAGAGAAGGAACTGACTTCCCCTGTGCCCCAAGGGGGACCATATTACTCAAGCCTGTCTCGCCAGGGCTAAAAGCAGCAAAGGCTGGGGAGACCGATAAGGTTCCTTGCCACACTGCCTATTAATTAGTCTAATCCAATCTATACCATGCACATTACCATGGTATCTGGGGGACTTACCAGATGGCAACAGAGAGTCTAAACATATTGTTCAGTTTGCTAAAACAAAATACATAGATGTGACATTCTGGTTCCATTTAAGTTAGTGGTGAAATTCCCACTAACTTTAACAGAGCCAGGATTTTACCCGTGAATGCCAAATTCTGCCTTCATGTGCCTGCACACATTTGCCATTGACTTCTGTGGAAGCTGTACGTGTGTGACTGAGGAAAGGATCTGGCCTGCTGAATACATGCTAACAATGCAGATGAAACATACACATGTAATCATGCCTTTGCACATACACGTATACCAGTACAAATGAATATTCATCAGCACCAATTCATCTAACTCCAATCACATCTCATTTTAAGCTCTGAGGCACTGTAATTTTCACCTTTATTATGAAGAAAGAGCAATCACATTAGAGAGGCTTGTCATTTTCCTAGTAATGCGTTTAATTTGACATTTGGGAAAGTGCTTTTCTGTGTCTAGCATAACAACGTTGTTTGTACATTTTTAATAGAAGCTGCACAAAGGCATATAGTGCAAGTAGCTTCTTGTGCTGATTTTTTCCCTTAATTTGAATGCAAGTTAAATGTTAAATTACAGGATTTGTGATCTGTTTTAGTATAGCTATGGAGTTCTCTGTTATGGACTAAGCTTCATTTCACTTGTAGCTTTCCTTTAACTGACTAGGAATTTTGAAGCTGTTAAGCTATATTATTCCAGGAGGCCAGCATACTTAGGGATTTGTTGAGTTTCAATATATGTCTATTGGATATGAAGTTAGTTAAAATTTCTAAAAACGTAAGGCTATATTCTAGAGATGGGGAGAGGGAATCAGAGAATAAAATATAACTCTTTAATTCTCAGGGATATTCTTACCCCTTGTGCAATTTAAAGAATCTACTGGGCTATTCTATGTTACTCTATTGATATAGGGTCACCATGGACCAAATTCCAGTGTAGAATTGGTTTAGTGCAACTGTGCTCTAACTTCTATCAAAACCTATCCTTATTCCGAGTAGCCCTATCCCCTAGTGCTGGACTAGGGAGGGATCCCATGCACAGAATCTGACTGGGGTATAGTTGTTTCAGCAGGGAGTTCATCTCTGATGGGGGAATTCTCTGCCAGGCATTTTCAACCAGATTATGGTACAGCAAAAGGAGTCTTAATGCACTGGAGGAGTTGTCCCATATTCACCTTGTAGAACAAAAGTCAGTGGTGGGGTTCCTTAAACAAAGAGAAAATGTAGATTGTACAATAGAAGCAACTGTGTGGTATTAGGCATAAGACACTCCCAATAGCTGAGTTACCCAAAAGAGACTGAGATGGGGAGGACAGGTTGCTGACCAATGTAGACAGCATGGCCGGCTCCAGGCACCAGCTAAGGAAGCAGGTGCCTGGGGAGGCCAATTCAAAGAGGCAGCACTACGTCCGCTATTGGGGCGGCACGTCCTGGGTCTTCGGTGGGAATTCGGCAGCAAGTCCTTCAGTCTCTCTCTTCCTCTTTGAGCTGCCGCGAAGTGCCGCAGAAGAGGAAGAGAGGATTGAGCTGCCACCAAAGTGCTGCCAATAGCCTTTTTTTTTTTTTTTTTTGCCGCTTGGGGCGGCAGAAAATCTGGAGCCGGCCCTGGTAGACATTGATTAACTTCTATGAGTCTATCAGGCAAGATACAAAACCTTTGAAATATTGTAATTGTGCATCAGAGGGGTAGCCATGTTAGTCTGGATCTGTAAAGGCAGCAAAGAATCCTGTGGCACCTTATAGACTAACAAATGTTTTGGAGCATGAGCTTTCGTGGGTGAATGCACAATTTGTCAGATGCATGTAGTGGAAATTTCCAGGGTCAGGTATATATATATGCAAGTAAGCTAGAGATAATGAGGTTAGTTCAATCAGGGAGGATGAGGCCCTGTTCTAGCAGCTGAGGTGTGAAAACCAAGGGAGGAGAAACTGGTTTTGTAGTTGGCAAGCCATTCACAGTCTTTGTTTAATCCTGAGCTGATGGTGTCAAATTTGCAGATGAACTGAAGCTCAGCAGTTTCTCTTTGAAGTCTGGTCCTGAAGTTTTTTTGCTGCAGGATGGCCACCTTAAGATCTGCTATTGTGTGGCCAGGGAGGTTGAAGTGTTCTCCTACAGGTTTTTGTATATTGTCATTCCTAATATCTGATTTGTGTCCATTTATCCTTCTCTGTAGAGACTGTCCAGTTAGGCCGATGTACATAGTAGAGGGGCATTGCTGGCATATGATGGCATATATTACATTGATGGACGTGCAGATGAATGAACCGGTGATGGTGTGGCTGATCTGGTTAGGCACAACTGCTAGAACAGGACCTCAATGGCTAGAACAGGTCCTCATCCTCCCTGATTGAACTAACCTCATTATCTCTAGCTTGCTTGCATATATATACCTGCCTCTAGAAATTTCCACTGCATGCAACTAACAAAGTGGGTATTCACCAACGAAAGCTCGTGCTCCAAAACGTCTGTTAGTCTTTAAGGTGCCACAGGATTCTTTGCTGCCTGTAATTGTGCATGTATTTATGGTTAAGTGCAGCCCTGAAGCTCTGCCTGCTAAGTGGCCATTGTGGCCACTTATGTGCTCATCTTCTTCAGTGACCTGTTAACAAAACACACTGTCACTTTAACGATATGAAAATAAGGGTAAGATGTAGAACAGGCATAAGTGAACTTTTAAATGTGAGATAAAGTATTTGGTGATTGTGATGTAGAGAGACATCAGCCTTGAGAGTGAAAGTGATTAAGCTTTCAGGAACTGTCCAAGGCCCTTTTTTTCTTATTTTCCAGACATATCTCCTCAGCTATTGCAATCTGACTAGAACAAACTAGTTGTTCAGACAAATTAGTTATGAGCACTGCAGTGTAGGTGGCAGAGCTGTCTTGATTCCAAGACATCCTAATTCCGAGACACCTTGATACCTCGTTTCCAGTCACACTCATCTCTGTACCTTCTTCTGGGTTTGTTAAGCCTACCCTAGACTGATTCAATAACTTCCTACAAATACATTGCTGCTGTTTCCCTGTGCATTTTATTATGGAGTCTCTGGATTTCTATATGGTCCATGTTCCACTGTATCATCTGATTTCATTATATGTACATCTCTGGTGCCTCTGATATTGTTGTTTCATAAAGCACAGCTAGTAAATTGCTTTTCCTTCATATTTCCCTCAATGCTTTCTATATTCTCACCACTCTTTCTGGTTGATATCTCTGATACCTGTCCTCCTTCAGATTTATTTATGTTCATCTGAGTTACTTTACATGATTCTGTGGAGATTTGTCAAGCCAGCAATCTAGCCACTGTTGTTCTAAATCGGTGTCCTCTTGTTGTTTTGTCCCATTTTCCAACTACAATTCTAGCCCACATCACCAAGGAAGTTAACCAGCGATTCTTCTGTCATTTACACCATGAAATCTTAAACCCAAAGAACTTAAGTGCCTCTGAGAGACAAAATAAAAAATTCAGGGGACAATAAAGGAATGATGATGATTGCCCTTCCTTTGCTCAATTTGAACCAAGCATCAGTAAACGACATCAGTTTTCACCAGCAAAGTCAATTTTTGCTCCTGTTGCTGAAAGATGTAGTTCAAATTACACCTAAAAGCTCCATTTGATCCAGAGCTCTTATCATAACCAATCTTGTAATGTTTTCTATGCAAACACCAGTGCCATGTGACCACTACAGAGAAAGAGAAAGAAATCAGCCTGAGAGCAATGATGACTGGGGTCCAAGGAGCATACTATGGTACTCTACATTTTCAATGCGTTATAGACATGGCTGTCCCATTATGGAAACATGACTAGTAAAAATTAGTTATGGAGGCAAAGTAGCTAAGTGAACTTCAACACAGCAGACTTGAACAACATAGAGAGTGCACAAAATTATTATGCTATCTATAATGTATGGTAATAGGTAATGTCATGTTGGGGCAAATCATCTGAATTTAGCTATTAATGCTCCTCTTGACTGGAAAAAGCTCAGAATTAATCATTATAGCTAATGTTATCTTATGCTTTTTTCTTTATGTATAATTAATATTTTTACTGGGGACCAACCAGTATAATGATTGATTTGGAAAATTCTAAAAATAGTTACCAGAGAGTAATCTCAATTGGTTAAGAATGTGGGAGAATGTGCTTCTGTGGTCTGATTGTGACCCAGATGTGCCAATTTCACTTTGTGTTAGGAAGGATAAGCATCATCATTCCTTTTGAGTCCCCTGACATTTTTACTTTGTCTCCAAGAGGCAGAAGAATTCTTAGGGCTTAAGAGCTCAGGGAGAGCTACATCAGATATGCCTTCATAGCAATGTTTTTTGGTTCTTTAGGAACATTCCAAAGAATGGAAGAATTAGAGGTAACAGTAGCAGCAGCAAGCCCCAGTCCCTGTATCTGCTTTATTTTAAGAGACTAAAAAATTTCTATAATGCATCACTTTTCAAATCAAAGAGAACCTTGGTCTCAGCAGGACTAAATACACAGTTCATTTACTAAAGTAAAATTTTATTAAAAGAGCAGAAAAAGAAAGTTTTGGCATAGAAAGAGAAAGAAATGCGCACTGAACTTCAGAGACCTGCAAGAAATGTCTCTTAAATTTGAACTTTCAATATTCTGTAGTTACTTTTGGAGCAATCTTTGTGCAGTAGCTTTAAGAGGATATTCCATTGCTGTCCACAGTCACAGATTGTTCTATTTCTTGTGAAGCCATCAAACTGTATGTTGGGGGGGGAAAAAAAGACCCTGAGAAAGTGCACAGCCATTCATCTTTCTCTGACCAATGAACTCTTCAAGTTTCTGACTTAATTTTCACTCATCACATGGATTATCCCTAGACTGCAGTGCTAAATGTTTGCTGAGAAATTAAACAGGCATTTAAGGGTGAAAAACATTCTTCTTAACTTTGTTGTTGAAGTAATCCCCCAAATTACTGAAAATGGCATGGAGTCACTTCTATATTGGTGAACTTCCTGATTTTCACAGGTGTTCCTGGGGCAGCTGTGGTCAAAAAGTCACAGCCTAGGTCTAATAGGGCCATGGTTCCAGGGAGATGGGAAATCTACAGGACATTACATCCATACAGATATGAAGGATATACTGTGGGTATATAACTATGGTATACTCCACATCCACAACAATCTCAGAGGACCTGTAGATGTTAGGATGAGAACCCATTTGTTTGCTGGAGGTAAGTGGCAGAGCAAACATAGCTCCCCACTGGAACAATGTAGGTAATATCCTGAGAGGAGTGTGCCTCGGAAGTTTGCCTCCCTTGAAACCCTCTTGCAGGCTTTTCCTGCAAGTCTGATATTCTCTTGCTTTAAATGCAGTTGTTGCGTATATGCAATGCACTGTGTATGTGTTACTTGTTAATTATTTTAAAAGTAGTATGCTATTAAGCTTTATTTTAACATGTACACAGGGCCATAATGTACATTCTAAACAGTTTGAAGTTGTTTAGCATATCAACAGGCTGGAACTATGCAGCAACCTCTTCAAAAAGAAACAAACACACCATTTTATACCAGTGTTTTAAAATTACAGTGTTTTACATTATAGGAGTGAAAAACTACATTACACGACTAATTGGTGATCTGATTTTTTTCTGTGCAACTGTACACAAATTTAAATTTCCACTTCTCTTTAAATACCCATTTGCATTATGCTTGCTGAGCTCAAAATCTTCATACTTCTCTTCTTTGTATATTCTGTTCCAGCTTGACCGTTACCCATATGATTTCTATCAATGTCTCCTAGAATTGCTGGAAATTTATCAAAACATAAAAATCACATATGGCTTACTGCTGCTGCTGTATATCTGAAAGCAAGCAAATGTGGAGAGTTGTTCTCAGAATTAATATTGGACGTTGTGTTTAATAAGCAGGCTACAAAAAGGGTTGTACATAATGTGATATCCATTTTTCCCATTACATTTAATTTCTGGCTTCTGTAAGTTTGCCTTGTTCAATTTTCTGACTGAGATCACTGCTACCTCAGTTTTACATCAATGTGATTGTATGGGATTCTTTTGCATAAGATTTTTAAAAGTAAAGTCCTTTTTTTTGTTCAACGTGAACATTAATTATAACCCTACTCCAATTTCTGTGAGAGTAGAGAACTCCCCCTATGTCCTTGCTAAGATTTCCTCTCAGTCCAATGATATGTGTTGGCTGGCCATGTGAGGACATCAGAGCGGATCTCATTATGCTTCATGGCACAATCCAGCTTCTAACTAAGGGGGTTCAGGACAAACTTTCCCTGGTGGTAGGTGTGACAATGCATGATTTAAACATGACAATTTATATTATATTAATATTGCTACTGTTAGACAATTGCAACAAATCTTGTGCAAATCTTGTACAAAGTATGTAATGTAAAGTATTAATGGAAAAGTTATGATTGGTTGCGTATGATTATCCTGTTTATATGCATGTATTATTTTTGTATTTGAAATTATAAGTATTGACTATATATTGACCTCCTACCTATGTGCTACATTCCTGCACAACACCCACAAGGTAGTTTACATCCAGTCTAACCAGCCATTGTGAATGAACTATTCAAGCTTGATGTCTCATTAAAGGCAATTAACTCTCACAATGGGCCATAGAAGAAATTCATCCTGCCAAGTGAGCCTTCTTGTGGATGCTTTAGCCACAATACGGGTGATGACTGCTCCTGTGAGTCATCGAAGCATGTAAGGGCATGTTATTTGCTCATGTGAGCCTAGACTCCATCTTGTTCCTGTAATTTTCTACAAACTGAGAGCATTCTCTCCACATGAGAGAAGGTATAGAAGACTCTGGAAGCATCTCCATTTTGTCTTTTTCCTGCTCTGATCTATGGACTTATACTAAAGGGAGCATATTGATCTTTTGGAAGTTACCAGAGACTTTACAAGCCAGCAGCCTGTAACATCGCTGCTACAAACCTGATGAAAGAACTTTGCAATGATTGTAGGTAGATGACTTCTTTGACCATTTTAACGCTCTCATTCTTGTCTCTTGTGAAAAAACCTTTAGATTTTAGATATGAAAGGACTAGCTGCAGCATGATTATTGGGTAAGATCTGAGTTATATACTGACCTGGCTGCCATGAGGATGCACCCTCAGGGTCCAGGTGGGTTTAGACTCATGTCAGCTATTACTTGATTCAGCATTGTTACATATACATCTTCTAGAACAGTTAAACCTAGGTGAGCTAAACAGGAACAAAAATTGTTTGTTTAGAGCAACAGTTTGCTTGAGGATGCATACAAAGGTGTCAGTGAGAACCCTTTGTGTAATATCTTTGTGGAGAATGCTTAATATTCTAAAGAACAGGTTAATGCCTTAAACATCAAGAGGATCACAGGCTATTAACTGAGAAGGAGAAAAAGATACTGACCTGAAACACCTGAGGTTGTGTCTCAGCAATGCTTCCTGCTAATGGTGCAGAGAGAAGAATAGGATGAACTTGTTGGGACCTTACCCAGGCTACAATCTGGATCAATGAACAGCTTTCTTCCCTCAGTTCTCCAGCCTGGGGTGCCTTTTACACTACTTTGCTGTGAAAGCAGCCACTCCTGATCTGCTCACACACACCCTTCAGCATATAGGTTACTCTCAGTTATATTGTATGAGTCATATAGTCAGCCACTCTTTAATTACACTGCAGAGTAACCAGCAAGTTCCCAATCCCAGACTTTCCCCAGAAATGTAACGCTTGTACTGCCCAGCTGTCTCCTGGACAATTCAAGATCATATAAAGTCAGTCATTTTATTATAAATATTTTATATAAATGTCTGTTATTTCAAATTGAATTTCCCAAACACATGAATACAAACACATTGGTTTAGGTAAAACAATAAAACAAGTTTAGTAATTGCAAAAGAGAGATTTTAAGTGACTACAAGTAATAAGGCATACAAGGGAAAATTATTTACAAGAAAATAAAAGCAAAACAAATTAAATCCCTAACTTAAACTAAATGAATTCAAAGCAAAGGTCTCTCTCACCACATTTCAGCAATGTTACTGGCTGAATTTTTTTTCAATCACGATCCCTCCCCAAATCCAATACTGCTTCCTTTATTCTTCAAGTATCGTTGATGCCATGGGTAGAGGGAAAGGAAAAGCTCATTTGGGGCCTCTGCTTTCCCTTCTTCTAGTTCTTTCTCTTCTTTGAAAATCATCTCCAGCTGAGGTTCTGGACACAAAATCACTGTGGATCAGAACTCCAAGCTGTTCCTTTGTCAAGTTGTAGATTTTTTGTTCACACTTTCTTTCCTGCAAAGAATGACCACTTATTACCAAAAACAATGAGGAGTCCTTGTGGCACCTTAGAGACTAACAAATTTATTTGGGCATAAGCTTTCATGGGCTAGAACCCACTTCATCAGATGCATGGAGTGGAAAATACAGGAGTAGACATAAATACATGAAAAGATGAGTGTTGCCTTATTAAGTGTGATGTCAGTATAACAAGACAACACAATTAACAGTAGGATACCAACAGAGGAAAAATAACTTTTGTAGTGGCAATGAGAGTGGTCCATTTCAAACAGTTGACAAGAAGTAACAGTAGGGGGAAATTAATATGGAGGAAATTAGGTTTAGACAGATTGACAGAGCCAGAAGGGTACCCAGAAGTCATCTACTACAAGACAGGCCCAACAAAGAAAGTAAGAGAATGCCACTAGCCATCACCTACAGCCATCATCAAGGATCTACAACCTATCCTGAAAGACGATCCTTCACTCTCACAGACCTTGGGAGACAGGCCAGTCCTCGCTTACAGACAGCTTCCCCCACCCAAACCTGAAGCCAATGCTCACCAGCAACTACACACTACACAACAAAAACACCAACCCAGGAACCAAACCTTGAACCAAACCCCGATGCTAACTCTGTCCACACATCTATTCAAGGGACACCATCATAGGACTCAACCACATCAGCCACACCATCAGGAGCTTGTTCACCTGCACATCTACCAATGTGATATATGCCATCATGTGACAGCAATGCACCTCTGCCATGTACATTGGCCAAACCGGATAGTCTCTACGCAAAAGAATAAATGGATACAAATCTGACATCAGGAATTATAACATTCAAAAACTAGTAGAAGAACACTTCAATCTCTCTGGTCACTCAATAACAGACTTAAAAGTAGCAATTCTTCAACAACAAAACTTGAAAAACAGACTCTAACATGAAACTGCAGAAAAGATATTAATTTGCAAACTGGACACTTTCAAATTAGGCCTGAATAAAGATTGGGAGTGGTTGGGTCATTACAAAACCTAAACCTAATTTCCCCCATACTAATTTCTCCCTACTGTTACTCATGCACAAAATTGCTTTGCAAGGAAAACTGTATGAAGAATGATAACAAAGAGATGTAAAAACATAAAATAATAAAATAATAATAATAATAAAAAATAATAAATAATAATCCAGAAGCAAATTTAAAGACCAGATTGAAAGTAGTTTAAAAATTTGATACTAAATATTAAATGTAGATGGTTTGACCTCTTGAGATAGACAGGTCTACAAGACACCTTAAAATTCTGTAATAATAATTTAAATTATTATTAAATATATCTTTATTTTCCATTGTAGCACACATTTTCTGTTAGAATTCCCAAGATATTACTTGGTTTTTCATTAAGGAAGTTTTCCTGCAGTCTATTTTGTTTGCATTTTTCCTCTTGTATTTTATGCCAGGCCAGATTTGGCTTTCATTTACACCAAGATATGTTTGAAGTATCTCTATTGTGCTCTCCATGTTAAAGTTCTCCCCACACTCACAGTGGTAAAACAATTCCAAGAGTTTTTTACATTACACTTCCAGCACTGACATAGCATAGTTCTTTCTCAAGCTGCCTGGAAAAAGGAAAATATTTATACTAGCCATATGGTTCCAGCAAGCATATTATTAGAGTAGAATACAGTCATCATCATGTCTCACCCAGGGTGCTCATTTCCACTTACTGTGATTCTGTGACAAATTAGTAATTTCTAATGAGTGATCAGATGACAACTGCTAAAATGGTAGATCCCTTACCTCGGTGATGATGGTAATAACATTTCATAGGGTTAGCAATTACATTGATTTCCCATAAGTAATAATGAGAGTGGGCTTCTATATTTCTAGTAGAAGCTTATTGAGCATGCAGGATATTAGAAGTCACATAGATGTGAGTAGTTATGAATCAGCTTTATCTTTGGTCGTAAGCTTCTCTCCAAGGAACCTTAAATGGACTTTCAAAGTTACATCAGAATGGTGGAAAATTCTCTTGCTTGAATGAGCTTATAACAAAACATAAACTTAGCATCAGTGTTAATGAGAACAGAATATGACCCTAAAGTAGGTCTCTAAGTCTTTTTGACTAGATTGTATATAAAGGAGCTCCCTCTTAGTGAACATTTGATGTCCTATTACCAAAGCACACCCATTATAACTGGATCCATTGGTCCATATTAGGGGCCAGATATTGAACCATTCAGGCTAATGGCAATTATGCCATTGATGTCAATGGGAGCAAGACTGGGTTCTCAATGCTTAAATAGAGTAATAGAATTTATGGGTAATGCACTAATATGGTTGGAGTCCTTCCTGGAGGGACACACCCAAAGAGTACTGATGAGGAACTTCATCTTCATGACTAGACCCCACACTTATGGGGTTCCACAAGGATTAATTTTATTCTCTCCAGTCTATTCAACATCTACATGTAACCATTAAATAAACTGCTCAGGCAACATGGACTCAAGTGCCAGAAAAATGAAAATAACACACAGCTCTACCTATCCTTCACCAAATACAACCACAAAACTACCCCCAAAATGGACCAGTGCTTGGATGTGATCAACCCATGGATGAAGAGCATCTGGCTGAAGCTAAAACCAAGCAAAACAGAGGTGATGCTGGTGGGCAGAGGAAAGTATTGTAAGCACTTATAGCTACAATGCTTCATCATTAAAGATACACATCAACAGTTGATCAAGTCAGTCCATAGTCTAGGAGTACTCTTGGATTTCTCGATGAGCTCTCATATAACAGCACCTACTATGGTGACAGTGATAACCAACATTATGATAGGAACACTTTTTACCATCTCCACTTGGATAGGAGACTCTGTCCCATCCTGACAGCCAAAGACATGGCTTCAGATATTCATGACTTTGTCAGCTCTCAACTTGACTACAGCAATGAGAACTATCTGGGCATGAAACCTTCAGCATTTAGGAAACCCCAGTTAGTACAAAGTACTGTAGTACATCTCTTCAGCAACACAGGGTAGTGTGAGATCTCACACGTGACCTCTGCTCTCTACACTGGCTGCCCATAGAATTTTGAATCAAGATCTAAAGCTCTGGGACAAAGATCGTGGTCGACAAATTTGCTCCACTGGCACACTGTATTTCTCAATGGTACTAATAAAGGTTGGCTGCGTGGGAGACAGAACCTCCTCTGGCAGTGGTCCAAGATTGTGGAATTAACTCCCCAAGGAACTAAGGCCCATTACATCCTCACCACTTTCTGCTCCAAGTGTAAGGAACATTTCTTTGATCTTGCCTTCTGTAATATAAACACATAGCAACAATTATATTCATGTAATAAATTGAAAACAAAAGAAAAAACTAGTAAAAAAGACACTTCACTGCACATTTCTCCCTTGGGGGGACGAAGGTGTTGCGTGTCTGAGTTAACGACTTGAGATTGTTAAAATAGGCTTAATTGAAATGATTTAATATAAGAGAATTAATCAGCGATTAATACAACACTATACAGAATACAGAAATAGATACATACCACCCTTTGTTTTCAGACTAAGAGCTAGATATGTGTCTGCTCTGCACCTGGAAGGGATGCACAGTTTTCATTCCCCCCAAACTAAGTTTTCATATTACTATATTTTATAGGGTTTCAGACAAAGAAACCTAGTTGCCAAGAAAATTCTCCCAGAAACATATGTTGTGATATCATTTCTATATAGTCTCAGTTTACCTGACTCATGAGAAGGCATGATTATTTACAGCTGAGAGGACAAACAATTCTTCAAGTTAATATCTCTAAGTGGGTCTTTCTTACCCCACAACCATTCTTCCATGTTGATTTCCCCCAACAGTAAATATCTGCTAAAACAATAATCTTTTATTAGTTTCCCTAGTTTAGATATGCTTATGTCAGCATTTTACAAACAGTAACTCCTCGCTTAACATTGTGATTATGTTCCTGAAAAATGCTACTTTAAACAAAATGATGTTAAATGAATCCAATTTCCCCATAAGAATTAATGTAAATGGGGGGTTAAGTTCCAGATAATCTTTTTTTGCCAGACAAAAGACTATATATGTGTATATACACACACACACACACACACACAAACACAGTATACGTTTTAAACAATTCAATACTGTGCACAGCAATGATGGTTGTGAAGCTTGGTTGAGGTGGTGAAGTCAGAGGGTGGAAGAGGGTGGGATATTTCCCAGTGAATACCTTACATCTAAATGATGAACTTGCATTCGGCTGAGCTCTCAAGGGTTAACATAGGGATCGGCAACCTTTCAGAAGTGGTGTGCTGAGTCTTCATTTATTCACTGTAATTTAAGGTTTCACTTGCCAGTAATACATTTTAATGTTTTTAGAAAGTCTCTTTTTATAAGTCTATAATATATAACTAAACTATTGTTGTATGTAAAGTAAATAAGGTTTTATAATGTTTAAAAAGTTTCATTTAAAATTAAAATAAAATACAGAGCCCCCCGGACCAGTGGCCAGGATCCAGGCAGTGTGAGTGCCACTAAAAATCAGCTCACGTGCCACCTTTGGCAAGCGTGCCATAGGTTGCCTACTCCTGGGTTAGCACATTGTTAATATAGCGTCGCACTGCAAGGCGGCATGATTGGAGAGAGAGGAGACAGCATGGCAGAGAGAGATGGAGACACACACCGTGTGTGTGAGAGAGAGAGACGTGCATTGTCTCTTTAAGTATGCTGACTCCACTCTTAGTACACTGCCCTTTTAAGTAGATCAGCAAGTTGAGACAGCAGCTGCTTCCAGCCAGCTCTCTCCGTCCTAAGCCCTGTCCTTTCCACCCCTGCTCTTTGGAGATGACACAATGCGGTAAAGGAGTGGGGAGGAGGGGGACACTCTGACATTAGCATCCCTCCTCATCCCCCTACCCCCTAGCACAGCAAGCAGGAGGCTTCCAGGAGCAGCTCCAAGGCAGAGGGCAGGAGCAGCACATGTCAGTGGGGGGAGGGCAGCTGAATTTCTGGCAATTGATAGTGGCTGCCATACAGGGAACTTAGGGGATCAGCGAGCTGATAGGGGGGCTGCCGGTCCACCCTAGTTCAAAGCCCTGACCAGCCAGCTGCAATGGGCTGCTCTTTCTGCAAGCGATGGACAAAGCAGGTGGCTGCCAAACAATGTTATAAGGGAGCATTGCACAACTTTAAACAAGCATGTTCCCTAATTGATCAGCAACGTAACAATGAAACAACTTTAACTGGGGCGACTTTAAGTGAAGTGTTACTGTATATGTTAAGGAGATGATTTCCAAGAATATCTTCAGTTTTATAGATATGAAGGTGCCATAAAGTTATTAAATACAGCAAGATGAGTACATTCCTGAATAGGATTATTTATTGGTCAAGAACAGTGTTCTGAGCCTTAGAAGTCAGACATACTCTTTGTTGAAGATAAAGATTCTAAAGAAGAGTTGATATATATAAAATAATCAAATATACAGAAAGAGAGAACTGAAACTATTACTATTTACTAACAGGTACTAACAGAGGGAAGAGAGAACAAACGGATGATGGATGTAAATTCACATTCCTTAATGCACTATGAGAAGATGCTTAGAATCTACGGTAATGAGCCTGGTATAAAACCTAGAATAGAAAAAGGAAAGAAGGGAACACCACATCACCTAGCCTGACCTTCCATATATCACAGGCACTAAACACTACCCAGCCACCTTCACACCAACCCCAACAATCAGAATTAGTATTATACCCACAGGAGATTAAAATGTTGTGTGCCACAGGCATGGAACAGGAGAAACTGAAGAGCACCAATGGCCAAGGTCCTGAAATGGCAGGGAATTGATTGAAATAAACCAATATGATCCCAACAGATGATCCATGTCCCATGCTACAGAGAATAGTGAAAACACTCCAAGATCTCTTTCAATTTGACCTGGTGAAAATATCTTCCATACTCTGATATGGCAATCAGCTTGATCCTGAGCATTGTGAGCAAAAATTACCCAGCTAAGCACTTGGGAAAAACAATCCTCAATACCACTTTAGAGCACCAACATATGCCATCCAAAGTCCCACCTTCAGCCATGGCCATCTCTGATGCTTCAGAGTAAGGAGGGAAACACCCAGAATACACTGGAGAAAAAATCTTTCCTGACCCCAACAGGTGACCAACAGGAACCGTGAAGCAGGAGATTTTATTAACATAAGACATAAACCAGAAGGGATCCAGAGAGCTGCTGAGCCCAGCCCGCCATCAAGACAATCAATCATATCATATAATCCCACACAAAGTTATCAAGGTTTATTTTAAAAGTAATTACGTTGTTTGCCTCCACAGCTCCTACTGGGAAGATGTTCCAGATTGGGAACCTCACTTTTCTGATGGTTAGGAACCTTCTCCTAATTCCCAGTGTAAATTTATTCATGGCCAGTTTATGCCCATTCTTGTGCCATCACTGTCTTTTTGTTTAAAAATCTCTTTACACTTGCTGGTGTTTACCTCCTAGATATATTTATAGAAAGCAAGCCTATCCCTTCTCAGCCTTCACTTTGGTAGTTTAAACAAGTCAAACTCTTAGTCACCTCTTGTAAAATAGGCTTTACATTCCTCTGATCCTCTGCTCTGCTCTTGCTCCAGTTTGAATTAATCTTTCTTGAACACGGGTGACCAAAAGTGTGCACAGTATTCCAAATGGAGTCTTACCAATACCTTGTACAATGGCACCAACACTTTCCTATCTCTGTTAGAAATTCATTGCTTGAGACATTTTAGGATCACATTTGCCTTTTCTGCAGCCACACAGCATTCGTGGCTATAGCTATTCTGTGATCAACCAACACTCATAAAGACTCTCTCTTCCTCTAAAGCTTTCAATGGATGAGCCCCCAAGCGTATGTCCTTTTATGTTAAGTTCAAGAACAGCTAGGGAGCTATGAGCTATGCATCATTGTTATATAACGTGAATGGTTGGTTAAGGTTTAATAGAATGTAAGCCCTGAACAGAGACACGTTATGAAGTGTTTGAGAGCTAAAACTGACAAAGATTAAGTTGGTTTGTGTATACCTGGTCTAACCAGCTATGACTGCTAATATCTTACATAACTCAATAAACTTCATCCAGAAATGTAGTGGTCCTCTCTCCTTATTTCTTATGGGAAATCAATGTGATTGTTAACTCCATGCAATGCTATTACCATAGTCATAGATGCAAGGGACCTGCCATCTTAGCAGTGGCCAGATGAGAACTCATTAGAAGTTAGTACTTATTTGTCAAAGAATTTCAGTCTGTGAAAATGAGCACCCAGAGTCAGCTCTGATGACTACAGTCCATTACAGCAATGCACTTGTTCAAACACATAAAATTGCACAGATTTTTCCCACCCTCCAGATTCTATGCTAGTACTGAAAATCCTAATGTCAGAGTTGGAATTTTCCTACCAATGTGAATAGGGGAAGACTTTCAGCATATGGAAAAGAGGAGGGATACTCTCAAAGAGAACTTCCAGTTTCTTAAGAATGAATTATTTCTATTTGACAGTTCCCAAATAATTGGAGAGCGAAGGGTCTGATCCTGAGAAGTGTTTAGCATCCTCAACCCCCAGTGAAATAACTGAGATTTAGGTTGTTAATATCTGGTGGATATCAGATTCCTAAGATGCAGTCTTTGATAACTGTAAGTTTTCATGCTGCAGTATATTGTTTTCTATGTGTTGTTCTGTTCAACAACATTAGCAAACAGTGAGACAGATCCTTGCTCTCTGCCCATTCCCTTCTGTGCTGCTCCGGGGGTAGCCAGAAAATAGTCAGAAATCTGCCTTAAAGTGGCAGCTGGGAATATACCTGATGCAGGCAGCTCTAAGCCACACACTTCTGTACCGCCCTCTCTCAGCATAAATAATGTGTTAGAGGTGTGGTCAGGAATGGGAGAGGACATGGCTGGAGCAACCTGGGCTCTGATAATCCCTATCCCTTAGACTGCTGTGAAGTCCACTAGTCCCATGATCTGGGGAGCTGGAAGGTAGCTTTAAGACATCTTTACTCCTACTCCTTAATCATTCCACTTTGGAAAGATTGGTCACACCTGAGGATACTTCTTGTATTTAATATCCAATGACTATATATAACATCCATTCATCAGAGAGAGACAGTATTCTACTCTTATACATCTATAGAGCTAGATTACATACACTCCAGCAGTATCATAATAAAGGGTGCACCACTGAATTGATGTGACCAGATATAAGAGTAAAATGTAGCATACAAAAGTTTCGATTTCTGGGGAGTTTTGATAATTGAAAATGCCTATCTCCTCATACACTACTGACCCATTTGCCTTGAAACACCTGAGCTGGAGATCCCTTGTTTTACATGGGAGGAGGCTGTTGGCAAGGAATTCTTTATAATGGACTCTTGACTTTGAAATGCATTCCTGCCTCCATACTCCTTGGTCGGAAATAATTTAAACTGTTGACCTCAAGTACATACTGCAAGGCCTCTTCAGCTTGCCCCAGGTATTCTGGAACTGTAGGCTTACAGAGAAAGTTAAACAGGACTCAGAAGTGGAAAGGGGCTTAGTGTAAGGCCTGCAATGCGGTCTGCACAGGTCAAGGCAGGCACTGTTTCCTCTTTGCCACCAGGGACTTAGGTAGGGATGACACCAAAAGGAACTGAGAAGCTAAGCCCTGCAAGAAGTCCAACACTAAAGGACATGCAAGATAGGCCTCCGCGATTGCCAGATTGGTTGGCACTCCTTATATAAATGAGGAACCCTTTGCTGGGAATTTTTTGAACAATGCAGAGATCGGGAGTGCTTCTGCTTTAGACCCCACTTGCTACTCCTTATTATGACTTACTTTGATCCCAGACTCTTGGCTCTTGAGCTAGGCTTGGCTCCCTCCCAATCCTGATCCTGGTTTACTGTCTCTGGCTTAAGACCATTTGCTGAGCCTGGCCCAGACTGTTTCTGATTCTTGCCTCCTGGTTCTTGGTTTTGTAACTAATTCTCACTTTCTCACTCTGGCAGGGCTTTGCCGTTTTGACTGGCCTGACCCTAGACTGATGTCTGACCTTTGGCCATGATACTGAGCAGCTCACTCCACACCCCAAGGCTGCCCATGACCAACCCTACTATATAAGCTTCTTCATTCCATTATTTTAGTTATAATTGCATTTGGGAGGGGTCAGACTAGGTGTTTTTTTTGGAGGGGGGGTTAGGTGTATTTTATATGAGAACAGGGGGCCCACAGTGATGAATAGGTACTTTTTTTGTCTTTAGAAATTGAAATAAAATAAACCACAGCAATGCTAATAGGCACCTCTATAACACTTCGAGTAAATTATCTAAGAAATACCTTCCCATTAAAACCTTAGGAAGTATAGCATCTGAATAATAGGAGCCTGCAGTCTCAGCCTTTAATGTACAAACTTTTGAGTCCTACAGCGTATTGTCAACAATTAATCATGAAAACACATTTTTTTTCTTATAAAAATTGACTTTCAGGAAACTGATGAATTTAGGAACCTGCTTTTCTTATCAGCACTGGTTCCCCAATTTTACCCTTGTACCTGCAATCTATCATGTCTCTAATAGGTTTTACTTTTCTTGAATTATCCTCTTTTATATACCAGTTTCTCACCATTTTAAAAAAAAATCTTGTATTTATTTTTGTGGCTGTCTTTACTCATTAGAAGAGATGCAGCTCAAAACAATTCAAGCCTGGAACAGGAAATCTCATACATATTTGTCATGCATCAGACTGCCAAGCAAAGTTGTTTGAATTATTCATTGAGAATAATTTAACTGATCAATTTAGCCTTTTTTTTTCCTTTTATTTTCCTGTGTTCATGGATTATCCACAAACTGGTTGTGATTACTTACACATAATCACTGTTCACATAATTGTTCATCAGATACACTGTGTGAAACATTTTAGAAAGAGGTCACAAAATGGCTGCTGATGTATCTCTAGTGCACATGTTCTTGTGAATATTTATTTGCAATAGTATTCAAGACATTTTTGCTGGTCTGAGAACATTCTAGCTTATACAAACTAGATCACCAGAATGTTTGCAGATAAATGAAAAAAAAGAGGTTGCGAATATCAGAGATACTAAATTCATAGATGTTATTGGTAAGAATACTCACACACACTCTTAAAATATGGTCTTTGTCTTCAGCACTAGTTGCCTATTAACAGATAGGTGGTACAAAAGTTGCTTGTGTGAAGGAAAATTTAGGGGGCGCTTAGGACTCTGGTCAAGCTTACAGGCCTAAAGAGTTGACCGAGCCTGTTTTTGTATGGAAAGTCCCCAAAGCAGAACAACGACTTTGTGCTTATAAAGGCCATGAAGAGGCATAGTATAAAAGGTCCCCATATAGCATAATTTGTAATAGCCCAAGCTTAGGAAATATATACCTGCAATAGCACTGTTAGAAAAGTCAAACTGTAAATGAACCACACTGTGAATAATAAGAAGGGTGATTGTTCTTTTTGCCTCTGACCTGTATTAATTGTGCAATGTATTCCAAATAAAGTAATTAATACGGAAGTATGTGTAATTTGACTGTGGTTTTAAGCTTTAAAAAGCTTGTGTATTCCTTGAATCAGGGGGAAGCTACTGAGAGCTGTTAACCCCTGTGCTTGTATCAGTAAAGGAGCCTCAGGCTGATTTGATCCAAACTCAACGTGTGGTCAATTTTCCACAACACTTGTTTTCACCTGCAAAGCACTAAATGGTTTGCAAGTCACCTACTTTTGGGGACCTCTTCTTCCTTATTCCCAACAGTTATGATCAGAGTAGACTACAGAGTTAGAATACATTTGGTCTAAATGGGGAGGAGTTCCTGGCAAATTTTCTCTGAGGTGCCTTAGATTCTGGAATGCACTCCCCCTGTGGAATGAAATTGCCCTTCAATAGGTTACAAATCCAACAGATTCCAGGATAGCTGTTTTCTCAGGAGTTTGGGGTGGGGGAGATAAGGGGAGAATAGGACTCTAAGGTATACAGGGGGATTTGTTGGTCCTCTTGCTCTGATTATGGACCCAATTCAGCAAAACACTAACCACCTATTTAACTTTAAGCATTGGCTTTGCTGTATGGGCTGAAATTGAATGCTTAAAGCTAAGCATATGTTCAAGTGTTTTGCTGGACTGGAGGCTAGAGGAATTATCTTTCTTCAAATGAAAACAATACATGGAAAAGGCTCCACCACAGCTTCTTGTGCTTTTGACAGTTCAAGTTTTCCTGGTTTAGGTTTGTCATTGATTGGCCTCCTTGGTGACACACTTCTAGTCCATCATCATTGAAAGTGACCCCTAATTGAGCATGTCAGCCTGAATTAAAGAAATGTAGATAAAGGCATCATATCTAAATTAATTTACTGACTTTGCACTTAGCCTTCTCTGCACTACCAATTATGAAAATGAAAGATAGTACACTTAGAAACAAAGGAACATGGTCAAGGTTTTAAGTGCCTTAAATTAAATAGATTTTGACAGTTGTGCCATTTGGTTGCACTTACATGTAGGGACAAATTCTGAGACTATGTGATGCAGTGTCCCCTAAATGGATGCAAATATAAGCTTTGATTCTTCACCTACAGTGACTTCAGTAGGGCTCTTCATGAGCACTGCTCTGTGATGACACGCAATGAAATGCCAGCTCATGAAGTACAAAATCAGGGTTAACATGCATGTTGTATCAACCAGACAAGGTACTAACAAATTTCAACAGGACTTTATTTTTAAAGTGGAAACCTCTTTACCAAGCTGCTGCTTGGTAAATTCTCTGTAACTCTCACTCTGACTCCTAAACTCCTCCCCCCTCCTTCCTGTTTCCTGTCCTTTCGGACTCCCAACAGCCAGTGCTCCCAGTTCTAATAATTACAAGCAACCTCTAAACCCCACATTCCCATCTCTCTTGAGAAACTTTCCCAATTAAAATAAACATTGTTGTTCTAACCACAGGAACAAATAGGAAACAAGACACTATACTATTGGCACAAATATTACTCTGAAAACACTGTAGATACTGCATAACATAGTCTCTAGTCCAGACAAGTGGTCGTCTGGGTCTGATAGGCCATCTCTCAGCCTCGGTTCTAATGCAATGTCTTGTTGCGTTGGTACTTCAGTGAAGTCATCCAATGCACACAGGGTGTTGGCATAATCTCCTCTTGGTGCATAGGCAGGTGCAAGATAAGAAGCATTCCATACCCGCACATCAGAAAGTAGATAGATGTAAGGTCCCTTCTTCTCTATGATTTTAAGAGGAGCTGTGAATTTATGGTCCCCTTTGCATAAATTTCCAGGTTTTCCTATTCTAATGAAGAAACCACATTCAAGCTTTGGTTCCTTTACTCCACCGCTTGTCTGTGAAAGCCTTATACTTTGCTTGGTTCTCTTCAACTGTTTTTCTCACATCATCCTCGGTTGGGGCCTCAGGTTGTGCCTTTAACAATTCAGCAATGTTTAGTTTAGTATTCATCTGTTTCCCATGCAACTTTGTGGGTGATCTTTGCATTCCGGCATGTCATGTAGCCTGGTATGCTTGCAAGAAATCAGTAGTGAAGGGTATCCACAATCACCCTTCCAGTTTAGCCATTTGCAAACTCTCTTTCAAAGGTCTGTTAAACCGTTCAATTTCCACATTGGCTTGAGGGTAATATAGGGATGAACTTCTGTGTAAAATGTTCCTCTCTGCTAGAAAATTTTCAAACTCCAGGGAAGTAAATTGACTACCATTATCTGAAATCAGTTCTTTGGGGTTACCTTCCCTACTAAAAACTGAAGAGGGGAACTTAATTACTGTAGCAGAAGAGATTTGTGATGTAAACGCTACCTCATTTACTGAAATAGTCAATTAAAGTGATGGCATACCGACAGTCAGTTGAAGTAGTACCAAGGGGTCCTGCAATGTCAATTGCCACTTTTTCCCATGTAGATTCAGGAAGAGGAACAGGTTGTAATGGAGGGGTACATGTCACTGCTGTCTTATCATGCATTTGGCAAGTGACACAGGATTTTATGAGTGCTTCAGTTTGAGAGTCCATCTCTGGCCACCAATACAGATCCCTGAGTCCTCGTTTGATTCTGACAATTCCTTGATGAGTATTGTGTGCCAAGTGTATGAGTTTTGAATGTAATTATTCTGGCACAAGTAGCTGGTGTGTACCTCGTAGCACACAGCCATGGAGCAAAGAAAGTTCATCCCGAACTCTAAAATAAGGCAGCAAAACTGAGTCAAGGTTTTTAGGGTTACTGGGCCATCTCTTTGTCAGAAATTCCCATAGTTTTTGTTGAATTGGACACGCTGAACAAGCAGCTTGAAATTGTTCTCTTGTAACTGCAGTAAGAGTGCTTGTAATAAGTGCAATCCTACATCCTCATCCTCCGGTGGACCGTCTGGTGAAGGCAAAGACAGGTGAGAAAGGCAATCAGCTACCAAATTATTGTTTCCAGGCTTATCTCCCAGTTCATAATTGAAAGAGAGCAGTCTTGCAGATCATCTAGCAATATGATATCCTGCGCTTCCCAGTCCTTTCATGGTGAGCAACGTCATCAAAGGCTGTGGTTTGTGCGCAAGTTGAATGTGCGGCCCCACAGATAAGTTCTCCATTTTTCAGTAGCTCTGACACAAGCAAGTGCTTCTTTTTCAACTGTAAAATATTTTCTCTCAGCATTACTTAGTCCTTGAAGCAAATGCAACAGTCCTCTTTGTGTTGTCCTCGTGAAGTTGTGTGAATACAGCCCCAAGTCCATAATCAGAAGCATCAGTAGTTACAATTGTGGGCAATACAAGACTGAATAGTGCAAGTACTGGATTATGTACAATCAAGTCTTTCACCGTTTCAAAACTAGCTTGTGCATCCATTGTCCACACTGAAGTTGAACTTCTCCATATAATCCTTGCAACAATTCAATAACAGAAGCATAACTGGGAATGAATTTTGCATACCAGGAGGTAAGACCCAAGAAGGAACGTAAAGTTTGCAAATCTGTTGGAGGAGGAGCATTTGAAATTGCCAGGATATGATCTGGATCAGGTTTTAGTCCAGCCTGTGAAATTGTATGCCCCAGAAAGGAGAGTTCAGTTTGTCCAAATTTGCATTTGGACCTTATCATAACTGTCCTACTCAGATCTGAACTTTAGAGTTCAGAACATGAGAAGCTAGCATGAAACCTCCAAAGCTTAATTACCAGCTTAGATCTGATAGCGCTGCCACCAATCAGGAATTTTAGGGCCTGATACCCTCTGGTCCCCCCAAAACCTTCCCTAGGGAACCCCCAAGACTCAGATGCCCTGAGTCTCACCACAAAGGGAAATAACCCACTTCCCTTCTCCCTCTTCCCCTCCAGGTGTTCCCTCCCTGGGTTCCTGGAGAGATATACAGATTCAAGCTCCGTGAATCTAAACAAAGGGATTCCACCCTCCCTGCTTCAAGTCCTTGAAACACAAGTACCAAGAAATCAAATCTCTCTCCACCCCCCTCACCCAGAGGGTATGCAAAGTCAGGCTTAGTAAATCTAACACAAAGAGATTTTCCCCCTCCCTTCGTTTCTTAGCCTTAACCAGTGAAAAACACTCAAACAGGTCTTAAAAAGAAAGATTTATATAAAAAGAAAGAAAAAGGACATAAAATGGTCTCTGTATCAAGGTGACAATATACAGGGTCAATTGCTTAAAGGAAAAAATGAATAAACAGCCTTATCCAAAAAGAATACAATTTAACACATTCCAGCAACTACACACATGTAAATACAAAAAAACAATATAAACCTATTGTCTTACTATCCTTGTACTTACAACTTGGAAACAGAAGATTAGAAAGCCTGGAGATTCCTGTGGTCACTCTCAGAGCCCAGAAAAAAAACAGACCAAGAACAAAGGACTCACACCCAAAACTTCCCTCCACCCAGATTTGAAAAAGTCTTGTTTCCTGATTGGTCCTCTGGTCAGGTGTTGTTTGTTACCCCTTTCCAGGTGAAAGAGATATTAACCCTTAGCAATCTGTTTATGACAGACCTATTGAGCTTGAGGCCTGCTTTGCTGATGCAGTTTGGTACAGACTGCAGGTTATTGTCATGCTTCTTAGTAGTATGTCCAAACACGATAATATCATCCAAATAACACTGAACTCCATGTTGATTCTTCAGAATCAATTACTTCATTTTTTGGAAGTTACTTGGGGCTACTGCAAGACTGTATGGAACACGTTTAAAACGAAATAGTACCTCATCATCTAAACACCACAGTAAAGCTCCCTTCTAGCTGGTAGCAGCACCACACCAGCTGCCACCTCTGCAACCATATTCAGATAGTTCCTGCCAGCATCAGAAATAACATGTGTGGGATGTCTCATGAAAGGGCTCTTACTTGTTTGAGGAGAATACACAGACAAATATACCAAACATTGCTCTAGCTGTAGGTCTCTCCTGGCACAAGAGGCCTGCTGAAAGGTTTCTCCATAGGTTATGGGTCACCCAGAAAATAGCCACCCTCCATTCCCACCGTGGGACATGATTTTCCTGGCAGGCACCTATAGACAAAAAGTGTTGGAATTTGACCCCCAGGATTTTTCGTTAAAATAATCCTTTGGGCTGTGGTGTTAGAAGTAGCTGCCTAAAGTCACTGTGTAGTAGGGCCACTAAAGAGAAAGTATAAAAGCTCATGTCTAGAAGGAAATGATCATTTAACTATCCTTCCTCGCACTCCTGCCTTGAATCTCTGTCCAGTAGTAGATTTTACCATTAAGCAAATTAAAAATACATCTTATTTATTGTGTCCCACAGAAAAGAAATAGGGACACTAATGGTACAACAACACTTGGTGACCATGTGGCTCACACTGTTATTATTTAAATAAGTGACCTCTGCAATAAAGGCTATTTGAAATCAAATTTAAAAAAACCAAACACAAAAAAAACTATTGTTTCTATCCTGAAGATATGTGGGCTGAAAGAGACAGTTAGGAAGCTGTAACAACTACTAATAATTATGATCAGCCTTGTCATTTTCTACCAGTGACCAAAAGCAATATGCAGCTGTTTAATTTAAAGAGGCATATGTTGTTGCTACCATTATTCAGGGTAAGTGAAAAGTGGGGTCCCAGTACAAGGTAGTGGTGACTAGGCAGAGGCAGGATTTGAGAACGACAGAGTTATATGCTGAGCTGCCAATTTCTGATTCATTCTTTATTTTGTTTGTATTTTTGGTTATCTGTTCTTTGGCATACCTCTTGTGCTTCCTTTCTCTCTCCTTTCCTATGGTGTGGCCTAGAAGGTTGTTGACAGCAGGTATTTTAGCCTTCATGAGATCTGGAACAAGGGCACCTCTTCTGACTATGGAGGATCCAGTCTCTGGATCTTTGGGTCTCATTAACATTCTGGAGTGGAGCTGATTAGGTAAATAGGCATTTTGATTTTGAGCATTTTGTTAAGGACCCAATAGCCATTGAAAGTCACAGGGGTCCTGATAAAACTTGAAAGACACTGAATATATGAATCATATCCCTGTGTCCAAACAACACTCTTAGTGAGCCTGAAAGACCCCATTTTGACTCTCAGGTCACATGGGATTCTTGATGCTTTTTTCAATTTGTTGCTGTGTCCATAGCACTTTCTCCATAATTATCCCCTTTGAACTGGTTAGATCATTCTCTTTTCTTTCCTATAGGGAAAACCTCATGAGTTGGGGACCAAAATGACACAAAATATGAACCTCCTGGGGAACTGCGTGCCTTCAAGGAGAATGTCTTTGAGGAACTGTGTAGTGGAGAGGAGATTAGGCCTCCCATATTATGGAGAGCCATACCTATCCACAAAGGCTGGCGTCATCCTGTATACCCCTTTCCATGGTTGCTGTGTTTTCTCTCTCCAACCACAGAAGCATGGTTCCTACAGGAGCTGTGCTGCCAATGACTGAGTCTCCATGAGGCTGCACAATAGAATCTGCAGAGGGGATATAGCAAGAGTTGATCTTTCTCTTTTTGTCTTTCATATCTTTGAATTGGGCACAAACCAAACTATTTCATGCTCTGTGGTGTCATAATGTGCCCAAATACACAGCTTTTGTGGGTACTGTTTCATTTTAGGCTACAAAAATCTGCGAATGGTTGTTGATTTTAATGGCTAGGGATTCTGTTGAAAGGAGAAATAGTAACAGGAACAAAGGAGACATATGTACCTCAAGCCAGATCAAAGTTGTCACAGTATATTCCATGAGACATGACAAATTGCATTGAGTATGGGTAGGAGATTTTTTTTTCAAGTCATGGTGCCTTGAAAAAAGATGGTTACTCACCTTTGTAACTGTTGTTCTTTGAGATGTGTTGCTCATATCCATTCCAGTTAGGTGTGTGCGCGCTGCGTGCACGTTCGTAGGAGATTTTTACCCTAGCAACACTCGGTGGACCGGCAGGGTGCCCCCTGGAGTAGCGCCGCCATGGCGCCCAATATATACCCCTTCTGGCCCATCTGCTCCTCAGTTCCTTCTTACCGGCTACTCCGACAGTGGGGAAGGAGGGAGGTTGTGGAATGGATATGAGCAACACATCTCGAAGAACAACAGTTACAAAGGTGAGTAACCATCTTTTCTTCTTCGAGTGCTTGCTCATATCCATTCCTGTTAAATGATTCCCAAGCCTTACCTAGGTGGTGGGGTCGGAGAGATGTTGCGGAATGTAAGACCGCTGAGCCGAAGGCAGCATCGTCTCTAGACTGTTGGACCAATGCGTAGTGCGATGCAAAGGTGTGGACAGAAGACCAGGTGGCCGAGCAGCAGATTTCCTGTATGGGAACATGGGCCAAGAACGTGGCAGATGAGGCTTGAGCTCCAGTAGAGTGGGCGGTAAGATGGCCAGTCGGAACATAGGCCAAGTCGTAGCATGTCTGAATACAGGATGTCACCCAAGAAGCAATCCATTGGGAAGAGATTGCCATGCCCTTCATACGTTCTGCCACCACTACAAATAGCTGAGGTGAATGTCGGAAGGATTTGGTCCTCTCGATGTAAAATGCGAGAGCCTTGTGGACATCCAGAGTATGCAGCTGCTGTTCCCGTCGCGATGAGTGCGGTTTTGGAAAAAAGACTGGCAGGAAGATGTCCTGATTGACATGAAAGGAGGAGATGACCTTTGGGAGGAACGCCGGGTGTGGTCGCAGCTGTATCTTGTCCTTATGGAACACCGTATACGGAGGATCCACAGTCAAAGCTCTAAGTTCTGAGACTCTTCTTGCCGAGGTGACAGCGACTAGGAATGCTGTCTTCCAGGACAGGTACAGCAGTGAGCATGTTGCTAAAGGCTCAACGGAGGGTCCCATGAGCCTGGCCAAGATGAGGTTCAGGTCCCAGGTAGGGGCTGGTTGTCTGACCTGGGGACAGTGTCACTCCAAGCCCTTGAGGAATCTGGACACTAAAGGATGAAAAAAAATGGAACTGCCAGCCTTCCCAGGATGGAAGGTGGAAATAGCCGCAAGGTGCACTCTTAGCGAAGAGATCGCTAGACCTTGCTCTTTGAGAGACCATAAATAGTCCAAGATGTTGGGGACCAATACAGCCTGCGGAGAAAGGTCCTGCTGAGCGCACCAGTGACAGAAGCGCTTCCATTTAGTGAGGTATGTTGATCGCGTGGAGGGCTTTCTGCTTCCCAGCAGCACTTGTTGCACTGTGGTGGAACAATGCAACTCCGATTGGCTCAACCAGCCAGCAGTCATGCAGTCAGATGAAGGGACTGCAGGTCCGGGTGGTGTAGCCTGCCGAAGTCCTGCGTGATCAGGTCCAGGCAGAGTGGCAGCGGAATCGGGTCTGACAGAGACAGGTCGAACAGCATGGTGTACCAATGCTGCCTCGGCCATGCCGGAGCAATCAGGATAAGGCGGGCTTTGTCTCTGCGCATCTTGATCAGAACTCGGTGGACCAGAGGAAATGATGGGAAGACATAACAGAAGTGGCCCGTCCACGGAATGAGGAACGTGTCCGACAGTGAGCCCGGGGAGCGACCTTGCAGGGAGCAGATAACCTGATACTTTCTGTTGTCCCTGGAGGCAAAGAGGTTTATTTGGGGAAAGTCCCACCTCCAGAAAACTAAATGGAGAATGTCCGGATGGATGGACCACTCGTGCGCCAGGAAGGACCTGCTCAGGTGATCTGCAAGCATGTTCTGGGCTCCTGGGAGGAAGGAGGCTACTAGGTCTACTGAGTGGGCTATGCCGAAGTCCCACAGTAGGATCGCTTCCTGACACAAGGGGGAGGACCACGTCCCTCCCTGTTTGTTTATATAATGCATGGTCATTGTGTTGTCTGTGAAGACTGCAACACAACTGCCCTGCAGATGGCGCTGAAACGCTTGGCACGCCAGCCGGACTGCTCTCAGCTCCCTGACATTGATGTGTAGAGTCAATTCCCGGGACGACCAAAGGCCTTGGGTGCGCAGGTGCCCTAGGTGAGCACCCCAGCCCATAGAGGACGCATCCGTTGTTAGGGACATGGAGGGCTGGGGAGGATGGAACGATCATCCTGCACACACCCGGGAGAGCCTTCGCCACCAGTCGAGGGAACTGAGAACGCTCGGCGCAATTGTCAGAATGATGTCTATGGCGTCTCTGCGCGGCCGATAGACGGAGGCTAGCCAGATTTGGAGAGGATGCATTCGCAGCCTGGTGTGCTTTGTAACGAATGTGCATGCAGCCATGTGACCAAGGAGACCAAGGCAAGTATGGGCAGAGGTTGTTGGAAAATGCTGAAGACCTTGGACAAGTGAGACTATGGCCTGAAACCGGTGGGGGGGTAAACTGACTGTCGCAAGGTTGGAGTCCAGCATTGCCCCGATAAACTCTATCCTCTGCGTAGGCACCAGAGCGGACTTGTCTAAGTTGATGATCAGGCCTAGATGCAGAAAGAGATCCTTAATAATGGCCACATGGCTGATGACTTGTGCCTCGGAGGCTTCTCGGATGAGCCAGTCGTCGAGGTAAGGGATGACGTGTATCCGACGACGGCGTAGGGAAGCAGCGACAACAGCCATACACTTCATGAACACCTGAGGGGCCGAGGAGAGGCCAAAAGGGAGGACAGTAAACTAGTAGTGTCGATGGTTTACCACAAAGCGCAGATATCTCCTGTGAGGGGGATAAATTGCTATGTGGAAATATGCATTCTGCATGTCGAGAGCAGCGTACCAATCTCCGGGATCCAGGGAAGGAATAATGGTTCCCAGGGATACCATGCGGAACTTGAACTTTTTGATGAATTTGTTCAGTCCTTGCAGGTCTAGGACAGGCCGAAGGCCCCCTTTCGCCTTGGGAATGAGGAAATATCTGGAATAAAACCCTTTGCCCCTTAACAACTCCAGTACCTTCTCTATAACTCTGATTGAGAGGAGCTTGTGGATCTCCTGGATGAGGAGTTGCTCGTGAGAGGGGTCCCTGGAGAGGGACGAGGAGGGGGGGTGGAAGGGAGAGGGTGAAACAAACTGAAGATGATATCCAAGCTCCCCTGCGAGTAGGACCCAACGATCTGACGTCAACTGGGACCACACCAGAAGGAACGGGGAAAGGCAGTTGTAGAACTGAAAGGGATCTGGGGAGGCAATTGGTAAACTGCTCTCGGGCACACCCTCAAAAATTTGGTTTGGGTCCCAGCGTTGGTTTGGTGGGACCAGAATTGTTGCCCCCTTGAGGTCCAGACTGACGTCTGCAATTGGTATGACCTCTTCGTTTGGCAAAGTCTTGCTGTGGCCGAGGTGGGGGGTAAGGGTGCTGCGGTTGGGAACGGAAGGACCGCCTTTGAGTCTGAGGCGTATGCATTCCCAATGAATGCATAATTACTCTGTTGTCCTTCAGATTATGCAGTCTGGGGTCCATCTTTTGCGAAAACAAACCTTGACCATCAAACGGCAAGTCTTGTACCGTATGTTGCAACTCCGGTGGCAGGCCGGACACTTGCAACCATGATATACGGCGCATGGCAGCCGAATCAGCGGCATCTAATGAGGCTTGTAATGAGGTCCTCGTGACCCTCTTCCCCTCCTCCAGGAGTGCTGCAAATTCCTGGCGGGAATCCTGCAGAACGAACTCAGCAAACTTCCCGATAGCCTCCCAGGTGTTTTAACTGTATCTGCAGAGAAGGGCTTGTTGGTTCGCTATGCGGAGTTGGAGACCTCCCGCAGAATAGATTTTTCGTTCCAACAAATCCATGCTCAGGGCTTCTCTAGATTTAGGAGCGGGGGCTTGTTGGCCGTGGCGCTCCCGTTCGTTGAAGGATTGTACCACCAAGGGACAGGGAGTGGAGTAAACATAGAGGTACTCATACCCCTTGGAAGGCATCATGTACTTCCGTTCAACCCCCTTGGCTGTGGGTGGGATGGAAGCCGGGGATTGCCAGATGTTGTCAGCTCTAGCCTGGATCAAACGGATGAATGGGAGAGCCACTCTGGTGGGTGTCTCTGCGGATAAGATGCTAATCACCGGGTCCTCCACCTCTGGGACCTCCTCTACCGGCAGTTTGATATTCTGGGCGACATCTCCAATGTCCCGATGATGACGTCCCCGTTACTGCCTCATCCGGGAAAGAAGAGGATGACGGCCCCAAGACGAGTGGGTCCTGCACTGACGCCTGGTCCGGGGGGACCTCCATCTCCGGAAGGTCATGCGGTTCCGGTGCGTGTGCACTGTTTTCCTCTGTGTCAGCGGGAAGAGGTCAGCTGACAGTGGCTTCGGGCACACAGTGCTCTGAGTGACCGGAGCGTGATGGGCCAGTCGGTTCGCCTTGGGCTTGATGATACGCCCAAGATGTCCAAAAGGACCACTGATGAGGTCCGTGGTCCGGGCCATGGGCATGTGTATCCGAGTCTCTATAGGAGGCACTGTCTGCATAGGAGGAGAAGGATGGATGACGCGAGGGCCACGGAGGAGCTGAAGTCGCTTGGACCAGGTCTCTGCATCCATTGGGCTCCTGTCTACGTGGTACCGGTGAACGGTACTGAGAGTTGTAGCGGTGCTGGGACTGGGACCGGGACCTGAGACCAGCGCAGTGCCAGGAGGTCGACCGGTGCCTCTTATCGCCATGCCGAGATAGGCTGCGAGAGGTACTGCAGTGCCGGGATATGGACCGGTGCCGAGAGTACTGTGATGGATACCGGGATCTCGAGCAGTGCCGCTAGCACAACCCGTACCAGGATGGAGAGCGGTACCGGGACTGCGAGCGGCGCCAAGAGAGGGAGCGATGTCGGGATCGAGAGTGTCCGCGAGACCTGGATTGGGACCGGCGACGTTGCACGGTGTCCGGCGAAGATGGCCTCATCATGGCGGGCTTGCCCAGTGACTGAACAACCCGCACCGGCGGTGCCGGGGGTTGGGGCAGCTCAGGCTCCGTCAGAGTAATTAACTCCCGAGCCGTGGAGAAAGTCTCCGGCGTCGAGGGCAGGACGAGTTCAACCACAGCGTGTGCTGGGGAGCTGGTAGGCACCGGACTCGACGGCTCCTGAGAGACCGGAATCGACAGTGCGGAGGCAAGCAGTCCAGCAGTTGATGGTGCCGGGCGGTCTGCCTTAGGTGTAAGCTCCGACTGCTGCGTAGATACAGGTGCCGCAGGAGCCTTGTGCCTCTTGCTCCTCGGGGAGAGGGATCGGTGCCTGCCAGAGGGTTGAGCCGGTGAAGGCTGGTGCTGAGGAGTCTTCACTGGAACCGTGTGCTCCGGTGTGGAGGAAGCACTCGTCCCCGGTGCCGGAGTCGGTGCCGAAGATGGAGGAGTTAGAGCTGCCTCCATCAGGAGTTGCTTCAGGCGAATGTCCCGCTCTTTCTTCGTCCGAGCTTGAACGCCTTGCAGATTCGGCACTTGTCCGCAAGGTGGGATTCTCCCAGACACTTTAAACAGGAGTCATGCGGATCTCCTGTGGGCATCGGTTGATGACAGGCCGCGGAAGGTTTGAAGCCCGGTGAACTGGGCATGGGCCCCGGTACCGGGAGAGGAGAAGGGGCTAGCCCCTGACCCTCTAACTATATACACAACTACTATACAACTACTAATAATATAAAAGTTAACTAGAACTATAGAAAAACTATGTACACAATAACTATATAAATGAGCGAAGAGCTAGGGAGGTGGAGATCAGCTAAGCCTCGCTCCACTGTTCCAACAACCGACAAGGGCGGTAAGAAGGAACTGAGGAGCAGATGGGCCGGCAGGGGTATATATTGGGCGCCATGGGGGCGCCACTCCAGGGGGTGCCCTGCCGACCCACTGAGTGTTGCTAGGGTAAAAATCTCTGACGAACATGCACACGTCATGCGCACACCTAACTGGAATGGATATGAGCAATCACTCGAAGAAGAAGCTATTTTCCTAAAGGAGTTCAGTTATAAGTATCTTGTTCCTGTTTCACCTCATGAAAAACTTTATCATTTTCTCTGGAGAAGATGTTTGTGACAGATATGATGCTTTAGAAACATGGACTATACAAAGACTATTATATTGAGATGTGACAGATGTTTTGGACACAAGGAATATTCAAAGATTATTTATCAACATTATAACTGTTGAGTGTATCTTTATGGCCTGGCTAGTAATTACATTATTGGTTTGATGGGTGATATAAAAGATGTTTCCTGTAGGCACTAAAGTTGCAGGGAGGTAATTAATACAAATTCCTAATGCAGGTAACAACTCCGTGGGAGGTTTGCCAGCTGGTGAAATAGCATATACTGGTTTAAACTGATTCAAAAGGCCTGACAGACAAAGAACTCTAAACTGTATAAACTGATATAGAGAGAGTGGCCATACTCACTCGATCCAGAAATTGACTTGAAACTAGGACTAAGGAAGGCTAAACCTGCTGAAAGGGCCTGAAGTATTAGGGTCTCCATGCGGAACACTGGGAACAGCCTGGTAAAAAAGATCTCCAGATAAGCTATCCATTGTTTTTATTATATGGTTTCTCTGTAATGCCTTTGTTCTGAATAAATAGTATTTTGCTTTATCCTGGCTGGCTGGTCATTGGTTAGCCTTTTCATTGCATCAGAGAACAAGACTTCAGGTACTGAAATAAATTCACATCTGCTGAGATGATCAGAGTAAATTGCAGGATTATTCATCCTTTGACGCTGATCTGGGTGGAGTGGATCACAGGATCCCACCCCAAACAGAGTGATAGCTAGAGGCTTGAGACCTAAGTGAAGTACCCTCCTGGAAGACAGGAAGAGTCAGAAGTGCAGTTACCCTGGGAGCTGTGACAGTGTTTAATTTATAATAGGTTAAAATTTTCTCAGTTTTCTGCCAACAATCATTTTTTAAGATAAAAAAAAAAGAGAGCAATGTAACAAAGTTATGTTACCCAAAGTAAATCAATATTCCAAAAACCTTACAACAAAGTGACCTGTCTTCCACAAAGGTGACTTTCTACAGAGCATGTCAGACTACAGGCACTTTTCTTTTGCCCCACTAAATGTGTTTAGTGATAGAGCCAACACTTCATCAGGGAGAATCTTATAAATGTCAGCAGATAAGCAATCAAGATCTGGAATTTTCCCCAGAGAAAGGAAAAGAATCATCTTTACCTCCCGGAGAAAGAAAGGTGTTTCCATAATCTGTCTTTCAGTTTCATTGTGAGTATCTAGAAACATTCACAATATTTTGCATTGGAGTGTTTACCTTTTGTTAGTTTAGATTTAGCCTTTAAATGTTTCCTTACATTCAACTCTTTTAAACCTGCTTTATTTTAAAGCTCAAGGGTGCAGCTGGAATATTAGTGGCAGATGAGGGCAGGCAAATGGAATTTGACAATGGGAGGATGATTGCATGTATCCAGAAGGTAGGTTCTTGAACTGTGGAGAGTTGTGAAGCAATGGGAGGCATTTAAGTGAAAGGGAACAGGTGGTAGGGGAAGGAGTAGTTGGGAACTAGAAAAGCAGGACTGAGGTGTGGATTGGGGAAACAGGAGTAGCAGAATAGATATGAGCAGGAGTGGGAAGAAGGAGCAGGAGATGGGAGCAAGGCACATCAAAGCCAGTCAGAAAAATTGGGCTGGTGGCTGCAGAGGCAGGCAGCTGAAGAGATGAAAGAACTGAAGAAGAAAGTGAGTAGCAAACTGCTTGAAAAGTGCCCAACAGTTGAACAACAGCTTTAGATATAGCCCAACTAAGATAGGTAAAAAGCTCTCTTTCCACTGGCAGAAGCAAAAGAAGGAGCAACATGCTGGCCATGAGAGAGGCATGGGAAGAGAAGACAGGTGGGACAGGAATATCTGAGTGATCATCTCTGTATGACCAAAGGCTAGGACACTGAGAATCTTTGATTATAGAACCGCTTTGACAGAACACTGAAATGATATGTCAGCATAAAGAAGTAAACAGCAACCATAAAATAATTGTTTGATACTGTCTGTACTATATGTTACATCTGTGAAGTTTTTTGAAATATATCCTTCATGCTAAATATTAGCCAAAATATAGTTTCATTGTAAAAATATGACGGTGAGACACTGCAGTTAGAATATATTTCCAGTATATTACAGCTCAGTGAATCGAACAATAATTAATATTAACAGTTTTATCTTCACACAGTGTATTTTAAAGCATCCCAATGTGTTTTACAATCTGTGGACCTAAATTTTTGAGAGAGACCAAGTATCAGAGGGGTAGCTGTGTTAGTCTGGATCTGTAAAAGCAGCAAAGAATCCTGTGGCACCTTATAGACTAACAGACATTTTGGAGCATGAGCTTTCGTGGGTGAATACCCACTTCCTCAGATGCATGCATCTGAGGAAGTGGGTATTCACCCACGAAAGCTCATGCTCCAAAACGTCTGTTACTCTATGAGAGAGACCAGTGATTCTGGGTGCCCAGCTTGAGAGCTCTTTTAAGCACTCAGCACTTTCTAAAAAGCAGACGCCTTAAACTATCTCAAATTGGACATGTTACTGAGGCACCCAAAATCATTAGTCACTTTTGAAAATTTAAATCATAGTCTATATACATTTAGCTCACGTTTATTATTAAAATAAAATGCAATTTTGGACCATTATTAACAGTAGACTTTATATGTACAAAAATCTCTTTACATACCACTGAAATGCAATTAACCCTGGTGACGTATGCAGTAGCTATTTAGCAATGCACAGCATCACTAAATAATAGTCTAGGACATAAAATGAAGAAGTATCCATTTAAAACTGGAGATGTCATTACAACCTAGAAGACTTAAATTTCTTATAATCACTTCTGTATCTGCCCAGCAATGTATTTTAAAATTTAATTTAAATGTACATTGATAAGTGATGATCTTTCATTGAACTTAATCTATACAGACATTGACTGCCTTAGACTACATAGTTTTTGTTAATCATTTATTCTGCAAACTTCATTTGTTCTAGTTAATGTTACATCAAACAAAAAAGATTTTTCATTTTCTATTTCCTCTTCACTTGCACTCAAAATTGCTTGTATCAGCAGTTTATCTTCCCCCTGTCTTCCCCAAAGATACGGAGATAACTTAGAAGTTGCAACTTTGTGGCTTTTTCCACTTCAAGCATTTATATGCATAATAATTTTTTACAAGTATCTCAGTTTTTGATAGATAGTTAATGATTATTTTGTGTCATGCAATTGCGCACCTTACAGCTTGAAACTTAGAAAACAATGGTTAAGGTTTCTTTTAATGGAAAATTTAGCTTGCATCAGTTATTTTGAAAGTCTTGATAAATAGTGGGTTGTTTTATGTAACTGTCTGATGATCCTAAACTAGAATTGTTATTATTCAGAAATGTAGACCATTAGACTGCCCCCCCTGCTTCCCCCAACCCGCCACCTCCAAAAAAACAAGTTAGTTAACTTTTTGGAGAAAACAACAATATATCCATCCTAGAGGCACTTTTGCATATGAACAAAATCTTTATTTTTGTCCCCAGATATGACCTGACATATACGGAGCTTTGTGTTGAAATGAACTGTGTTTTCCAGGTGCCTTTCACCACACTAAATAAAGACATTGTATAGTGTATTTCATTTAAATATATATTGAAATGTGCACTTATTTAAATATTGAAATATGACCTTTTATTTAACACTTTTCATCTGAAAATCTCTGTGCGATATGAGCTTAAACTGCAAGGTGATGAGCATTCTAACCCCAATCCAGCAAAGCACAATTTTAAGGATACAATTTGTCTGAATTGCATTATTTTATGAACCTTTGTTTTTTGATTTCTCATCTTTAAAGTTCAGCATGCACTTAAGTGCTTTTCTAGATCAGCACCAGAGTGTTTAACAGCTTGCAGAACTAGGAACAGTGTTTAAGGGCCCAATCCAAGGAAGTGCTGATTGCCTTTTATCAAGTGCTGAGCATCCTCAACTTTCTTTGTAGGGTACCAGGGACTTTAGAGAAATAGTGTTTTCCCTTACACTCTTCCCCTCCAGGAAGGAGGGAAAAACAACAACCATAGCTTATAATTTAAAAGCAAGAACGAATCAAAACAGGCAGCTATAAGATATAAATAGCTGAGAATGCCATGTTAAAGTGACTCAGATGAAACAAGCAGACTCTAAAGAAGACATATATATTCCTGTGTTTGTATCCTTCATAGCCTGTTCTTTGTTGCTATAAGTGTTATGATAAAAACAGATGCACTGAGAATGTTTGGTTTGTAGTACTTTGCCTTCCCTTGTATTTTGATGATTATTTAATGACCTAATCAGTTTATTTTCTTTATATGTTTAACACTATAACCCAACAGTTGTTTAGCTCTGAAGACCAACTTGTTATCTGTAATAAGATCAAAACGGCCAGATCCTCAGCTGGTGTAAACTAGCATAGCTTTTCGAAGTGATTGGAACTAGTTTGATTTACACCAGCTCAGGATCTGTCTCATCTACGTACTCCTGTACAAAGCCTGCAGTTGAAAATGTCAACCTCTCGCTGTTTAGGTAACTCTAATTCAAACCTAGATCTTGGACCACAGTGAGAGGAAATGCTGATTCATCAAGCTCTCCACTACAGACCTCTGTACAAGCTGATTTGTTTGCAGATGCTTGTAAGGGCTATGGATTTTTCCTCCACTAGTGTACTTTGTTTTATTATAAAACACTCTCTCAATGAGACCATCAATAACTTGTAATTTTCGGGCTTTGCGCTCTCTTTGTATATTGGTTTACAAATACAAGGTTTCACTTTTGATTACTCTGTAATATACTCATAACCCTGTAAAGAATTTCCCAAGGTAGAGCGGTTGTTTGCATCACATTTGAGTGAAATGTTTAAATTAGTTTTGATATGCAGTTTAAGGTCATAAATCAATATGCCACTCTTGTAGCTAGATGATGAAAGGAACTACCTACCATACCTGTTTACCTGTTTTTAAAATACTGTGTTACTCTGTGTACATTTTTAGCATCAAAATAATGGTTGGAAACAATTTTACAAAGATGAAATTTCTTGTACTAAACATTCTTCTCATCATATTTTGAAAATCCCATTAAAATGGCTGTTAAATTGACATGTCTTGTTCTGAGTACAGGGAATGTCATTTCTATAATCAATTCAGTTATTAAATAGTTATTTTCTCTTTGCACTAATATTAACATGCTTTCATACCCTTTGCAAATCAAGTGTCAGGAACTTGTATTGATATAATAAATTTTTGTTTTATTTATGGTGCATGGTTTTTTTAGTAAAATAAGTATTAATCCACAGAATACAGGAAATATAAAATATTGCCCCAGCAGCTTGTCTATACATCTTTTTGCCAGGAACAATATGCCACTGCACCAAATAGAGACCATCTTTATGTTTTGTGATTGTACAGCACATAGACTAATGGCATACTGATCCATGACTAGAAATCCCAGGCACAACAGTCATACACAGAAGAAGTGGATTCTCTGTAACTTGAAGTCTTTAAATCATGATTTGAAGACTTCAGTAACTCAGCCAGAGGTTAGGGGTGTATTACAAGGCTGGGTGGGTGAGGTTCTCTGGCCTGCAATGTGCCAGAGGTCAGACTAGATGATCATGATGGTCACTTTTGACCTTAGAGTCTATGAGTAAAACACCAATTTCCTCAACCTGTGTATGATGCAAGTATCAAACTATCATCCTAGATTAATATCCTAAATCTAACCAAGAAGAGTACCAAATACTCACAATAAAGTTACAATCCTTCCAGGTGTGACTTAGTGTCTTATTGGAAGTGATAAAAATCTTCAACCAACATTATACTCAGTACTTTGTGGAATTTGACACAAAGCATCCAAGAACTCCATTGATTTCAGTGTGATTTGGATCATCCCCAAAGGATGTGGAAGTGTTCAAAATATCTTGTGTGTATAAGATCCTAATGCAAATGAAGAGGGTGACTTTTTCACTACACCAGAAGACATCAATCATTTTCAACATTCACACCTGGACTCATGCTCTTTTAGATGAGAAATGGTTGCTTCCCATTTTAATGTTGCCCTTGCACCACAAAGAATGTATCCAGAGTCAAAAATAGCAGAAAATATCCCTTTGCAGTACTTCTCCTGAACTACAAATCACAAATGATGTAAATCTCCAAGCAATCTCAGATATCATTCTTATCTTTATCCAGCATAGACCAAAACTTTGTACACAAGCTCTTTTCCATAAATGGAGAATAGAGTGGAGTTGTTGTTCATGGAAGTCCAGAGGAAGAAACATAACTTTGCTTTTATACATCCCTAGAGTTTTTGTAAACTAAATAGAAAAAAAATATTTAAATGTTGATGGATCTTTACCTGTCCATTTTTATCTGCATGCAATTCAAAATGTATTGCACGTTCCTTCTGGTACAAGTACTGAGCTTCTGCATTTCACACTTTTACTTGTCCTTTGCATAACAAACAAGTGGGCAGAGTTTTTGCTTTATTTCTACATTTCTCTCAATTACACTGGATTTCCAACTCAAAATAGAAAAATTGAAGTTTGAGTAACTTCCTCTTAAATTAACATTTACAGACTTATCCAAAACTTTCTAAAATGGAGATCATTACTATAAACATTAAAAAAATACAACAAACAAAATAAATCAGAATATACAGAAGGAAAAACTAAACAGGAAAATTGCACCAGCACAGGAGTTATT
Organism: Gopherus flavomarginatus; assembly: GCF_025201925.1. Taxonomy (NCBI): domain Eukaryota; kingdom Metazoa; phylum Chordata; order Testudines; family Testudinidae; genus Gopherus; species Gopherus flavomarginatus. The sequence goes on from NC_066623.1 coordinate 65,318,452, forward strand.
GTAGATTCCCAGTAAACTAGAACAGAAAGATCTCAATAGTCAATCACCAAAAGTCCTTATTAGTAACTTAACTGTATTCATCAAAGAGGAAATTAACAACAGTTTTTTATGTTCAAGAGGAAAGTTCATTATGTTCATTTAATGAATAGTGAGAAGAAATAAATGTTAAGGTTAATAGTGAGGCCACGTGAAACATAAATGAAGAATGAACCTGTGGTTAAGACACTAGACTTATTAGTCTAGTGTCTTGGGAGATTTAATTCCTGGTTCTGCCACACACTTTTTCTATGACCTCTCATGAGCCACTTGATCTTGGTGTCTCAGTTTCCCATCTGCAAAATTAGGATAATAATAATTCCTCTGACACATTTTTTCTGTCTTGCTTATTTTGATTGTAAACAATTGGGGACAGGGACTATCTCTTAGTTTATATATGTACAGTATCTAGCTAGCACTATGTGGCCTCAATCTCAGTTGGGAACCCTACGCACTACTGTATCCTTATAAATGAATAATTAACTGACCAGTTTCAGCTGAAGGGCTTAGCGAGAAACCTTTTTATGGATTTTGTTTCCTGTTGACTCACACAATGAATTTTTTTGAGATTGATTAAGACCTAAAACTCAAAGAAAAGCTGAGCTATAAAGACTGAGTTTTAGCTTGTTTGAGGTAACAAGTCAAAGTCATTGAATTCTAAATACTTTCCTTCTGAAATCAAGAAATGTCCCAGGTTTTCTCAAAAATTGTTCCAAACACGCAAAATCTGTTTACTGACTAGCTTAGAATTGAAATTTTGGTAGAACTCACAGTTTTTGTGTCAGTTTCAAATTGGCAAAAGGAGTCCTTCTAATCCCTAGTATGAAAGATAAATAAATGTTTGAGAAACGTATGTTCATGTGACTCATTACATCATTAGCTGACATTATCTAGGTTAAGGGAATCCAACTGTGAAATAGACTTTCTGTCTTAGCTAACTCTGTTCTTGTTGTAACATCTGTTAGACTAGTGAAGTTACACCAAAAATGATTTTGATTTCACTCAAAATACTACGGGAAATGAAATAAATGCATATTTCATCCTGCATCCAGTAAGATACTTACTAAATCTGAATCTACAAGTATTCAGATATATGGTACAGTTGCAGAAGCTTGAGGGCCAGATTAAAATGGCTGGTGGGTCGGATCCAGCCTGCAGCCCGTAGTTTGCCCAGCCCTGTGCTAACTATAGCACATGTAAGACTGCTTGTATATGGGAACTTGGTGATCCATCAAGTTACTTGAGAACAAAGTCTTAAGAAGATACACAATAGAAGCTGCTGCCTTGACTACACTCCCTTTCAGTGTAAAATTTAGTTGTCACAAATGGTGCCTCACTAATTTTCATCCTACTTGGTATTATATAGTGCATTATATAAAGCAAAATTTGTATTTGTCTAAAACAGTTAACAATGCTGAATGTGATGTGCAGGAGTGCTGAGCAGCCACAACTCCACCTGAAATCAATGAGAACAGCAGGTGCTCAGAACCTCATGATATCAAGCCCTTGATGACTAACTTAATAAATTAATGTTTTGAGATACTTAAAAATTGTATTAAAATAATTTCTGGGATAACTTCCTCCAAACATTGTCAACCAGGGCCTATAAAAGTAATTAATAATTTTGTAGTTTATCCTATGCAGTGTTCTCTTGTCACTAAAACTGTTGATAAAGAGTAATCAATATACTGTAGTGGGGTTTTGCTTTTGTGAACAGTCCCATGAGCTAAGTGAGTAGCTGTCTTGTATCTTGAAAGATATTCACACAGAGACATTATATCTAACGTAATTAGTTGCCCAAATAGAGTAAAATGTGTAGGGCATCGTTCAGAAATAAATTATGTATGTATTACTCCAAAGAACATTGGTAATTTAAGAATTTCTATTAAACCTGTTTCACTCATTTTTTATTAAACTTGAGAGCTGTGACCTACCTAGAGATTTCCAGTTTAATTAGCTTAATTTAAGACTGGAAACAGTGAGAGTGGGAATGGGATATATGCAAATTTGTTAACACAAATTTAAATTAGAGTAAAATAAATATGGAAGTGGGTTTTTTTTAGTGCATTGTATCACTTACCCTGCTGAGTCATGTCACCATTCTATTTATATAACCTGTCATTTCAAGGGGTTGCTTTTGTGACAACAATGCACTTTTATTACATGACATTATGAAAGTCCTCAGATAGACAGATGCGTCACCATTGTTATGTTAGTGTGACACTGCACTGTTTATCAACAGGTGAGTTCATGTCATCCACCCATACATGAATATCCACTCATGCATGTTCTCCTCACATGGAAGAATATGCTGCTTATTCCTCAGCATCATTCTCAGTCTTGTATCCACAGAGACCCCTCCATGGGTGAGTGAATCAATGTATAATGAGGGGGTAGGTTCAGGAATGTGAAGTCAAAGGGAGGTGCATCGTTTCCCCACAAACCAATGGGGATCCAAAGGACAGTTAATACTATCTGAGGCTGTATTAATTTTCCCCTTGATGATGGGGAACCTCCATCGAAGAGATGTTCCAAAGGAAGCCTTGGAAAGGACAATTTCTAGCTACCTCACTGTATTATTAGGAAGCTGGAGTGGAGACCAGGGCACTAGTGCCAATGAGGAGGCACAGGATCTCTGCATGAATGACCATGAGTCTCCAGTGGATTGCATTGATTCAGCATCACTTAGAGATGGTCTTATGGTAAAGCACTTGCCTCAGATGCAGGAGGTCTGGATTCTATTCCTGTCTGCTCTAGACTGCCTGTGTGACCTTGGGCAAATAATTTATTCTTTCTGTGCTTTAGCTCCCCATGTGTAAAGTGGGGATAATACTACCTCGCCTCACAGAGGTATTGTGTGACTAAATTAATTAATGTTGATGAAGTGCTGAATTACTGCAGCTGTGGGGGCAATAACGAAAAAGCCTTTAGATGAAATAAACTCCACCTTTCAATCTAAAATAAAAATGAGCAGTTATGCGCATTTGCATTGGTATTGTGTTAGTCCATATCATAGAACAAATGGAAATTTGAAGAAGTAATAATCTCTTCTATTTAAAAAGTAAAACAAAACATAATTTGAACAACTCCTGAAGGTAAAAACAAAACAAAAACAAAAAAATGTGTAACATAGTGTTATATAGATTTTAGATTGTTTCTGTAAATTTCATATGTGACAACCAAAGTAAAAGTAAAAGCTTATGCTCAAATAAATTTGTTGGTCTCTAAGGTGCCACAAGCACTCCTGTTCTTTTTGCGGATACAGACTAACACAGCTGCTACTCTGAGAAGTAAAATACTTATATGCAAAACCTCACTTTAAAATATCGTCTTCAAGGCCTTGATCCTGAAACTAAATTCACATTTCATCAGGGCCTAAATGGAAGCTGTCAAATAGTTTTGGTTGAACGGAGTTCATGTTTTATTACTTTTCATTATTTGTAACACCCTATTAACAGCAAGAAGCTTAAAAATACACTTAAAATAATATTGATTTTTGTCTTTTTCCACTTGGAAAGCATTCTCCCCCAACTGAATTTCTAATGAAATTGAAATCAATAACATTCTGTTTACTTCTTTGTGTGGGCATCAGCTTTCAGCCTTGTCACTGACTATGAACCCAATAGGATATGTTGTAACTATAATGAAAAATATTGAAAATGCTGGAGCTATACCAAGCATACAATGGTGTAATCTTCTCCCTTTGTGCACATCTCCTCCCCCACCTCCAAAGAAAACACAACTGTGTAAACTGGTGTGACTGTGACATATTTTTCCATCAGAGCTTTAACATTCCTTCAGCATTGGGAATAATGGAAAGATATGAACCTTCAGCTGAATCAAACAAAAATAAACAGGGACTCATAAAAAGCAAAGCAATTCAATGAGAGTATAGATCTAATTATCTATTTGAGGATTTGACAGTAGATATAGTTCTGTAACTCTTCTGCCAGGCCGAACTGATAGCAGCAAGGGCTGGGTTTAATACATAGGGGTCCCTTCCCTACAACGTAATGCAAAACCAGCTCGTGCCCCCACCCAGTGACCTGGGAAAATCTTACACACGCCCCTGGGTGCCTCGAAGAGGCAATACTTCCCCTCTTGCAAGCACAGAGTCTCGGTGTAGCAGAAAAGGGTTAATTACATGAGATAAACAACAAGCATTAAATTGGGAAAACACCTCAACTAGAGTTCATAGACCAAACCGTGAGCAAAGACCCACCCCAGGAAATTGGTTCGTGTCCTTTTCCCTGGGCTCTTGAGTCCAGCAACCCCCAAATCACCCCAAGACTCCAAAGTCCAATAATCCAAATGTCCCTAGAGTCCAGCAACCCAAACCACCCACAGTACCAAAAGTCCCACAATCCAAAAATCTCTCGCGGGTCAGTGCAGCCCCACAGTCAGAGAGTCTATCTGCAGAGGTTCCCCCCCCACAGCCTGGGTAGAAACGGGCACCTTACGTGGTCCGGAGCCAACTGCCCTGCCTCTCCATGAGATTCTGCATCCGCCTTCTCCACGAACTGCTCCACTCTACCAGCCACTCTGCTCCTCCAGCCGTCCTCACAAACTGCTCCACTCTGCTAGCTGCTCTGCTCCACCAGCCGTCCCGTGATCCGCTCCAGCCATCCCCGCAAACTGCTCGGCTCTGCTCACTCCGTGGGCCGCTCCACCTATCCCACAGCTGCTCCGCTTTGCCAGCTGCTCTGCTCCACCAGCTGTCCCATGATCCGCTCCAGTCATCCCCACAAACTGCTCGGCTCCACTCACTCCGTGGCTCCACAGACTGCTCCACTCCGCTCTGCCAGCTGCTCTGCTCTGCAGTATAGCTTCAGGCTCCCCCACTAGTTAGCACAGTACTCAGTGCCCTCAGCTCAGCAATTCCAGCTCTTTAGTGATTTCAGCTCACAGTAGGGGGGCCCCAGTGCTAGTGCACCATTAGCCCATAGTGAGTTCAGCTCAGTAACCTGTATCTAGATTCTTAAGGGAATCAAAAACCAACTCTGATATTCCACAGTTGAGAGAGGAGCAGGTGGAACTGGTGCTTCTGGCTCACACAAGGAACCTACACCACCAAATACAGATAACTGTCCCCAGCCTCTCTCAATTCTCTGGATTTTGGAACCCATGTCCCTTGTCTAGCAAGTGCTATTTAGTTGATAGTGAAACCCTTTATCATAAAACAGTTTTGTAGTTCCTCATTTACTTAATCAGGGTGATAACACTTTATTCCTCCTGCCTCAATAACAGAGAAATTGGGGATCCCACAGCTGTGAAAGTAACCATTTTAGGCTGCCGTGGGCTATACTAGGCGGAGTGGGTGTGCCTATGCAAACACAATCAACCTCTGAAATTTTTTTCCATACTCACCATAATTCACCACTAGATGTCAGGGTAGAGCTCATCCTAACTCTGCTTATAGTTCAGAGGAAGGAAGTAACATGCCTTCTATATCTTTGGGTACCCATATTTCTCTGCTTTTTCTGTGTGTTTTTAAGATTATATATTCCAGAATTCTCATTTATCAAACTAAGTTAAAAAAATCAGTTTGTGATATTTTGCCATTAATGGACAACATTTTAGTTGAACTGAGAATGTTAGGTATATTGAAATCCATGTTCTGACGCAGCACTGGGGGAAAATGACATCTATGAGAAGAAATGTTTGAGATTAACACAATAAATCTGAACCTACCAAAATGAACATCTATGACTATGAAGAGCCAATTACATTTAAGAAAAAAATACTTTTATGTGTAGATCATTATTTTATATTAAAATTCACTTTTTAATGGGAACTTTCTTTTTCAAAGCCAGATTCACCCCTGAATGGATTATTTCTGCATATGTAACAGGATGCTCCACAAGTTTTGACTCAAAATTCGTGATTAATTGTTTACTCTGTGAAGGGAGAGATTTTTTGCAGTTCCTGGGAGCTTTACCTAAGGTCAGATCCATACACACAGTGGCCACCCTATGCTACCACACTGCTTTACAGCTGCCCAGTTTGCCCTGAGCTCTATAACAACAATGGTTCTGGAGGAGCCCTGTTGAATCTACCTGGTAGGAGTGCAGCATAATATTGTTCTGAACAGCTGCCCTATCCCCCTCCCAGTTCTTTCCTCTCCAGACCAAACCCTCAGTCTGAGATCTGGAGATTGATTTTTGCAGTTCATCTACTGACAGTTTTTAGGCAGACAAGGGAGAGCATGCCACAGAGGTAGCATTGCTCGTCCAAGCTCCTTTAGTCTGGATCGACTACTGTTTGCTCAATACCTGTCATTGAAATAGAGGGGATAATTTGGGTTTCTAGAAAATAGACTGGACTGGACCACTGGTATTATGGGGCTTTGTGAATTTTGAACCATTTGGTGTAGACACCACTGGACTGGGAGTCAGGAGACCTGAATTCTAAGGACAGTGCTACCAGTTCATTTAGGCTCTCTCTCCCTCCCATTGTCTTCTGTATTTACACGTAAGCCCTTGAGGACACAGATTCTCTCTTACTATGAGTTTGTACAATGCCTAGCACAATGCAGCCTCAATCTGGTGCTACTGTAATTCAAATAATGGTAATAAATAGCAGTGGAACTAAATTTTGTTGACATTTCCCCATCAATATAAAAAACAAACAAACCTTCATTACTGTTATTTAATAGCAGCATTTTCTACTGAGTTTATTTCAAGCCATGGATAAAACAATATTGTAAATTCATGTATTTTTCCCCAGAGGACAATTGGTGTTTCCATCCAGACTATTGTATAGAGTAAATTAGCTAGCAAAGAATGTCTGCTCTAGAGATTAACAAAATCTTCATAACACATTAGTTAACTGTAATCCCAATTTCCTGTACACCATTTTCAGTTTTATGGAGCTAAGCCATTTAATTAGATGCTTTATTTACAATTACTCACAAAATGGCACACAGTTTCCAAGTATTCTGCTCTTGCACAGATTAAAACTACTGTGACAAAGCACCAGTTATTAAAACTCTAAAGGCATTTCAATCCCTTCCCATCATATGGGCCCAATCTTCCTTCCATGGAAGCCAATTGAAAAATGCTCATGTGGATTAAAATATCTTCTTTTTTTGCCACTTCCCCATTCTGAGTCTGACTTTGATAGTCTTCTTCCAAAACTCATGGTCATACAGGCTGTGATACAGATTGGTCTCTGAGGCCTGCTGATAGGTAGTATACGAAGAGTCTTTTGTCTCCCTCTGGGTTGTCTTTCATCCAAAATCATTGCAAGACCTATCCTACTGATATAGTTGTCTAGTCTCTGCTGCAGAAGCACATACAAACACAACCTAGACTTCCTCAACTTGTCTTCATTTGGAGCAACCCATATTATGTCCTTAGTACCTTGTTTAATTTCCTGTCATGGAGTGTACAACTGTTTGACCATCTCAACATCTTCATTCCCATGGTGGAGACCATACTGTTTTCCTTTCTTATGGCTGGCCAAGTCTCTGTTCTGTATATTAAGATGGTCAAATTAAAGTTGTATACACTCTATCTTTTAACTTTATTGCCATCTTTTTATTACAGAGAATCAGAGAAGACCTCTTCTGCATACTTTGGATCCATCATCCCCACCTTCAATATCTCTCCTTTAATCTCTCAAACTCCCTTGTGCCTGGGCAATTGTTCCAACAGTCCTTTCCTCTCCTTATCTCAGAGGTGACCATGTGACCATATTCTCCACCACATGTGACGGGGTTTACTCACCACTGTGGCGATTGCTGTTGGCTGTCCTGGGGATTAGCTCTATTTGTCAATGTACCCTTCTCTGGTGGTGCCTTGTTGCCATCACTTTTGTTCCAGATCTGCACCTTTCTGCACCAGCATCCTCTTTGCCCTTGCCTCAGGGCCTCTGCCTGAAAATCCCAGCAGCCAGCCAGGAGCTGTCTCTCACTTCCCCGGTCCCTGTCAGTATCACTGCTCTGTCCAGGGTGCTGGCAGTTCTGTCAGCCATTCAGAGGCACAGTCCTTCCTCCCTGGGCTCCCAGCAGAGAACTTCCCTCCTCTGCCCTGCAGCCCCCTTCTTATATGGGCCTGGTTGCCCTTGATTGGCTGCTCCCTTCAGCCCTTCTCTGATTGGCTGCCTCCTGCTCAGTCTCCTTTAGAGCTTTATTAACACCTGAGAGCCCAGTGTGGGACAGGCACCCCTTCACATCTCTGTATTATCCCCCTGCCGCTGAACACATATGAATTCAAAAAACCCACAGTATTAAGTAAACAAAAAGATTTCTCTCATGTACAAGAAGCAATAATTGTCTTCCATAGGTTTTCCATAACATTTTACTTTTGATGGCAAGTTTCTAACTTCAAATTTGATTTCCTAAGACTGCCAAAGCACTAGTGGCTTTTCTGGTTTGGAGAGATGCTTCCTGTGAAGCACTAACAATGCAGAAATAGGAAGTTTTACTTCAAAGCCACTATTCTTTACCCAAGGAATACCCTTGTCAAGAGGCTATCAACAGCCTGCCAGAGATCTATAAAAGAACTCTGGGGCCCTGATCCTGTTATCTTAGATCTGCTTGAGTTTGGTCAGAGGAAGCTTGAGTCACAAGACTGAGGTCTCCAGCTCCAGTCTGGATTGCCCTGCTAATTCTCATGAAAGAATTTGAACAAACTCTAGCAGTGGATGAGAAGCTGGATATGAGTCAACAATATGCCCTTGTTGCCACGAAAGCTAATGGAATTTTGGGCTGTATAAGTAGGGACATTGCTAGCAGATCGAGAGACGTGATCATTCCCCTCTATTCGACATTGGTGAGGCCTCATCTGGAGTACTGTGTCCAGTTTTGGGCCCCACACTACACGAAGGATGTGGAAAAATTGGAAAGAGTCCAGCAGAGGGGAAAAAATGATTAGGGGACTGGAGCACATGACTTATGAGGAGAGGATGAGGGAACTGGTATTGCTTAGTCTGCAGAAGAGAAGAATGAGGGGGGATTTGATAGCTGCTTTCAACTACCTGAAAGGGGGTTCCAAAGAGGATGGATCTAGACTGTTTTCAGTGGTAGCAGATGACAGAACAAGGAGTAATGGTGTCAAGCTGCGGTGGAGGAGGTTTAGGTTGGATATTAGGAAAAACTTTTTCACTAGGAGGATGGTGAAGCGCTGTAATGGGTTACCTAGGGAGGTGGTGGAGTCTCCTTCCTCACAGGTTTTTAAGGTGAGGCTTGACAAAGCCCTGGCTGGGATGATTTATTTGGGGATTGGTCCTGCTTTGAGCAGAGGGTTGGACTAGATGACCTCCTGAGGTCCCTTCCAACCCTGATATTCTATGATTCTATGAATATTTGCATGTGCTTGCTAGGCAAAATATGCCACTTTCCAATTATTTATTGGTTAAGCTGTGACTAGACCTGCACAGAAAACTCAGATCAGCAGAAATTTGTGTTGCCACCAACTGAACTGTCAGTCTTTTCTCCAACCCGTTAGAGGACATTTGGCCTCTACTCTTTCAGAAGAGATGTATTGAAGACCTAGCTACTTGTATTTGAAGTAAACACATTCTTCCAGCCTGGACATCCTTCACCCTAAAACATCTTTATTTCCTGTCATAAATTGATGTGAGCTGTTAAAGAGACTGGCAGATGTCACACCCAAGCTTTACTCATAAAACTGCCACTAGCCTATCTGGCAGGAGATAAATTTTGCACTCCCTAATCTATAGCCACTGTGCACTTAAGTGCTGCTTTTGTGCAAAAAGCATGCCTCAACTCAGACAAAAAACTTATGACAGACAAGCTCCACTAATGAGGAGGCAGAGATATCCTAGAAAATGCCACAGGAAGAAAACTGTTCATAGAGAATACCTCACTAAATAAAATCTACTATTAAATAAGAATTCTCTAGACAACACAACTTTCCTCCACACAAGGCAAAAGTGCTTCTAACACTCTTCTCTCTTGTTAAAGAACTTAGTAGCTCTGTCTTAGTGAGCACGCAAAGCGAAGCTTTTATAGCTGCTAGCAGAATTCAAATGACCAACAGAAGTAAAAGCACCTATTGCTCTACTCCAATTAGGCCCAACAAGATCCATTATAAATTGGACGCAACTGCTGTTTTAGCTCCTCTGGCTCACAACTGATTACTATTACTTTACCAGCCATTCCAAAAGTAGTAATCACAATAATGTAATTAAAGGATATAGCGTAATTTATTTGGTTAACAGAATCCCCAAGGTGTCTATTTTTCATTCCTCCTTAATACACACACCAATATATATTGCATTTACTACCAACTCAGAAATGTAGGCTGAGTTTTATAGCATAAAATGTCCTTCTTTAGACTGGAATATAAAGGGGTTTGGGCAGTGGAGCAAGGACGATAGTTTATTGCAGAACTGTAATTCCCCCTGAAACGAGTTTATGATAGGAAGGGCAACTGACCCATAACTACAGTACCAGAAAATACCCTTTGTTATTAAGCACCAAAAAATAGGAAGCCTAAAAGCTTATAAAGCAGTGCTGCAGCTCTCTAACAAAAAACCCATATAAGAAATTGAATTAATTGCCCCATATCAAATAGCATACATAAGAAACACTACAGTTCGTCAAATATCTAGAGGTGAAGAGGTTTGCAGCCCTGATACATTTAAAAATCTTCAAACCAACATTTTTTCTTCTTCGATAATAAGAAGTAACTGTAGTTGTGACCAGTCTGACAGCTTCAAACACAACAAAGAAGTTAGACTGCATAGTACAGAAAGTGCATTTAAGAGCCTAGATTCTTCTATATCTCCTTCCCACTTTTAAGAGTCCTTCAATAGAAAGACCTATTTTCAGCACTCAGAGATAAAAGCTTCTGTTAACAAAGTAATCTCACTATCTATACCATCTGTTTGTTCTGAAAAGGAACATCTTTGAAGGCAATTGTATCTCTATTTTTTTTTAATCTAATAGTATTTATTTTTTAACAGGAAAATGGCTCCTTCTAGGAAGGAAAAAATGCTATAGTAAATGGCTTGAGGGAGCTCTCTTTTGTAATTATAATGAAAACTTTTTAGGATTGTATGATAATTAAACATATATTTCATATAAAGCACTACACAGGTTACATGCCAATATAACAGTGTCACCAGTTCTACAATATTTTGTATTTTTATTCAAGTCCCAGCTTCTAGAATTATGTTCTGATGTGTAACTCTCAGCTTTCTTTTTAAAACAAAACAAAACAAAAACAACTGGTAAGTTTCTGGTCTCATGGTTTTGGAAAAAAACAACTTCAAAATGTGAACGTTAAAGGCTCAAACACTGGAAGGAAAAAAAAAACCCTTTTTTTTAAAAAAAAGTCATGATTTTGAACCCAAACTCATGATTTTTTAGGGTTCATGACTCATGGCTTTTGAATGCTTGGAGTTAGTGATACCAGATAAGCCACACACTCAAAAAAAAAGAAGGGGATATTGAGCAGTTCTGTGTATTAAATGTTAAAAGATTAATTACAAGATATTTACAAATAATGTTACAAATATGTTTTACCACTGTCCATAACCATTAAATTGAGTATTTGTTAGGCTTGAATTTTGCAACTTATTCACATGGGACTGCATGGGTCCCACTGATTTCATTAGGCTTCTACGTGGACTAAGGGATTCTGTCTATGTGAAGTTGTATTCATGGTGAGAACGTTGGAACTTCAAGCCCCATCTTTTTGCAGAAGTTAACAGGCCAGATGTAATAATCCTAGATCTACGATGGCCTCTGTTTGTGTGCTTTTGAAGTGATCTCACTGTCAAATTTTCTCAGTATAAACTTAAAACTAAGATATTAAAGGAAAAGAAATCCAGATCAACTTTGTAGGCAGTGTGGAAACTAGATTTAAAGCATGAAACATTGTCTACATGTGCTTTCTACTAGTTCATTGTGCATTCACTAGTCTGACCACTCCACAAAAGGGAAAACATGAGAAATTTTGAGGGTCACTGGTCACAGCAAATCTTCATGCAGCTCAATGCAATATTATTTAGCAGAGGCAATTCTTATAACTACAGTGAGAAGATCTTTCTTTCCTAAAGACAACAAAAACCTCTCATGTGGTTGTGCAAAGCCATTGAAGCTAAGTATGCTGGGATTCTACCTGGCTGACACTGGGGCTGCTTTGCCTACATGCTATGTATAGATGCTATGGGAGGTATGTTTAAAATTTTGTATTTTGTTTTGGGTCCTCATTCATTACACTGAATGGAGCTTTTATTAGAGAGCTAACTTCTAAAGTTAAATACACCCCCCCACACACACATACTCTTAACTTCCTGTTTTACAGGAAATGTCTCTGATTACAGGATCTGCATAAAATCATTGCACATGATTAAGCTGTTATTTCTTTATGCTGGGGATTTCAAATGTGGCCTAAGGGATTTAGGAGCTCAACTCCCATTGCGTTTTAATGAGAGTTGAGCATCCTTATGAGTCTTTGAAAATATACCCATAATCTAGAGAGAGAAAATTAGGAAAACCTACAGGAAATGTTAGTCTTGGAAATTCCTTCTGTGGTCATATGTAGTTCATATGAGCCTTCAAAGAATATTCATTTTTCACACGCACACTCTTCTCCATGCAGGAAGCAGACAGATTAGATGGATGATTGGTCTTTCAGCAGATTTTATGCAAAAATTGTACTTCTTTATTGGGGCTCTTTCAATCTGAATTTTCTCTTTTTAATCCTGATCTAAATGAGAACACGTTAGGTTCCCTAACAGTGCTATGCTTCAGGCTTTTATGACCGTCATTCTAAGGCCTGGTCTATACTACACGTTTATACTGATTTTAGCAGTGTTAAACCGATTTAACGCTGCACCCATCCACACAATGAGGCCCTTCATATTGATATAAAGGGCTCTTTAAATCGGTTTCTGTACTTCTCCCCGACGAGAGGAGTAGCGCTGAAATCGGTATTACCATATCGGATTAGGGTTAGTGTGGCCGCAAATCAACGGTATTGGCTTCTGGGCGGTATCCCACAGTGTACCACTGTGACCGCTCTGGAAAGCAATCTGAACTTGGATGCACTGGCCAGGTAGACAGGAAAAGCCTCACGAACTTTTGAATTTCATTTCCTGTTTGCCCAGCGTAGAGCTCTGATCAGCATGGGTGGTGATGCAGTCCCAAATCCAAAAAGAGCTCCAGCATGGACTGTACAGGAGATACTGGATCTGATCGCTGTATGGGGAGATAAATCTGTTCTATCAGAGCTCCGTTACAGAAGATGAAAGGCCAAAGCATTTGAAAAAAATTTCCAGGCTATGATACAGAGGCCACAGCACAGTGCTGTGTGACAAGCGTAACGGAAAGCCAAAGAATCAAATGGACGCTCATGGAGGAAGGGAGTGGGGACTGAGGACTCCAGCTATCCCATAGTCCCCGCAGTCTCCGAAAAGTATTTGCATTCTTGGCTGAGCTCCCAATGCCTGTAGGGTCAAACATATTGTCCGGGGTGGTTCAGGATATATCTCGTCAATTTACTCCTCCTCCCCCTCCTGTGAAAGAAAAGGAAAAAAAAATCATTTCTTGACATTTTTCAATGTCACCGTATGTCTACTGCATGTTGCTGGTAGATGTGGCACTGAACAGCAGCATCCTCTCCCCTCCCTTCCCCGGCGGCAGACGGTACAGTGCAGTAGGACTGGTAGCCATCCTCATCATCATCCCATGAGTGCTCCTGGCTGGCCTCAGGCGAGGTTGGCAGAGGGCACCTGGGTATAAATAGAAATGACTCCCGGTTATTCCCAGCAGATGGTACAGAACGGCTGGTAACCGTCCTCATCATAGCAACGGAGGGCTGAACTCCATCAGCCCCCGTCCCCTTTCATGTCTAAAGAAAAGATTCTGTACTGCCTGGACTATCATAGCAGCGGGATGCTGGGTTCCTCTCCCCCCCACCGTTTAATGTCCTGCCTGGACTATCATAGCAGCTAGAGGCTGCCTCCCCCTCATTTTATCTCACTAAAAAGTCAGTGTTTCTTATTCCTGAATTCTTTATTACTTCGTCACACAAATGGGGAGACCCTGCAACGGTAGCCCAGGAGGGTTGGGGGAGGAGGGAAGCAATGGTTGGGGTTGTTGCACTCCCTAGAATGGCATGCAGCTCATCATTTCTGTGGGATCTGACACGGAGTGGCTGTGCTCTCTAGTTCTCTGGCACACTGGTTCTTTAGTACACTTGCTCCATATTCTAGGCAGGACTGACTCTATTTTTAGATACAACATAAAGGAGGGAATGACCTTGGGGGGTCATTCCCATTTTTGTCTTTGCGCCCCCAGCTGACCTCAGCGAAGGTCAGCCAGGAGTACCCATGACAGCAGCAGACGGTATAGAACGACTGATAACCGTCATCTCATCGCCAATTTACAATGGCACAGCAGACAGTACAGAACGACTGGTAACCGTCTCTGCTACCTTGCAAAGGCAAATGAATGCTGCTGTGTAGCGCTGCAGTACTGCCTCTGTCAGCGGCATCCAGTACACACACGGTGACAGTGACAAAAGGCAAAATGGGCTCCATGGTTGCCATGCTATGGCGTCTGCCAGGGCAATCCAGGGAAAAAGGGCGTGAAATGATTGTTTGCCGTTGCTTTCACGGAGGAAGGAATGAGTGACGACATTTACCCAGAATCACCCACGACACTGTTTTTGCACCATCATGCATTGGGATCTCAACCCAGAATTCCAATGGGCGGGGGAGACTGTGGGAACTATGGGATAGCTACGGGATAGCTACTCACAGTGCAACGCTCCAGAAATTGACGCTAGCCTCGGTACATGGACGCACACCACCAAATTATTGTGCTTTGTGTGGCCGCATGCACTCGACTTTATACAATCTGTTTTACAAAACCGGTTTATGTACAATCGGAATAATCCTGTAGTGTAGACGTACCCTAAGCTACAGTCCACCTATTACAGAGAGGAGCTCATACCTGGCACCTCACCATGGCACAATTCCCAGTCAGTTACACTTTCTCCAATCCACAGTAAATCTTGCATTTTTCTTATCCCAATGACAAGATTGGCTAAGGGTGTGATTCCATTATGGTATAAAACACAGGAGACCAGTTCAGTTGTTGTAAATCACTGTGGCTCCACTGCAATCAGCGTAGCTAGGACAGTTTACATCAGTGGAGGATCTGGCCTACAGAGCTGAAAAGAAAATGGTGGGAACAAGCAGGAACCATAGAGGATAAGTCTGATAAATATTTGCCTGCAAATGTTGGAAATCACTGGTCTATCAAACCAGGCACCTAGGAAAACTACTTATTTAGTACTTTCCCATCTAGGAATATGTTTAAGATATATAAATTAATCTGGTATATTGCAAGTGAAGTGGGTTATTGTACCATCTGTAAACTGATGGTTTATTTTTATTTGACTCATAACACAACATAGATGAAGCTCTCCTTTCACTGTAGTCTGATCTCTCCCTGATTTTCTGTTTTTGTCTATTCCTGCTTTCATTCTGTTTTAGAGACCTGACATTTATTGGATGCTGCGGATGAGAATGAAAGGAATTTATCTCACGTAATAATCTAACATTTTTAACAAAGCTTGTTGTAGCTGCATTTCTCAATATGAACATTTGTGGAAATGTTTGTGTCATGGTATAATTCCCCACTCTGGACCTTAGCGTCCAAAAGTTGGGGTACCAGCATGAATTCCTCTAAGCTCAATTACCAGCTTAGTACTTTTAGCGCTGCCACCAACCAGGAATTCCAGTGCCTGGTACACTCTGGTCCCCCCAAAACCTTGCCCAGGGACTCCCAAGACCCAGACCCTCTGAATCTTAACACAAGGAAAGTAAACCCTTTCCCTCACCGTTGCCTCTCCCAGGCTTCCCCTCCCTGGGTTACTCTGGAAGATCACTGTGATTCAAACTCCTTGAATCTTAAAACAGAGAGGAAAATCCACCTTCCTCCCTCCTTCTCTCTTCCCCTCCCAGATTCTCTCTGAGAGAGACAGTAATCCTAACACAGAGAGAAATTAGCCTCTCTCTCCCCTTTCTCTCCTTTCTCCCCACCAATTCCCTGGTAAATCCAGACCCCGTCCCCTGGGGTCTCACCAGAATAAAAAAAACAATCAGGTTCTCAAACAAGAAAAACTTTTAATTAAAGAAAGAAAAACAGTAAAAATTATCTTTGTAAATTTAAGATGGAATATGTACAGGGTCTTTCAGCTATAGATACTGGGAATACCCTCCCAGCCTAAGTATACAAGTACAAATTAAAACCCTTTCAGCAAAATACAGATTTGAACTCCTTCCAGCCAAATACACATTTGCAAATAAAGAAAACAACCATAAGCCTAACTCGCTTTATCTACCTAGTACTCACTGTTCTGAACTAATAAGAGCCAGTATCGGAGAGACTGGAGAGAAACCTGGTTGCACGTCTGGTCCCTCTGAGCCCCCAGAGTGAACAACAACCAAACACTAACAGCACACACAAAAACTTCCCTCCCTCAAGATTTGAAAGTATCCTGTCTCCTGATTGGTCCTCTGGTCAGGTGACAGCCAGGCTCACAGATCTTGTTAACCCTTTACAGGCAAAAGAGATATGAAGTACTTCTGTTCTATTAACTCTTACTTATCTGTTTATGACAGTTTGGGAGAAGATTCTCCAGCTGATATCTGGCAGATGATCTCGCTTTTTACTGTATGTGGTGAAACTAGTTAGTAGCAGGAAGAATGAAAGGGATGGAAAATATAAACCTCCACAAAGTTTGAAATAAGAGGTTTGTTTTCATTTGCTCTTGGGATTTTTTGACTAAAGCTTGCCGGCTTTTTAGGCAAGATTTCTCTATTGGATCAAGGCTGCCTGCAGCATCTTGGAACTACTTCACAGCATTAAACAGACAAATGGAACTTAACATTTGTTTTATCTAGTGTAAATACTAAAGTATCAAGGAGGAAAAAGCTCTGTCTTTGTAAGATCTGAGTGCATTGCAATACAAGATTAATTGAACACAAAGTAATAGGATATACCTATAGTGAATCCATTTAAAAAGTTTTGGAGATATTAATGATGATCCCAATTTTTAATACATGGACTATCCCTGGAATTGCTAAGAACATTAAAATTGGAATGAATTGCAATCCTCTTGCCTATATAAAAGTGTTGCCAATGTTTTTTGGGGAAAAATAGTTCAAACATAAAGCACGCTTGTCCATGGAGTTTATTGTTATTAATTATTATTACTATTCTTATTCATTTATTTATTTAGCATTGATTTATGGTCCCAAAGTAAGTGATCTATAGGATTTTCAGATTCCTTAAGATTCCCCCTTCTTTCCCCAACAGTTTAATGCAGTGCTACTCACACCTCAGTGGTTCAGGAGCCAAATTAGCAATCAACATTATCAAAAAGAGAGACAGTAGTATGAATTCATTGTTTCATTCACCATATATATTATTGACCAAGTATTAGTATTATTTTATCAACTACAATTGGTTAATAACACAGTGACAACATCTGGATTGGATAATAACTTAAAATTGGTTAATAATTAAATCACACACTGTTTTAATATCATGTTCTGCAAAGACCCGCAGGAGTCACTTGCAGCTTCCCAGCCTCAGTCAGAGTATCCCTGGTTTAAAGTATGGGTTTCGTCTAGTCAGTCAAGTGTGATAACTGGCTTTCCCCTGGGCATTGAGGAAGAAAGCAAATACATGTGATTACCCAGCTCAGAAGCACAGAATGCAGTTTTTGATTATGATGACAGACTTTCTCGTGTTAGACAAGAAAAATGGGTTCAGAGGCCTGTGCTTGGATTTTTTTCTATATGAGAGTACCTCAGATTCTGCTCTTCTTCCCCCATGACTTTATGACAAGACAAATAAAGCACCTAATTTTTAATTGAGTAATGTAACTAAAATCATAACACTTTGAGCTCAGGAACCAACCAATTATCTTTTGATATTGACTGTTATAACATATTAGTCATTTGGGGCTGGATCATTACCCTGGCTGTGAGCCCATGAAGAAGATTATTTACTGCTCTGCACTCACAAATCATATCACAGGAATCAAAGCTGGGGAAGAGCCCCTGCTGAAGGGCCTTTTCGCCCTGACATACACAGGTAGATGGAGACTTGGTTCTACCCCTGCCAAGCTGGCACTCCAGAGGAAATACCGCTAAAGGAAGCGCACGTTATGAGTTGTAACTCCTGTGGTCTAACCACTAGACAACACTCCCCTCTTTCCCTCCTCCCCTCAGTAAAGAGTGTAAAGTCCAGACACAGGTAAAATTACAGTGATAAATTAAAATAACTGATTCAAAATCAATTTTTTTCAATACAGAACAAACATAAATTGGAAACATAACATCTGTCATTTCTGCCTGGCTTGCTGAATAGTATGATGGAAAATGGATATTCCCTGGCTACAAGTGGGGATGTTTTTATCCCTTTTTCCTCAGGGTATTCCATTCCTGTAATAAAATACTATTAAAATCTCACGCCGACAAAGTACATTATTATGCCAGGCATAGAGCTGGATCCTATTTTCTCCAAAGCTGCACAATGGTTTTGTTTAATTTTCCTTGGTGATAATGAAAACATTATTCTCTTTACAATAACTCCAGCAATGTTGATTAAAGATATTAATACACTTCAAAAGGGTAAATGTAATTTCCCATTTGGAAAGCCGGGAGAAATTCCATTGCAATAAACTGATTAGCTCACAGTTTTTGGAAGGTGACTCTCCATCCAATGCTGTAATATGGCATTTGTACTGACCCCAGTGCATGTGGAAACACTGGTCAGGCTAAACTTGGAAATTCACACATGGTGGTTGCTAAATTATTTCTGGGAAAAGTAGTGTTTGATCTTAGGCAGTGTCTTTGAAGAAGTTACAGGGACTGCAACTCACTTGTGGCCAGGAAGATGGAACAATTTTTGTAGTGGATGTGCTGAAAGCCTGTCAAGGTATTATTCCCACTTTGAACTTTAGCGTCCAGAAAGTGGGGACCTGAACGTACCCTTCTAAGCTTAATTCCTAGCTTAGATCTGATAGCGCTGCCACCAACCAGAAATTCCAGTGTCTGGTACACTCCCTGTCTCCCCAAAATCTTCCCTGGGGGACCCAAGACCCAAACCCCTTGGGTCTTAAAACAAAAGGAAATAAACCATTTCCCCTCCTTTCCCCCCTCCCAGACTTCCCCTCCCTGGGTTACCCTGAGAGACACACTGATCCAAACTCCTTGGATCCTAAAACAGAGAGGAATTAACCTTCCCCCCACCTCCTTTTCCCCCACCAATCCCCTGGTGAGTTCAGACTCAATCCCCTTGGGTCTTAAACAAGGAAAAAAATCAATCAGATTCTAAAAAAAGAAAGCTTTTAATTAAAGAAAGAAAAAAGTAAAAATTATCTCTGTAAAACCAAGATGGAAAATGTTTACAGGGTCTAACCTTATACATAGACAAGAGGGACTCCATCCCACCTAGCCTAAGTTACAAGTTACAGCAAACAGAGGTAAAATATCCTTCCAGCAAAATACACATTTGCAAATAAAGAAAACAACCATAAAGACTAATCCGCCTTCTATCTAGTACTTACTATTTTGAACATGAGAGACTGTTTCAGAAAGATTGGAGAAAGATCTGGTTGCATGTCTGGCCCCTCTTAGCTCCAAGAGAGAACAAAGAACAAAAAAAACAGCACAAACAAAGACTTCCCTTCACCAAGATTTGAAAGTATTTTGTTCTCCAATTGGTCCTTTGGTCACGTGTCAGCCAGGTTCACTGAGCTTGTTAACCCTTTACAGGTAAAAGAGACATTAACCCTTAACTATCTGTTTATGACAAAGCCATTGAACCAAACTGTAAACTCTGTATATAATGAAAATCACCCCTAGTTCCAGCACCTATACTTGTGGTATGTCTACACTGCAGTTAAACACCTGCAGCTGGCCTGTGTCTGCTGACTTAGGCTCTCGGGACTCTGGCTGCGGAGCTGTAAAATTGTAGTGCAGATATTCAAGCTTGGGTTGGCACCCAGGCTTTGTGACCCCATAAAGGGAAAAGGTCCCAGAGCTCAGGCTCCTGCCCAAGTCCAAACTTCTACACTACAATTTTACAGCTCCACAACTTGAATCAGCTGACACAGGCCCGCTGCGGGTGGTTTAACTGCAGTGGAGAAATACCCTTGGTGAAGATGATATATCAGATTGATGCGGAGGGCTGAGCGTGACAGAGAAGGGGTTGGATTTGCTACCACCTGCCTACTTAAAAGTCTTGAAGCATTGCAGTTATCAACCATTATTCCTGGGAGGTCAAAACAGGAATGTGAAAATTAGCTAGAGGCTAGTAATGTGTATGAGAGACTCCATGGGAACACGTTTTCTTGGCTTTTTTTTTAATGTTAAAAAAAGATCAGGTATGACAAAAATCAACTTGTGAGTGAATCCAGTCCCACTATTAAGTTTAAAAATGAACACAGTCTTCATCCAGCTATACTCAGGCAAGCACTGGTTGCATCCCCTTGAGCACAGAACCAATGGGATACCACTGGTGCAAGTATCCATCCGAACAGTGCTGTTCTTTGTGCAGCTGTGCCCCTTCTCCATACTTGGCTGTACTTCACCATTGTAGTAGCATTGCCCTGTGGGGACCCATCCCTCAGTTCCTGGCATAGGTGCCTGAAGTAATAGCTTGTGGGGGGTTTCCAAAAGGCCTGCTGGGAGACCAAGAGAACTGTGAGAAAATAGGCCAGACTTGCAGAAGTGTCCAGTGTCCAGTGTTCTTTTCTCAAGGCCAAAACAAATGCTCAATGATCACTTCTTGCTCAGCAACAATGTTTTTAACTGGAGCTTTTGAAAAGCAGTTGTAGGTATCTGAGGCAGTCGTGGGGAAACTATGGAGGGTTTTCTAGCTAAGTTAAACAGAGACCTAGAGACTGAGAGCAGAGTTATTGTGAAGAATGGTATTGCCAGCTTACCCACATAGAATGTAATAACAAGTATTTGGATTTTGACATACTGTTAATTAACTATTGATTTGTTAGAGGATGAACTAAGCCATCAGCATATTTTTTTTCTAATTAGAATAATGACTTTTTTCCCTCAACACAAGAAGTTATGAATCTACCAAAAAAGAATTACAGGCAGAAATATAAAACAAAAGTAATAATCCAAAATTATAAGATACTGTACTTCAGTTATGCTTAATAAATTAGATGCATCATAATAATTGTAGGCAAAAGTTTTCAGTATGCTCATACTATGTTCAAAAGGATTGTGAATTTCCATCCCCTGTTGGTAGTGAACAAGTTAGCATCTGTTAGTTTTCATATGACTGTGTTTTTTCACTACTCAAGTTTGCTATGAATTAGTGGTCTCAGTATGGTTCCAAGTGTGCAGGTGTCCAGGGACTTTGTCATAAATAACATCGTTATAATTAGAACCCTTGTTGGCAGTCTCACCAGAAAGGTTGAATACTGAAGTGGCAAGGAAAATGAAATACCCTGTCACCCAGAGAAGGTGGCTCATTTAGATTCAGGCTGAGGCAAACTACAAGTGTGGCATGGCAGCTGCCACTTCTGGCAAATATGTTCTCAGGATAAAAAAAAGACCTTTGTGTGCATTGCCCATTAGTTTGAAACCATTAATCATCACTAAATTAATCTTAAAATCTAATTTTCTGTTGAACAGTGGCCAGAGGGGAGTCCAAAGTTTTTCTAGTTTGATCTGGCCTTTTGCTGATCTATACCTCTAAGATCAAGTTTTTCCCCTTTATCCACAATGCTAAAAGTCTCATGAAGACCCTCATCATTTTGCATCTTAACTCCCGCAATGCCCTCCTCTCTAGCCATGACAAATATCATTTTATCCCACTCATATCCATTCATAATATTATTGCAAGGATCAGTTTCCTGGCTTGTTGCTTCAACCACGCCATCTCTCTCTTTACATCCTTCCACTGGGTCATCTTTATCCAATATGTCAAAGTTGTCTTCCCTTTTAGAAGCAGCAGAGGGTCCTGTGGCACCTTATAGACTAACAGACGTATTGGAGCATGAGCTTTCATGGATGAATACCCACTTCGTTGGATGCATGTGACAAGCTCATGCTCCAATACGTCTGTTAGTCTATAAGGTGCCACAGGACTCTTAGCTGCTTTTACAGATCCAGAGTAACACAGCTACCCCTCTGATTCTTCCTTTTTAGAGAACTTCATGGCCTATTCCCACATTAGTTATCATCTCTTACATGTTATTAAACCTTCAACTGCTATTGTAACATCACCATCATATTTTTTTTTACTATACTATTAGAGAGACAGACTGGAGTGATCTGTATTACATAGTAGACATGAAATCTGTGGTGAAGTATGGGCTAGAAAAGATGGTTATTCACCTTTGTAACTGTTGTTCTTCGAGATGTGTTGCTCATATCCATTCCAGTAGGTGTGCGCGCGCTGCGTGCACGTTCGTCGGAGACTTTTACCCTAGCAACACTCGGTGGGCTGGCAGGGCGCCCCCTGGAGTGGTGCCGCTATGGCACCGGTTATATACCCCTGCCGGCCCGCCGCTCCTCAGTTCCTTCTTGCCGGCTATTCCGACAGTGGGGAAGGAGGGCGGGTGTGGAATGGATATGAGCAACACATCTCGAAGAACAACAGTTACAAAGGTGAGTAACCATCCTTTCTTCTTCGAGTGCTTGCTCATATCCATTCCAGTAGGTGATTCCCAAGCCTTACCTAGGCGGTGGGGTCGGAGTGAGATGTTGCGGAGTGCAGAACCGCTGAGCCAAAGGCGGCATCATCTCTTGATTGGGCCACAAGCGCATAGTGAGCAGTGAACGTATGCACTGACGACCAGGTAGCTGCGTGGTATATCTCCTGGATGGGGATGTGTGCCAGGAAGGCGGTTGA
The DNA here is from genome assembly GCF_025201925.1 of Gopherus flavomarginatus. NCBI lineage: Eukaryota > Metazoa > Chordata > Testudines > Testudinidae > Gopherus > Gopherus flavomarginatus. The sequence continues at coordinate 65,341,367 of NC_066623.1, forward strand.
CGAGGCTTGAGCCCGAGTAGAGTGGGCGGTAAGACGGCCAATCGGGACATGGGCCAAGTCGTAGCACGTCCGGATACAGGACTTTACCCATGATGAGAGCCTCTGAGCCGATATAGGCATACCTTTCATACGCTCCGCCACCGCTATAAATAACTGGGGCGAGCGCCTGAAGGGCTTTGTCCTCTGGATGTAAAAGGCGAGGGCTCGACGGACATCCAGGATGTGAAGCTGTTGGTCCCTGCTTGATGCGTGCGGCTTTGGGAAGAAGACCGGGAGGAAGATATCCTGATTAATGTGGAAGGCCGAGACCACCTTGGGGAGGAAAGCCGGAGGCGGGCGTAGCTGCACCTTGTCTTTGTGGAAGATTGTATACGGGGGATCCGCCATCAAAGCACGGAGCTCCGAAACCCGCCTGGCCGAAGTGATAGCCACCAGGAAGGCCGTCTTCCAGGACAGGTACAGCAACGAGCAAGTGGCCAAGGGCTCAAAGGGTGGGGCTGTGAGCCGAGCCAGAACAAGGTTGAGATCCCAGGTAGGGGAAGAAGGCTTAACCGGTGGGTATAGGCGCTCCAAGCCCTTAAGGAATCTCGAAACCATCGGGTGAGAGAAGGTGGAACTGTTCGCCTCCCTTTGATGGAAGGTGGAGATGGCGGCTAAATGCACCCTTATTGACGAGAGTGCCAAACCTTGTTCCTTGAGATACCACAAGTATTCCAGGATAAGAGGGATTGAAACGGCCTCTGGAACTAGGGAACGTTGTGCACACCAAAGAGAAAACCGCTTCCACTTGGCGAGGTATGTCGTCCTCGTGGAGGGTTTCCTGCTTCCCAAAAGGACCTGTTGGACCTGGGCAGAGCAGCGGAGCTCGGATTGGTTCAGCCAGACAGTAGCCACGCCGTCAGGTGTAGGGACTGCAGGTCTGGATGGTGAAGCGTGCCTAAGTCCTGCGTTATAAGATCCGGGCAGAGTGGCAGTGGTATCGGGGTCGTTAGGGATAGGTCGAGCAACATGGGATACCAGTGTTGCCTCGGCCATGCGAGGGCTATCAGTATCAGTCTGGCCTTGTCCCTGCAGAGCTTGAGCAGGACTCTGTGCACTAAGGGAAAGGGTGGAAAGGCATAGAGAAGATGTCCCTTCCAGGGGATCAGGAACACATCTGAGAGAGAGCCCCGGGAACGGCCTTGAAGGGAGCAGAATACCTGGCATTTCCTGTTTTCCCTGGAGGCAAATAGGTCTATCTGGGGAAAGCCCCACTTCCGGAATACAGAAAGGAGGATGTCCGGACGGATGGACCATTCGTGGGACAGGAAGGATCTGCTCAGGCGTTCTGCAAGAGAGTTCTGGACTCCCGGAAGGAAGGAGGCTACGAGGTCTATCGAGTGGGCTATACAGAAGTCCCACAGTCGCATCGCCTCTTGGCAAAGGGGAGAAGACCTTGTGCCCCCCGTTTGTTTATGTAATACATGGCCGTTGTGTTGTCCGTGAAAATTGCAACACAATGGCCCTGTAGATGCCGCTTGGAAGGCATGCCAAGCGGACCACTCTCAGTTCGCGAACATTGATATGCAGCGCCAGCTCTTGCGAGGACCAAAGGCCCTGGGTGTGAAGGTGCCCTAAGTGTGCACCCCAGCCCAGGGATGAAGCATCCGTCGTTAACGACACCGAAGGCTGTGGTGGGTGGAACGGGCTACCGGCACACACCAGGGAAGGTGTCAGCCACCAGTTGAGGGAGTCCAGGGTTTTTGTTGGGACTGTGACTACCATGTCCAGGGCATCCCTGCGCGGACGATAAACCGAGGCAAGCCAAGTCTGGAGAGGGCACATGCTTAGTCTTGCGTGCTTTGTCACGAAAGTGCACACTGACATGTGGCCGAGTAGGATGAGGGTGGTACAGACAGAGGTTGTTGGGAAGGCTTGTAGCCTCTGGATGAGAGAGACTATAGCCTGGAACCTCTGTGGAGGTAGACTGGCCGTTGCCAGATTCGAGTCCAGCATGGCCCCGATGAATTCTATCCTCTGCGTAGGAAGCAGAATGGACTTGCCTAGGTTGAGGATCAGACCTAGATGGGAAAATAGGTCCTTGATGACGCTTACGTGTGTGGCAACCTGAGCCTCGGAGGTCCCTCGAATAAGCCAGTCGTCAAGATACGGGAAAACATGAACTCGATGGCGGCAGAGGTAGGCGGCGACTACTGCCATACACTTTGTAAATACTCGAGGGGCTGAGGAGTGGCCAAAGGGAAGGACTGCAAATTGGTAGTGGTGGCGGTTTATCACGAAGCGAAGGAACCTTCTGTGTGGGAGGTAAATCGCAATATGAAAATATGCGTCCCTCATGTCGAGAGCAGCGTACCAGTCTCCGGGATCCAAGGAGGGTATAATGTTTCCCAGGGATACCATGAGGAACTTGAACTTCGTGATGAACTTGTTCAGAGCTTGCAGGTCCAGGATGGGCCGGAGGCCCCCTTTTGCCTTGGGAATTAGGAAGTACCTGGAATAGAACCCTCTTCCCCTTAGGTGCTCCGGAACCTCCTCTATAGCTCCCGATGCAAGGAGCTTCGAAACCTCCTGCAGAAGGAGTTGCTCGTGAGAGGGGTCCCTGAAGAGGGACGGGGAGGGAGGGTGGGAAGGAGGGGATGAAATAAACTGAAGGCGGTAACCACACTCGACCGTGCTGAGAATCCATTGGTCCGATGTTATCTGGGACCTGCAGGGAAGAATGCGGCAAGGTGGTTGGTGAACTGAAAAGGATCCTGGGAGGTAATTGGTACAGTGCTCCCGAGCGCACCCTCAAAAGTTTGGCTTCGGTCCCGCCGGTGGTTTGACAGGTCCGGAGTTGTTACCTTGCGGGCCCGATTGGCATCTGCGGGAGTTACGGCCTCTCCTTCTGGAGAAGTCCTGTCTTGGCCGATGCGGGGGATAGTGACGCTGAGGTTGAGGGCGGAAAGGTCGCCTCTGGGTCTGTGGCGTATGCATGCCAAGGGACCGCATGATCACGCGGTTATCCTTCAAACTTTGGAGGCGCAGATCTGTCTTTTGGGAGAACAGTCCCTGACCATCAAATGGTAGGTCCTATATAGTGTATGGCAGCTCTGGTGGTAGACTGGACGCCTGCAACCACGATATGCGCCTCATGGCGATCCCTGAGGCGACTGTTCTAGCTGCCGAATCAGCGGCATCTAGCAGGCCTGGAAGGAGGTTCGAGCCACTTTTTTCCCCTCCTCCAGGAGAGCCGAGAACTCCTGGCGGGAATCCTGCGGGACTAGTTTGATAAAATTCCCAACCGACTCCCATGTGTTATAATTATATCTACTCAGGAGGGCTTGCTGATTCGCCACTCTGAGCTGGAGGCCCCCCGCAGAGTAGATCTTCCTTCCCAACAAGTCCATGCGCCTGGCTTCCCTCGATTTAGGCGCAGGGGCTTGTTGGCCATGGCGCTCTCGCTCATTAACGGATTCAACCACTAACGAACAAGGGGGAGGGTGTACGTACAGGTACTCGTACCCCTTGGATGGGACCATATATTTGCGCTCGACCCCTTTGGCTGTAGGTGGAACGGAAGCCGGGGTTTGCCAGATTGTATCTGCTCGAGCCTGTATGCTACGAATAAAGGGGAGGGCAACCCTTGTCGGGGCCTCTGCTAACAGAATGGTGACCACTGGGTCTTCCACCTCAGGAACTTCCTCCATGGGCAGGTTTATATTAAGAGCGACCCGGCGAAGGAGGTCCTGGTGCGAGCGGAGGTCAATTGGTGGCGGTCCAGATGTGGACGTCCCCACTACTGCCTCGTCTGGTGATGAAGAGGAGGAGACCCCAGGGACCACTGGGTTCTGAAGCGAGTCGTGGTCCTGTGGGACGTCCTGGGGTGGGTCTTGCATGTCCGAGCCCAGCGCTGGGAGATGTTCTGCATCCTCTGGCGGGGGTCTGCTCACCGTGGCCTCCGGCGCCCTATGTTCAGAGGGCCTCGAGCGCGGCGGTGGATGTGGGGCACCTTGGCTCTGATGGTAAGCCCAAGGAGTCCAAAAGGACCACTGCTGAGGGTCCTGCTGGTTGTCCGACTCCCCGTACGACGCTGATCCGGCATGAGAGGAGACTGATGGTGGACGAGATGGCCATGGCGGTGCGGAGACCGCGAAGTGATGGTGCCTGCGTCCACTGGAACCGTCCCCACACGGTGCCGGGGAGCGGTGCCGCAACCCTCTACGGTGTCGAGATTGCGACCGGGACCTGCGACCAGCTCGGTGCCAGGAGGTCGACCGGTGCCGGGAGCCGTAGTGTCGAGAGTGTCTGCAAGAAGCCCGGTGCCGTGAGTGATGACGGGACCTGGAACGGTGCCGGTAGTGTCCGGACGGCGACCGGGACCTCAAGCGGTACTGCGAGTACGACCGGTACCAGGACGGGGAGCGGTACCGGGACTGCGAGCGGCCGTGTGATTGAGAACGATGGCGGGACCGTGAGTGTCTAGGGGACCTGGATCTGGACCGAGAGTGACGAAGTCCCTTGGTACCGGGCGAAGAAGGTCTGACAAGGGCCGGCTTGCCTGTGGATTGGAGGACCCACACCGGCGGTGCCAGGGATCGAGGCAGCTCAGGCTCCGTTAGCACGATCAGGTCCCATGCCGCGGAGAACACCTCCGGAGTGGAGGGCACGACAAGCTCAACCGCGGCCCGCGCCAGGGAGCTGGTATGCACCGGACTTGACGGCTTGTCTGGGGCCGGAGTCAACGGTGCAGCGGAAGTTGACGTCGCGGCAGATGGCAGTGCCGGGCGGTCCGGTCTGACTAAGCGCTCTGACTGTGGTGCAGGCACGGCCGCCGCAGGAGGCTTGCGCTTCTTGCTCGTAGGTGACTTCGAGCGGTGCTGGGTAGAAGCCGGTGCCGGAGAAGGCCGGTGACTCGGAGTCTTCACTGAGGTCTGCTCCGGTGCCAATGAAGCGACTGATCTCAGTGCCGGTGTCGGTGCCGGTGCCGAGGAGTGGGGAGTCAGCGCTGCCTCCATCAGCAGCTGCCTGAGGCAAACGTCCCGCTCTTTTTTGGTTCGGGGCTTAAAGGCCTTACAAATCCGGCGCTTGTCTGTCAGATGGGCCTCACCCAAGCACTTAAGGCTGGCTTCGTGCGGGTCACCAGTGGGCATCGGCCGATGACAGACCACACACGGCTTGAAGCCCGGTGAGCCGGGCATGGGCCTGGCACCGGGGTGGGGGAAGGGGCTAACCCCCAATCCCATCAAACTATCTACACTACACAAACTGAACTACTAAATACACTAACTAACTAAAATTAAAAGAACTATATACAATAAGAAAAGATGAGTGAATCGCTATGGAGGTGGAGGACAGCACGCTGCGCTCCACAGTTCCAATGTCCGACACGGGCAGTAAGGAGGAACTGAGGAGCGGCGGGCCCACAGGGGTATATAACCGGCGCCATAGCGGCGCCACTCCAGGGGGGGCCCTGCCGGCCCACCAAGTGTTGCTAGGGTAAAAGTCTCCGACGAATGTGCACGCGGCACACGCACACCTACTGGAATGGATATGAGCAAGCACTCGAAGAAGAACTTGAATTTTTTTTCTTTTGCAGAGGGATCCCCAAATTATATCAGCATGAGTTCTCTCTCTCTGGAGTGTATGACACGGGTCTCTCCACGGCCGGTTCTACCTAACTTGGCACCCTAGGCAGTTGCTTAGGGTGCCAAGATTTGGGGATGCCAAAAAGTGGTGCCCCCAATTTTTTTTTTTACAGTGGTTCCTCCCCGAGCACGCAGTCGCTTCTCCACTTCTCCTGCCTCCCAGGCTTTCAGCCCCAATCAGCTGCTTGGCGCTGCAAGTCTGGGAGGAGAATTAGAGCAGTGCTGCATGCTCGGGGAGGATGCGGAGAAGAGGTGAGCTGGGATGGAGAGGTGCTACATGGCTCCTGGGGGGAGGGGGAGCCTCAGGGAAGGGGGGGAGCTGCAGCAAGGGTGGAGGCGCCTCAGGGTGGAGGGGGGGCAGGGAGCTGCTGCAGGGCTGTAGGGAGGGGCGCAAGGTGGAAGTTTTGACTAGGGCACGAAACTTCCTTGCACCGGCCCTGGGTCTCTCATCTCCTATTGACATTGATGCATGATACTTGATCATCTGAAGGTGAGGCTTTGAAATTTTGTCTAGCTCTTTGTTTTATTTTGAAGAACCACCCCTTTCTCCAAAAAAATCACATTTCCATTCATTAATGGATACTTTGTAGAACTAATATTGTGTTTTGAGGGGAGTGCCAGATATTAATGGTTGCAGGCGTAATTTGTACCTTTTACTTGTAGCTTGTGAATATCACCTATATCATGCAACCAGCTTCAGCTCGTGCAGAGAAGTAAAGTTCAGAATCAGGCTTTGTTATGAAAGCCCCATCTTTTTGTCCCTCCTGGAAAACACTAAATGAAAACCTAGAGCATTAGAAATAATTGCAAACCATATTTTTAACAAAAAGGGATCTTAAAGCTGGAGAGATCACTTGATAGTGGTCATGATCCAGCAGGATGCCAAATCTGCAAAGGTTTAAATTAAAGCATGTGAGTAATCTGACTACATTCCATGACACTGCAAATATGCTTAAAAGTAAGCACTTGCACAAGTGTTTGCAGTTTGGGGCATCCTTTTTTGTAGGACTGATTTGTGTAACTTTTGGTTATGGAGTTTTAAATCATTTTATTTTTTCATGGCTCAATTTGCTTATACAGCCATTAGTCCTTATGTTGAAGAATAAATGGGTAAACACAATTTTGTCTCTTGTTATAGTGAGAGTTGTAAGCAGCAGGGAGTTACATAGCAAAAAATAACACTAGTCTACAATTTTTGAGAAGTCATCTGCTTCAGAGATCAAATGTGATATTTATTATGTATTTTGATGTGCTGAATTCAAATATGACAATAAAAACAACTGATTGGCTACTGTTTCTAAGATATTTAAGTTTTTACATTTTATGTCTATGTATATTGTGTAGATAGAGTTTTAATCATAAATTGTAAACCTAGGTCTTTTCATGTGTTTATGGTTGCTTTACATGATAATATTTCACCTGTCCTGTTCATGTAACACTTCAAAAATCAGCAAAAGGGTTATATAAATAAAATTTATTATGAAACAAAAGGCAAAAAACTATTCTGTACATAGTTTAGTCCTATTCAGTGTCTACTCGGCGCTTCTTGGCTTGTCTCTTGTATTCATGAAATTGAGCCTCTCTTGTCACTGTCCAGCAATAGTCTGCAAGCATTGATGGGCTCCATCTGCCCTGATAGCCTGCGAGGAGATTCCACTGCTGTAGTCTGGAGCCCAACAGCTCTGCCATACTCTTGGGTAGTTCCAAAATCCCTGACAAGGTCATTCAGTTCACCTTGTGTTATGAGGTGTGGTTCAGAGGAGGAGGATGGGAGAAAATGTGGGTCCTGTGACATTGATGGTTCAGGACCAGAAGTTTCATCCTCTTCCTCTTCCTCATCTGACTCAAGTGAGAATGATTCTGGTGCATCAGGAACTGGCAGTCCTTCTCCATGGGGTACTGGGCATATAGCTGATGGAATGTTTGGATAATGTACAGTCCACTTTTTCTTCTCTGACACATCTTTCCCAACTGGAGGCAACATGCAGAAGTAACAATTGCTGGTATGATCTGTTGGCTCTCTCCAAATCATTGGCACTGCAAAAGGCATAGATTTCCTTTTCCTGTTCAACCGCTGGCAAAGATTTGTTGCACAAGTCTTGCAGCATATGTGTGGGGCCCACCTCTTGTCCTGATCTCCAATTTTGCAGCCAAAAGAAAGGTGATAGGCTTTCTTAACCATAGTGGTTATACTGCGCTTTTATGATGCAAAAGTCACTTCACCACAAACAGAGCAGAAGTTATCTGCACTGTTCACACAAGTATGAGGCATCTCTGCTCACTTTGGCTAAACAGAAATGTGTCCCTTTGCAAAATCAAACACTGACAAAGAAGAGAGAATGACCCTGTATGATTTCTAGAGCTGACATAGGGCAATTTGTTCAGCAGAGTGATGTAAGCTTCCTTATGATTGCATCATCCATGACTTCTAGGAATAACGATGCAATTCATATCATGTATGACGCAATACCAGCTTCAGATTGCATCATTCATTGTTTTGCCTTGTCATAAACAGATAGCTAAGGGTTAATGTCTCTTTCACCTGGAAAGGAGTAACCTGAAACACCTGACCAGAGGACCAATCAGGAAACAAGACTTTTTTAAATCTGGGTGGAGGGAAGTTTTGGGTGTGAGTTCTTTGTTCTTTGTCTTGTGTCTGTGCTCTCTCGGCTATGAGAGTGATTTTTCTATCTCCTGGCTTTCTAATCTTCAGTTTCCAAGTTGTAAGTACAAAAATAGTAAGACGATAAGGTTTATATTGTTTTCTTTTGTATTTACATGTGTGTAGTTGCTGGAATGTGTTAAATTGTATTCTTTTTGGATAAGGCTGTTTATTCATTTTTTTCTTTTAAGCAAATGACCCTGTATTTGTCACCTTAATACAGAGAGACCATTTTTATGTCCCTTTCTTTCTTTTTTATATAAAGCTTTCTTTTTAAGACCTGTTGGAGTTTTTCTTTAGTGGGAACTCCAGGGAATTGAGTCTGCAGCTCACCAGGGAATTGGTGGGAGGAAGAAGTCAGGGGGAAAATCTCTTTGTGTTAGATTTACTAGCCTGACTTTGCATACCCTCTGGGTGAGGGGGGAGGAGGAGGAGAGATTAGCTCTCTCGGTACTTGTGTTTTCCAGGTCTGGAAACAGGGAGGGTGGAGTCCCTCTGTTTAGATTCAAGGAGCTTGCTTCTGTATATCTCTCCAGGAACCCAGGGAGGGAACACCTGGAGGGGAGGAGGGGGAAGGGAAATGGTTTATTCCCCTTTGTTGTGAGACTCAAGGAATCTGAGTCTTGGGGTCCCCCAGGGAAGGTTTTGGGGAGACCACAGTGAGCTAGGCACTGTATAAATCCCTGGCAGGTGGCAGCGTTATCCGGTCCAAGCTGGTAACTAAGCTTGGAGGTTTTCATGCTAACATCCATATTTTGGACGCTAAGGTCCAGATCTGGGAAAAATGTTATGACATGCCTAAAAAGCAAGTACTGTCCAAACCCAGTCATAGATTTATTCATAGATCCGGTCAAAGATGTATTTTAGTCATTTCTGGTTTAAATTGAGATCCCTTCCCTTTATAACTCACTTATCCTCCACCATTCCCAAGTCAAGGGTCATATATACTGACCCAATAGCATATCTTGAAAACTAGAGCCAATCAACAATTTTAAGCATCATTTTCGTTCTCAGTGACCCAGAATTAGTAAAGTTGGACTACATTTATTTCAGAAGCATTTAGGCTGTAGAGCAGTGTAATACAACGAGAGCGAGAGAGAGACTGCTCTAAGCACCACAATGAAAACTTTGAAATCAGTTCATACATATATATTAAACCATTTGGTTACGTTGTTGCAGACAAGAGATTTATTGCCATCTGTACACTTTCAGACCTTCTCTTTTGAAAACAATTGACACAAATGTTCACAAATATAGTGGTATCTACTTACTTTTAACATGTGTTTACAGTTCCCATTACTTGGAATGTACAATATTTTTGTTCTCTAGCAAAATCTCTTATTTGTTCCAGCCTTCAGTTTTGTACAGTTTAAATATTTACTTGTAAGTCCTAGAGAGCAATAATTGAAACATATTTGAATAGGTAAAGATAGGAGAGGATGCTGTAGATTATGGGCTATGTATTCTTATCATCCACTAGTGAGTGTTGCACTGGTGTTTAGTGGAAGATTTTCTAACAGATCATGGGAGGATATGGCCTTATGAGTTTAAATGATCTGGGGAGAACAAGTTGAATAGACTAAACATACTGGGTCAAATTCTCAGGTAGCATATATCAATGGAGTGACATCAATTTATCCTAGAGTCTACACCTTTTTATTTTATGGTTTTGTTTTTGAAAAACAAAAGGCATTTTTATCCTGTTAATCTTATTCCATCATATAAACAAAATCAAATACATGACCAATATGGATAGGAAGGTTTAAGAAGGAGGCAGAAATACAAAACAGAAAATCCAACAATACATGCTGTAAAGTGATCCCATTCAAAAGGAAAATCAAATTGTAAAATAAAAGCTCAGTCCATAAAAAAGTTTGAGGGAAACTAGATTAAGGTGGAAAAGAGTCAATGAGAGATCTTGGGCTTGGGTTAGGGAAAGGCTATATTCCATTGGCATAACCTTAAACTGAGACAAGAAAGGTTTCATTTCGACACTACAGATCAGATCCTCAGCTTGCGCAAATCAGCTTGGCTCCACTGAAATTAATACTGCTATTGCAGTTGATGCAAGCTGTAAATCTGGCCAAAGACAAGACTTCTTCACTCAAAGGGTCATTGATAGTCTACAAGAAGAAATAGCATGGGTTAGTGGTTTAAGGGAACTAAAGATGCATGTTTGTTTGCATACAGAAGACTATGACCACTCAGAATGTTATTCACACCAGGAAGCAGAGTTGGGAATAAATGAAGCAGTTGTTTCTTCCAATTTTCTATTTCTAGTTCAATTTAAGTTTCTGCTGTAAATTCCCTCCTTCCAGGGAAATAATTTACTATAGTTTGTTTGTACTGTAATCTGATAAAAACCATGGTACTTGCCATCACAACACAATATCTCAAGGCAAATATGTTCAGAATGTTAAACAATTTGTTAAGAGTTCTTGTGTGATAAGTTTTTTTTTTGTTTTTTTTTTTAATATGGCCACAGTGGTTCTTATATTAAGTGAAAACAAGGGGAATGATTAATCACTGTGCTACTCTGTTTTTTCACTGATGTAACTCCATTGATATCAATGGTGTTTCACTGGAATACTGCAATTGTGAATTAGACTCAAACCATGGATTATAGTAAAGTAGAATGTTACTCACCACTTAACCTTGCTTCTCCAGGAGCTTTCAATTAAATTATTTTCCCTACTGGACCAAAAAAATAAAATCTTTTGAATTAGCTTCATAGTAATATACAAATACCTTAATTAGTATCAGTCCAGATCTCCTAGAGTGATACCACAGAGTTCATTTTATTAAGCAGCTTTATTTTTCTCTGAAATACCATGGACAACAATGGTAAGAGTGTATCAGTAGATGCTTTTTTGGGGAGAATCCCCCACTACCACCACAACAATCACACCAGGTTTAATAGATTACTTGAGGAAATTTATTATTGGTTAAGTGCAGAGTATTTTCTTCACTTTATCTAGTTTACTATGTGGCACTAAGTACTTGGAATTTTAAGGTAAGCACACAACTTCTGGGCAGTGTTTTGGTTTGTTTTTTTAAAAAGATTAAAGTACCAGAAAATAGAGTTAACAATATGATTAAATTATGTGAAAATAGCAAGCAGTTGTAAAAGCACTGTTAATCTAACTATAATATTTGCAAATGATATACTGATACTAATTATAGACTATTCATTTGAATAAAGGTTTACAGGTTCAGATCCTAAATATATGTCCAGAAACATAACCAACAGAAGGCAGATCAAATATTTTTAAGGAGAGAAAAATGATTTAGAGCGTGTAAATTTGTAACTATCTTTTCATGCTAACCTATTAACAAAATATCTTAAGGCTTTCTTTCGAAGGAATAGAATATTCTAATATGTGGGGATTGAACATTAAAAGTTGATCTTATTTAAATGCTTACCTTTTCCAGCTTTTCGCTAGAGTGATTGTGAAAGAAATCTATGCTCTTAAGAACTGAAAATAATTACTTCCATTTGCATTGCAGAAACAAGATAAAGTCTCTTCTGATATTGCAGACATTTCCCAAAATAAATACAGATACAAATATTTTCTTCACAGATTTTGTGTAGGATGGTTTCTGTATTACACTAAAAATCTGAATTTAACACATAAAATGCAGGGATTGCAGAAATGAGGCTGCTGTAGAAATCAATTGGCTATACAATACAATACACACACACTCTTAACTGTTTACATAAATGGACTGCCTGTGGTAGGAGGGTGCATTTTATACTGAAAATAGCTTGGAAAGAATTGGAGCATCTATATTAAAGTGGCTATTTCTTCAGTGTAAAATATACATGTGTTTTTACACCACCTTGAAGTCACCTGTATCTCCCACCTGCAATTGACCTCAACTAGCTACATAGCAGTCAACACTAGCAGTGTCTTGTCTTCACTAACTTTTACATCAAGAGAGGTATCTCGAGTTAGCTATCATGATGTAAAAGCACTTTTTTTTTTCAGCGAAGACATAGCAAGTGAAAACCTCATTATATTTAAGGCTTCACAAGATATGATGCATCTGGGAGATACTAGCAGTTTTAGATCTTTGCTTTCAAGGCCAAAACCCATGTCCACTGAAGAAAGTATGATTCTTTCCATTGACTTTAGTGGATGTCATAGAGAGCTGATTGAAAAGATGGGGTGAAGGTTGTGATTTTTTTAAAATTTCCATCACTTTTTGTTTTTCTTCTCCAGAAGGAGGTGATGGGCTTATTTTCTACAAGGTTCCTCTCATTGGATAGTGGTAACACTCTGTCATTGCTTCTGTTTAATGCATATGAAAATATGCTCTGGGAAACAGAGAGGTATTTTGGATGTAGTGTAAAGCAGGATGCTGATGACATTGCATATCGTCCCTCTTTCTGTGATGTCTAGGTGGAGCAATCCTTTTGCTTTCTTTATGACTGACTTTGCTAGGAGCAAGGCCTCAGCAGAGTAGTCTGAAATTGAAACCAGACACGACAAAGATAATGCTGGAGGATGGGAAGAGGTGTCTGGAGAGTTTGGTGGGGTTGTGTCTGCTCTCTCAACTCAAAAAATATGAATTTGGCTTAGCATGTTTATTGAACTTTTGCATTAATTGTTCAGCATTTAGCCCTAGCCGCAATATACATCTCTGTATCTAATCAATGTGGTATCTGACAGGGTTGATCTCAGTTCTAAGGGAATGCATTTTTTCCCCCAAAACCTTTAGAAATGATAGCTCACTTACCTGTTTAAAACAGCAACAAAACTATTCCTCTTACAAGAGCCACATGGACTGTCAAAATATAATTACAGTCCTTCACTTTTCCACCAGCCTTACTTTTTCTCATTGCTACTTTAAATCCATGCATAAAATCATTCTTAGATCAACATGGCATGGAATGCGGTTTCTTCACAGTAAAGTGGAGTAACCAGGCTCTATAATTAAGTATTCACCTTACATTTCCTCATATATTTTCCCTTTGTTACTGCAAATTGATCCAAACAAAATTATTAAATCTATGTACTGTGACTCGGAAATAAAAGTTATAATTTTCTACACAGTGTACTAGCCACATATTGTAAGAGGCAGTCTTCCATGCAAATAGAGGTCTACAAACAATCCATCACAACTCTTGAAACATATACTGGAACAATACTCTACATTTTACCTTTAGTTTCTTTTTCATTACCAAGAACCACAGTTTTTAAAATGCCAGCAGTTCTGATAAAAACCTATAAATATTGAAAAATATCGGTAGGTACATATTTTCAGTGAAAACAATCTTTAGTCTTTAGGGAATCAGTGTGGTTTACTAGCTAGAACACTGACCTAGAATTCAGGTAGACCTAAATTCTATTCTGATAGGGAGCGCCCCCCCTTACCTAAGGCCCCAGGCTTTTTGCCAAGAAGAGAGTAAAAGTAGACCTAAAAGCCTTTAGCTAGGAGCAAGAGTTTTAACTTCTGCTAAACTTGTTTTTTTGTATAAAGGGCATGCTGAGGCAAAAAGATGTGGTCAGGGCCCCAGAAAGAGGAACTAGAATTGGATAAAGGGGAACCAGAAGATCTGTCAAGTTATAACAACTGAGCTTGCTGTCGGGACTACAGAAAAAGTGCTAGAACGGTCAAACCGCAGACTTGATTGGCAAAGACAATAACAGGAAAAGCCATAGATGGAAAATTGGGGTTTTGCCATAGATGAAGAATTAATTGGTCAGCTTGCTTGTTATCAACATTATATTCCAAATAAGGCAAATAACATGTGTAATCAGCGTGCTACGTTTTGCGGTTTTAACCTTTATAAGCTTGGTAAATTTTGTAATATGGAGAGCAGCCAGCCTCTTGTGTGGAGTCTATGCTGTCTCTCCCTGCATATATGCTTGTATGAAATAAAGGAGCCTCAGGCTGTCTGATCAAATCATTAGGGTGGTGGTCTTTTCCCAGACAATTCCCATCTCTGCCCCATGTCTATTGGGTGACCTTGAGCAAAGCACTTCTATGTGTCTCAGTTTCCCCAACTGATCATAATGGATAATAAAGCACTTTGAGATCTAGAGATGGGGATTTATATTACTTATACAGGTCAATAAAAGCATCAGAGCTACAAAGGGTAAATAGCTTTTAGGGTCTCCCAATTAATCACACGTTCAGTTTACACACCATTTTTTCCCTATATCCATTTAATAAACTGCTATTTGGTAAAATGAAGGGGAAAAATTGGTCTCTTTAGTCTCATGGCATTGCAACTACATCCAACAGATTAAAAATTAAATTAATAAAATCAAAACAGTCCAGATGGACAGAGAGTGATGGTAAATTCTGCCTAAGGAATACTAAAGATTCTAGAAATATCATCTTATTAATTGCTTTCTATCCCCTTTGATAATCCTAGAAATGAGCAATGAAAGAAAATTTTCTAGTTTGCATTTGCTGACAGTTTTCACAAGAATGTTTCAGTATGACATGATATATAAAGTCCTGTCTCCGGCTGAACCAAGAAATGGTTAAACCTCTTTAAGAATTAAAAGGAAAAACGTGAGGGGAGATTTTTAAAGATACAAAGAGCAATGAGGTGTCTAACTTCCCTTCAGATAAGTGCCTAACTCACTGTTAATGCTTATTTGTACCTTTGAAAATTTCCTTCTTCTCCTACAAAGACTCCAGAGCTGACAGGCTCAGCTTTTTCTCTCTAGCCAGGGAAAAGGTTTAACCCCTTTTTGATTCAGCCAGGGATAGGACACACACAGCCTGTCATGGTCACATAACTCTCCAATGCTCCTACAGATTTTCTGTTAAGAGGAGTGACCCTTGTGCAGACAGAATGTATTAATTCTATGAAATTCACATCCAGACTCTCCAAAGGAATCTACACAGAGTGCTGAGATGTCCTGGCAGTCACACAAATAAGGGCCATCTTCAAGCACCACATTTTTTTTGTACGTACCTCCCACAGGCCTCTTATTTTTAATCTAGCCAGAGGTTTAAAATATATGAAATAATATGTTTCAGTACAGACCATGGAGTCTCTCTTGAAGTCTGAGCTTGATCCTTGTACTTGATGAATGCCATTTCAAAAATCCAGGGATGAAGTGACAAAAGTGCTAAGCCAGGGGTCTATAAAATAAACTGTGTAGGAAATGGAGAGAAATTTTCAAGAAGGTTTAAAACATTGAACAGACCATCTCAACTGGAAAACATCGGTTTAAGTGGTCAGTAATTGAAAACTATGTTCAAGTTGTGCCACTTTAAAAAGATGCATAGATACCAGGCCTATTTTACAGATGGAAGAAACGGGTACTGGGACACATGTTCTCCCTACACTCTCCCACCCCTGTTATTTCATGGCATACCATTCCTTTCCCATACTATTTCTCTTTCCATTATGTTCTCAGTACACCACATCTGAAATGTGTATTTTTTTCTTGTGAAAGTATTTTTAGATCATACTTTATACCTGTAAAATAATCTTTTAACATTTTGGCATTCAGATAGTTCTTAGCTTCGAGTTTTCACTTCTTTAGTTATTTTTACATATATAAAATATTTCTAATTAGAAATCTAGTCAGATATCAATGCCAAAGTTAGACTGAAAGTGAGATGAAAGTGCGCCCACTTTGGTGAGCATAGACAATATCTCTCAACATCTTTCAGACCCACACCAGATGGGAAGGGGTTAATGCCACATTGTGGGCTGAGGCAGCCATGCCCCCTTCTCCCTAATGGGCATGCTCCAGCTGTAACAGTATAAAAGAGAGCAGTCCAGCTCAATTGTGGTGGGGAAGAATGTGTGTCAGGAGCTCCTGCTGTGGATGTCCTCCAGTCCGTGCCAGAGGGTAGTGGAGATGTGGACCACAACCTTGGATCCCAGCAGCCTATGGAGCCCCAGGGAGTGGCTGGTGCTGGGGAACTAAGAGATCTCAATGTCTCCTGGACTACAACGCCCGAGACTGCGGTAGAAAGTGATCCAGGGGTGGTGTCAAAGTGGTATCTCCCACCGAGATAAGCTTAGCATGTTTCGGTGAGACTCCCCTCTGAGCTGGTAGCTGGTCATTCCAGTACTACTAGGGCCCTGGGTTGGGGCCCGGTGGAGTCAGGTGGACCTGGGCCCTCCTACCTGGGCCACCAGTGCCCCTATGAACTCTGGCCATTGGCCCTCACTGCCCTGACAGTAGGGGGCATGTTGCATGGACTCTGCCTGTGAGGCTGTACTACCCTGAATGAGTGGGGCTATTTGCATACTCTGGCCATTGGGCCACTCTACCCTACAGCTAAGCCCAGATATGCAGGCTTGAGTTGGGACAAATTGGCACATAAGGCTTGTGTACCTGCCCCTGTTCCCTGAGGAAGGCGGGTACACTCACCCTGCACCTGACAGGGCCCACCTTAATCGTGTCACAGGGAGCTAATTTTTTGTTTCTAAATCTGGAACATGCAATCTCATTTTTGTTTTTAGTATAACAGTGTAGAAGATGATGCCATGAGTATTTACACTTTATGCTCTCCAAACTGAATCCTCCCTCACCACAGACTAGTAGCGCCTACACTCCTGCCCATACGTTCAGAGTAGCAATGGGGTTTTATAATCTGCTATAGGCATTACACTGCTCTCCTTTTTCTCTGGGTAGGAATTTTTCTCTCACCCCCAGACTGGCCAAAGTGGGGTGATTTTTTTTTCTCTTTCCCCTCAGCAGGTCATGATGTGGTTGGCTAAGTAATGAAGTTAGCTTCAGATGCCACATCTTAGTAGGTAGCAGGTATGGCAGGGATCCAGTGCAGGTACTTGTTCCAGATAAGGTTTGGTTCCCTGATAAACTGGAGTAGGAAGTAGTCTGAGGGAAAAGACATCTCCTAAAGGAGCTGGGGAAGGAGGATTGGGGCTCTGTAACTGGGCGTGACTCACCCCCGCGGCACCTCCTACTGGTCGTCCTGGGAATTAGCTCAAATTCCAACTCAGAGCACCCTCTGCAGGCCAGTGATCCGCCTTGTTTCCTGCTATAGGCCCCGTGTCCCTCCCTGGACCCCAGTGCCCCTTTTATATGGGGTTCTGCCCCCTGGCAGCAACACCTTTTCCTTAGGGGTTTCCCCTCCCTGGGAATCCCCCACCCTCTATCTCCACTTTGCCTTGGTGTCTTGGCAACTGCCCAGTCATTAGCTAGCCCCACGCCCTGGGGCAGACTGCAGTATTAGCCTCTCATCATCGGCAAAGGGGGTTGGACCTGCTGCCTTGGTCTACCCCTGGGTTGCACCCTGCAACGCCCAGTACCTCTTAGCCTTCTGCTAGGCTGCAGCCTGGGGATTTCCAGGCAGGAGTTCCCCAACTTCTCTGCCTTTCCCCAGCCCTGCTTCACCATAGGTACCTTATTTGGTTCCCTGCAGCCAGGCCCTTCTCTCTCTGAACGCAGAGAGAGAGACTGTCTGGGCTCCTAGCTTCTCTGCCCTTATATAAGGGCCTATTGCTCAGTTTGGGGCATGGCCCCAGCTGCTGCCACTTCCCCAATCAGCCCAGCCGAAAAGGCTGCTTTCTCCGGCCCCAGCCCCTTATCCAGGTCTGTTTTAACCCCTTCAGGGCCAGAGCAGAGATCCACTCTGCTACAGGCTCCTAACAATTGGTACAGCAAAGAGAACCCCTGCTTACCCTCATACAAGTGGAGGATGGTGGGGTGCCAGCAATGGGCTGGGGCCAGGTTGGGAAGACAGAGGGCTGATGGTAGCCCTCCCAAATAGGTGTAAACAATTAAGGAAATAATGGTGATCTGCACTGTAATAAAGTTGTAGCCTAATTAAACCACCTCTGTTGCATCTTGTCTTTATTCCTGTGTGGCTGGGACAATTGTCAAATCCATTTGTTTCTGAAACTCTTGCAATTTCTAATTTTACTGACAGTCCTTGATCCAACATGTCAAGATTCAAGCTGCAAGGAAGATTTGTGACAAGTAATGACAGAAAATTACAGCAAACAACATTTTGGGTCAGGATCTTTCAGTGCTGCCATTTATTAACCTTTATTTCCTGGAGTTTTAACCGAGTTTTAAAAATTGCTTCAGGCTGAAACTTGGCAAACATGATTTTTTGTTTTACTATTATTTTTTAAATACGGTTAAGTTTCTTTTAAGTTATAGAAGTGTGAAGAATAAAAGTACTGTGTACAGCATTCTGCTTGAATCCTCATTTTACAGGGCTGTAACTTATAAATTAGTCCTGTCTTCTGATAAATGCCTTTCCCTGCAAAAATTGCTCTCGGTTCAGTAAGAAAAATAACTGATGAACGTTTGCTTTACATTTTAAAGGCCATCACAAGGAAGAAGGCTAAAAGAAACTTAGGATAAAATTCAAAACTGATATTC
This sequence comes from Gopherus flavomarginatus, assembly GCF_025201925.1. Taxonomy (NCBI): domain Eukaryota; kingdom Metazoa; phylum Chordata; order Testudines; family Testudinidae; genus Gopherus; species Gopherus flavomarginatus. The sequence goes on from NC_066623.1 coordinate 65,359,993, forward strand.
AACCTTTATTATTTTAAGTCTCCAAAAATTAGCATCTGGAGCCTGGGCTTTGTCATCGGGCTTTCATCTGGGTGACTAAGAGCCTGTCTCCAAAGCAACTGAATGGTGAAATTCCCTGCACAGGTAGACATACAAGGGCTAACTCTGCTCAAGTTAATACTTAAAAATAGCAATGTGGCTGCCATGGCACAGTCAATGACTCGGGTTAGCTGCCCAAGTATGTACCCAGTTGCTCCTCCCAGCTGCTGTGAAGATATACCCTAAGGGTAGCTTTTTACCTATAGATGTGATCTACATGCAAGTCTTTCCAACCAGAGTGGAAACGTCATCCTTAGCATGTCCTTGGCAAATACTATATGTTCTTTCATACTTCAGAACTTCTCTGTGGCAAAGTTCCCTTCGTTGTCCAACTTCTCTTTAATCATATTCTGAGGGTGCCTATTATTACAAATACTACTATTTCTCCGTTTATAATTTTTGTTGTTCAGCTTAAAACATTCCTTTTTAATGATTTGTGGTAAATTGAGCATAACATTCTAAAATGTGTGTTTAAATTTTATTATCTTATTTCCTTGGCTAAATGGGGAATAAAATAGATGGGCTGATTAGATAACTTGGAGAGAGATAACAAAGGGGGGAAATGAAGAGAAAGAAGATATACTATAGACAAATTGGTAGGTATGTTTTCCTCTTACCCCGTTCATAAAACTACTCAGATACACTAAATAACCGAGCAAAATATACATAGGAAATATTACTTAATTGTGTCTACCTTTTAGTGTTCATCTCTTTTTTCTTCATTGACAAATTGAGTATTTATTTTAAAATAGAAAGTAGTGCCTGCTTTAATAACTGAATGGAGGCTTCTGCAGAGAGGGGCTGTCTGCATACCATTTGGACCACCTCCATAGGACTTACATACATATTGTAAAATAATTACATTGGGAGATGACTCCATGTCATTGGTTGCTCTAATAATGGAAATGGCCCACCACAAGGCACTGAAACAAAGCACTGCTCTGCCAAGGAACAAATGAAAAAATAAAGTATACACTAAGGGGCCAAAGTATCTTCACCGTTTCAAATGACCAAAGTAAAATTAAAGTCAACAAGTGTCCAGTAATATCTAAATTACCATAGAAAATAAATTCAATAATACATGTTGACTGGCTCAAAACAGCTGTTTTTGTTTAGAGGGGAAAAAAAGGAAACTTGCAGGCTGGGGAAAATAAAGTCATTGGTTGACCTTAGTCTCCTTATAGAAAAGGTGCAGTGATCATATGCTACAGTCCCTTAATTTGAAAATCTGCCACAGTAGTCGGGTGGAGTCCTCTGTCACAATCTGTGTTGTGGAATGTGAATGTTAGCACCATTCCCCACTTTTCTCTGCCTACAATTACAGAGGAGCCCCAGATGGCTCATCAGACCACAATACTTTCAACTTGTGGAAAGTTGGATCTAACTCTGGATCCAAACTTTGTGGCTTGGGCACATCCCTAACTTTTACTTATAGATCAAAGAAGAGAGTGAACATGCTTTCAAGTAAAAATGCCATGTCAACAATATTAGGAGAATGCAGAATTTTCTGTACACCTTACACAATGCAGCTCTGTATGTAATTATATTAAATATTTCTCTAATATTTGGGATAGCACTAAAGGGAAAAAAATGACAATTCAGACCTTCTGTAGTGATATTAATTTCAGGACAGCAGAAGAAGCAACACCAGAGTTTTAAAAACAATGAAGAGTCCGGTGGCACCTTAAAGACTAACAGATTTATTTAGGCATAAGCGTTCTCCATGCATCTGAAGAAGTGTTTTTTTTACCCACAAAAGCGTATGCCCAAATAAATCTCTTAGTCTTTAAGGTGCCATCGGACTCCTAGTTGTTTTTGTAGATACATATTAACATGGCTACCCCTCTTATTCTTGGTACCAGAGTTATAATAAACATAAGTTATATTGAGATGTTTTTCCTAGTGATCCCTTGATAGCACTAACTTTGAAAACTACAATGGTAATAAAATGATTTACTTTAATGGAACCTAATTTTCAAAAACCTTGTGAGGAATGTCTGCATTTTAATAGTTCTGCATGCAATTTGCTTTGCATTTGAGTACATATGTTTTACTGTGACAAATGCTTTTTTTTTTTTGTTAGTGCATTCCTTTATATTGCAAATCTAGTGAGTAAAATTTTATCTGTGCTTTGGCAATGTTTTTTGGTAAAAGGTTTTTGATTTACTTCTTCGCCTGTATGGAAACAACTTAAAACCGTTTTTTTCCAAAATGTAATTTGACAGGACATTAACACAGAAACAGGTACTGTCTCTCATTCACATAATCATCATCAGTATGTAAGGAGGTTCACAAATGCAAGATATGAAATTATTAATCCTAAAATGAAGAAGAAGTGAAGCTTAAAGGTCAGCACAGCTGATAGGCATGTTTTTGCAGCATAATGATTTCTGAAATTTTATTAAACTTCTTCAGGTTACACACTGTTGGAAATGCCAGGCATCAGCTAGTTGTTGAGTTCCAGTATGAGTTTTTGAAGTTATACAGATTAAGATCAGTCATGAATGGAGAAGAATGCTATTTTTTAAAATATATATATATATAATTTGATGTGGAAAACATATTTGAATTCTTCAAAAATTTCTCTCTGTTTTGAGGACTAGATCATTCTGGACATTGCTCATAGTACATAGAGATCTTAAATGGCAGGTTACTATTTTGAATGTTCACCAGGCCAGCAGTGACTGAAGGACATGACCACTGAGCTGATGGTGGTTTGTCTAGTTCCCAGGCACTGAATCCTCATTACAAATTTCACTCCACAATTAATCTCAACTGCCTTGGTAGCATTGTCTGGCTATACTGAAAGAATGACAGGAGACATGTGACATGGGTTTAATCAGGCCACAACTTTATTATTAGATGTCTGGAACTACCTGGCAGATAAAAGTTTACGGTGCAGGTAACCCCATGTTTATTCTATAATTAGTCGAGGGGCTTTTACCAGCTCCCACTCTTCTTCCATCCAGGTCCCTCCAGCAAATTTATTGCCGGGACCTCACCATACCCGGGGGGCTTCCACCAGCTTCCCCTCTTTTTCCATCCAGGTACCTTGAGCAAATCAGTTGCTGGGATCTTATCATCCACCCCTTTCATAGGAGGGTTAAGGTGGGCTACAAGAATGAGGGATAGACTCCCTGCCATACCAATAATAGGAGTCCCCAACTGTCCCTTGTCCATTTCTCTTTTTATGTTCTTTTCCAAATCATTGATCCAGTCACTGTATACCTTTCCTGTGGAGCACCTGCACTGGACATCCACCTTAAACTTAAATAATGAGTTGCCACAGATAGCCTACTGCCTTCATGCCATGCATGAACAGAACCCTTCCTGAACCCACTGTAGGGAAGGCGAATAAACCCCAACTGCACCCAAGCCAATATGGTGGTAAGGGAAAAAATTCCTTCCCAGCCCTCCTATAAAAGGGGGGGACTAGCATAATGCCCACAGGTCTTGACCAAACCTGGTATGTGACCACATAAAGGGGAGGGAGGGTGGGTCCTGCTTCAGACTGCTCTGTGTAAAAGGAAGGCTTCAGGCCCAGGGCTGCCCCTTTAAAACACTGCATTCCCAGTGAATGAGCAACCACACCAATCCCTTTTGCAACAGTTTTCATCCTCCTCTCCCCCACAAGCCATAAAGCACTGTTCCCTTCACTCGGCCAGCCAGCCAAATACCTCTCCCACCTTCTTAAAAGTGCAAAACGGTCAACCTCAAATTTGATTCACGGGACTGATTTGGCCTAGGAGTCTAAATACACTCTTTTGCCTGTAGAGGTGGTCCTTACAGTTTAGATTTGAATTAGGTTAGCAGGGAAAAATTGAGAACCTTTAAAATCTGCTGTTTGCCTTACCTTTTTTAAAGGATAAATGCAGCATTTTAATTTCCACTGCTGTCAACATGGTATCTTTCACCAGCAATAAATTCATTTATAGCTGAAAAAACAAAAAACAAAGCCACAAATGAAATAAAAATTCCACCTAATGCTTTCTGGCTGTACTGATTTATCATTGTTACAATGGTTATCTGAGACTATCTAAACAGTAAGCTATTAAATGTACAAACCTATGCTGAGAGAGAATGTCCAGAGTACACAGTTAAGCACTCAGAAGTCAGAAAATGCCAAAATTAATGGTGAATGTGCTTGGGGATACTGAGGCCAAAGATTATATGCCCACATCCATGAATGGCCCTGCTTACCGCCGGTAATAAAGCCTGAGCCAAGCAACTCAATTCAACCCTCAATCAAATCACTGCATTCTATACTTCTTTTCCATTATATTAATTCATCCCCCTTTCTTAGATCGCTATGTCACCAGTTCATCCCTTGTACTTAGTTTGTATGGTCTTTGGAGCAGGAGCCATCTTTTCATTCTATATCTGTATGGTGCTTACACAGGGCTCCTTACTGGGACCTCTAGCAACTACTATAATGAAAATAAATAAAATGGTCATAATCACTTAAATTAATTCACCCATCAATCATATCAGTTAGTCCCCCCATCAATTAATCAAATCACTTCACCCTTTCTTCCTCCCCTTCAATCAGTTCATTACCATCAATAAATTGCACATCAAAGCATTTTGCCGCAATGAATAAAATCAGTTCAGGTTCTCTTTCTTCCAGCCCCCACCACTGAACACCATATGTAATATGTGATATGCCTGGGGTTGCCAAATACAGGTGCTTGTCTTTTACATCTCTAACACTGAACTCTGACTTCTTCCATTCTGCTATGCTTACATCAAACTCATTGCCATTATGGGTCAGTTCATACCTATTTTACAGGAAGTTCTCCTTAGGGTGTCCACCGTGTAGATATACCGTCTGAGATGCTGGAAATGAAGGGTTCCAACAGCTTTCAAAGTGAAATCAGTGGAAGTTATACTTTCTGGAGTTAACAACATGGGTTTATTAAAATGAATGGTGAGGGGGTTCATATGGCAATATGCATTTGACAAAGATTGTTATCGCCCCAGTCTCTGGACACACATCAGAAAAAGTGGATAAACAGAGGAGAAAATTGAAGTTCATATGGAAGGATAATCTTGTAGTTAAGGCAGTGAAGTGGGAGTCAAGAGAACGCTGTTCATTTCCTGGCTCTGGGACAGACATCCTGTGTGACTTTGGCAAATTACTTAATCACTCTCTGCCTCCATTTGTCATCAGTAAAATGCAGATAATAATAATAATTCATTCTCCCACCCTTCTTCTGTGTGGTCTGTTTAAATTAAAAGAGTTCTGGGGAAGAGACTGTTTCTTTATATGACTTCCATGGTGCTCAGCACAAGACCCAAATCTGGGTGCTACTGTAATACAAATTATACCTACTGGTAGTAATACATGGTAGGTTTCATTCGGTTTTGACACTTTTAAAATTTGTTTTCGTTCTTTTCCTCACTTCATTTTTGCTGTAAAGAAAAGAATAAAATGATCATATGACCTGAAGATGAAAAGGCTAGATCCAGATTCAATAAAGGTGTATGGAATATTAAGGCCAGCTGCTCTAGTCTGCCAAATCCACTGTGGAATTAAACAAACCAGAAACAGCCAATAGAGAATTATCCCTGTATAGATGAGCTCTCCCCAAGCATTCTGCTGGCAGAGATAGTGGAGTCCCTGCCCCCCTCTTGTAAGAATGGGGCGGGTTGGGTTGTGCAAGTGGTGGGCTGTGGTCAAGAAGGAGCGTGGCAGAACAGAGATCATGAGGGATCTTATGCCCAGGGAATAAGTTAAAGCTGTTCCTCATTGCTTCTAATTAATGCCAGGACTAAAAGTTACAGGATCAGGTTGATGCAACTTGTTCCCTGTGTCCCTCTGCCTCCACTGCATGTGAGGAGAGCTCAGGTGGGTAGAGAATCCAGATTTCTGTGAGTGAGCCTTAGTTTAGGAAGTCACTTCTCCTTTTATTAACTCAGAGCCCAGGGCTGAATTTCAGATCCGGTTGAAATCATTTAGAGTTTTGTCATTGGCTTCAAAGGCACCAGGGTTAGGTCTGTAAACCAGCAGAGCAAGATGATTGGTCCATTTTTTCCCAGGCAATGAGGTGGACTGAGAACTGGAAAAGATTTGTTGTTTGCTGTTAGGGTTACTTTATCTTCTGATATGTAATTATTTTACATTTGGAAGAGTAATCCATTGCATCTGAGGTCACATTGTGACACTAAAATGTGTCAAGGCATTCAGAGCCTGGATTCTTTTTATACATTGAATTAATAACTAAATATGCATTACGGTTAATATGCTGGATATAGTGTACTACTATATTCACTCTGGAATAATTAACGAGAGCTAGGCACATGTAGGGAAAGGCTAATATACTTGAGATTCTGTCTTGCATATCTGTGTTCATGGCCATTTTGTTTATTTGAAATTCAGGATCTGAAACACTGAAATAGAACTGAAGCTACCACGATATTCCTGCCATTCAGTATTCATATTTATGAACATCCCTAATACTGTTACTCTGAAACTCTTCTGACATTTGGAGGCAAAGAACACATTCCTTTTTAAAATATAGACACTTCCAGTATTCTGTTTTTAAAACCAGCATGCCTGCAGTACTGCCAATGAAGATATAACAACTATCAATGCTGCAGCAAGCTGTCACTTGGCCCAAAGCAAAAAATTAACAGCCACCTTAGTTTCCAGAAAGGCAATAGCTTTTGTCTCTTTCATGTGTGTCTATAACAGTTACCATTACATGAAAGTTGTAGTATAGCAAGAGATTTTCAAGTGATAAGTAAAACAACAGCCAAAATGTGTGCTATATAAAGATGGTTGATTTTTTTCCCCATCAAAACAGTTCTTTCAGATGAGTCTTTTTGACCAAAACATAAATTGTCTCAGAAAATTTTCATATTGGAACTGATTATTTTGTCAGTAAATATTTTCACTTTTCAAACACCAAAGATATTTCCTGAAAAACAATTTTATTTCATGCAAATAGGTTTCTAATAACCAAGAATTTTAAAATTTTCTTAAAAACCTGAAAAAAATACTTTTCAGTTTCAGTTTTTCTTTGGGAAAAATGTCCTTCTCCAGTCTGGAAATTTAGAAAAATGATTTTTTTTAAAACAGTGCAAATATTAAATGTTATTTTTCAACCAGCTCTAGTTAAGTGTGGGAACACAGAATTATTGATCAGATGACTAGAAAAGCTATTCATTTATTTATTATTCTAATTTAATCTGTATGATAGCTCTTAGAGACAGCATATTCACAAAAAGGAAGACCTGGTCCCTGAGAGCATACAGTTTAAAGTTTTATTGGTTTATCACATGTGATTCCTTGTGTTTTGAAATACTGTTCACTTTATCTTTTCCAGTATACAATGCATATATCTCTTCTTGAATGTGTGCAGTGATGACACTGTGACTTTCTCTTGCGAGTTTATTCTATCACCGAATTGCCCTACTAGTAAGAATTTTGTATTGCTACTTGAGGTAAAAGATGCCCTTTTAAAATGCATATTCAGAAAGGCTGAAATTCACAGATCTTCGGTGGAGCATAGACTTGAGCTGGTCCTTTGCAGGATGATGAATTTTACCCACATAGTAACAGTGAAAGGGTGTGGGACTTAACCCCTTTCCCTTCACCCCAGGAAATAAACCCAACATTTTAAGATCTGAGGTTTCTTAATAGAATCTTCTCTATTAGTCTTGTGGGAACTGGTCATGGTAGTTTCTTTGCCAGGCTTTATTGCATTTAATAAATGGAAACCATGGAATTTTGGCACACTGCTCTTTTATTTCCCACCCACCCCCAGTTTCCTGAAGGTCTGCCCTTAGTAACTCATTAACACACAGTTTTCAATTAACTGCATTCACTCTTTAATGACAAGTAAATGTGAGAGCACTTAGAATAAAATCTTGGTTAGCAATTTGCACTCCAAATAATTTCAGTATGGATCGAGCTTCAGTGTCTTCCTTCACCATACATCTGGCAGCAGACGACTGCACTGTGATTATGGAGTCCAGAGCGTAAAAGCGAGAGCACACTTTGTGGAATGACATAATTCTGTTCAGTTTATTGGAAAGGCTTCATTATTTTTAGCTATGCTTCTTTCTAAAGAAAACTATTAGAGTTAATGCTTTTGATGTCATTCAAATAAATGCACAAATATTTCTTATTGTGCTCATTTTGTCATTGCAAATAGACTGTTGTATCTCAAAAAGAACAGAGCTACGGTAAGTGAGAAACAGTTCAGACCATTTTCATATATTTGCCTGTTGATAAGACTTCTAGCATTTCTTTGTATCACTACCATAATACGAAAGTATAGCAAAGCTTTTATGTGTATCAAAATTAATTAACTAGTTGTCCAGTGGCTGAGCATACAAAACACTTTGCTTTGGTTCTGCAGTAATTACAGTTGATTTTTTTTTTTTTGCTCTTGTAATGCTGCAGCTTTTATTTAGAGTTAAAAAGTCAGAGGAATTTTGCATCTGTCAATCCTTAAAAACTTTTCAAAAGGTGTGATGAACCTTCTTACATAAAGATTTTTTTCTTCTTTGCAAAGGAGTGTCTGGCTCCCATGGGTGCTATGCACACAGCGAATACAATAAGATAGAAAAGAGAATATTGTTTTAAAAAATTGTCAAGAAATTAAAAATAATAAAGCCTGGAAAATGGAATGGTCTTGACTAGATCATTTAGGGAGTTCTACTTCAATTGTTATAATATTCAGTGGTGTATCTCCAGATTATGAGCTGGTTGTGATGAATCTCAGTGCAAATACAACAGAGTAGGAAAAAATAAAATCAATGTTTAACACAGTTTATCTTACTGACCAAAAAAAAGGAGGAGGAGAAAGAAGAAGTTGACCAAATCCCTGATGCAACCCCAGTTAAATCAAGATTATTACACTGTGGATGAATTTAGTCAGCTAAGTAAAGGGCATGGGTCAAATTCTGTCCTCTCTCACTCCTCACTAAAATCAGTAGGGCTGTAGGAGCCCAGGTGAAGACAGATTTTGGCCCTCTGTGCTTAAATTTAAAACTCTATTAATTTTCTCTGCACAGTGCTCCAATTCTTTCTTTCCAGTAGATGGAGAAGCATTGGCACCTTATAAGAGAGGAATTATCCAAGCTAGGAGCCCTTAAGTCAGTCTCCGTTTTGCTGTATGAAGCCCATTTCCCTTGCTCCAGGGGAAATGGGAAAGCGCTTCCAACATCTTCCCAAGCCCTCGCCACAATCCATGAGAAACAGAAAGGTCCTGGATGTTTTTTCTGACCTTGACTCTCCATGTGAGGAGCAGATGGAGAAAGAGAGAGAGATGGGGGAGCACATAGACTGTTTAGTTCACATACAAATGCACATATTTGTTTTCTGATTATGGGTCTGCTTGGGGAGATGGACTTCTGATAGATACATTTATTCCCTTCCCCCACCATGTTTTCTCAGAATGTCACATCATCACATGAAGACAAATTTATGACAACATATAACCATGAGCATAAGTGGTCTCTCCCTCTTGTTTTGATCTTCTTTAGCACAGTCGTTGAGATAGTGACCTCACAGAGGACTGACCTTGACATCAGACCAGCAAGCTAGGAGTCTTGAGACAATCATGCCCCTGAGTCCTGCCCCTGGACTGATGTCACTATCTGCCACTGAAGTTGATACTAGAACATTATACATGAGCTGCTGAGCCAGTAACCTTCACAGAAATATCCCTGTTGATAACTCTAAAGCTGCTGAGACAGAAGAAGGCTACCCTGCTTTGTTCCACACACAAAACCTGATTGCTTGGGTTTTATGTCTGGGGGTGATGTATTTCACCTTGGGAGCCAAATCATGACCCTTCACCCTTGGTAGTCTTGGAGAGCCCTGACTGAGTAGAAACCGAGCAATTCCACTGTGGAAAAAGGGGAAGAACATTTGGAAAGACTGCACAGGGATCCATACCCTCTGCATGCTCAGGACTTCTGTTGCAAAAGAGCTTTCTGTGTACAATGTGCAGGATCCACCACTATGCAGATCTACCTGTCAATTTCCACCTAGGAAGACAGCATACATCGGTGAGGGGAGTGGGTGGGACTCAGCGGGGAGTCTGCAGGGACTCACGGCCTGGCCATTCAGACTGCCTCGTGGGCTTCAGCGGCTGCCTGGCCCTTAAGAAGCTCCGGCTTTTTACAGTTTAAGTTAGCAAAGATAGCTAACAAGCTGATCTCTTGCCACTTTTCAACCCGGAGTGACAATTCATATGACTGAACTCTTAGCTCCAGACATTTAAATAGGTTTGTGAAGCCTTTTTTTGTTGTTATTATTTATTAGTAATATTACTATTAACAAGTAACGAATCAAGTTTAAAGAATTCTTAAGGGAATGCCATTGAAAGCTGAGAGAACATGATTTCTGGATTGTAATAATAGTGGACATTTCCTGCTCCATGGATTAAAAACATCGCTTCTTTTCACATTATTCCAGCCTATCCAAGAAAACTTCACAGTCAGACATCCAACATTATGTCTTCAAAGACTGCATAGGCTTTTTAGGCTCCTCTTTCCATTTCCTTATCACTAGGCTTGCACAGCTTTAACTTAAAGGACCTGATTCATCCCTGGCTTTCCTCCATTAGATTCAATGGAGTGACACCAGGAATGAATTTGGCCTGCTGTGTTTGAATATGGACAAACTGTATAGAAATAATAACAAGACGTATGCTATCTCTCAGAATTCATGCTGAATGGAAAGCCTACAGGACCAGGAAATGAAAATGCAGTCGATGAAATTTGGGGAGTTAATGCTAACTGTTCCTAACAAATCTGAACTTCGTTATAATTCAAGCGGAAACAAGCTTTCTCATAACATTTCTGTTCTACTCTTTATGCCCTCTTACCATTTAAGGAACCTGATAGCCTATATTAATGCTAACTTCTGTGAATACTGGACCAAATCCTCAGATAGTATAAATTGGGGTTACTGTCAATGGCAATTTATATGAGCTGAGGATCTGGCCCTTATTATTTAAAAAAAATACTAATCTTGTTTTCAGTCATAGGTCCATTACATTTCTTGCACAGACATTCTTTGATAATTTATTTTTATATTCATTGTGGTTGCTTTATTTATTTAATTTTTACCCATCCTTTTTATTCCCTGTTTAACTGTAAATTGTTTTCCAGAGAGATTTCCTCTGAGGATTTTCCTGTTGCTTTTGGCTGGATTGGAAGAAAAGGATTAAACATTAATTCAATCCCAATTACAGTAAAATGAAGTATGTGAAGGGAGTAGTGACAGAAAAGCCTCTTCTCCAGAGGTGTATCCAGAATCTAGTGGCTGTGTCAATAGCTGTGCTACTTGACAAAAAAAATCCATATGACAATACTGCTTTGCAGTTCATTGTTAGAAATAAAAAAACAATGAACAATCTTTTGTTTGAAATTAATTCACATTAATGTCAGTGTTTCAAAGATGTCATATTGTGTAACTGCAGATGTGTCTGCAGAGTCAGGGGTGGCTCTAGGTATTTTGCCTCCCCAAGCATGGCAGGCAGGTTGCCTTCGGCGGCTTGCCTGTGGGAGGTCCCCAGTCCCTTGGATTCAGCGGCAGCCTGAGGGAGGTCCGCCGAAGCCGCGGGACCAGCGGACCCTCTACAGGCATGCCACTGAAGGCAACCTGCCTGCCGCCCTCATGGAGACCAGCAGAGCGCCCCCCGTGGCTTGCTGCTCCAAGCATGCGCTTGGCGTGCTGGTGCCTGGAGCTGCCCATGTGCAGAGTATATGTTCCAACAGCACTCCTCATGTATATTCAGCTACTCCTCTCTGCTAACTTCCCACTGTTCGCAATTCTATCTTATTTCCTCCTCCAAGACCCCCAGAAAGCAGAAAACTGGACTAAAAACAACACTATTTTGGTCCCAAATTCTACTTATCATTGATATTCAGAAGTGCAATGAATAATCAATCATTGTCAATTTCAGAAGGAATAATGAAACAGTCAGACAGATTAATATTACCTCTTATGTTTAATTCTAATGGTAGAAAGTAAAATTTTCAAAAGTGAGTAGCAATTTTGAGTGCCTCAGTTTTTGGGTACTCAAGCTAGGACACCTTAAAGGAGCCCAAATTTCAGAAAATGGTCAATTTGCACCCTCCAAAAATCAGGCCTGTTTATGGTTGGGCATACAAAAATTCAGAGTCTGAAAATCACTAGCTATATCAGAAAATCTTGACCCCTGTAGTCATTTTCCTGAAATTGTTACGTCTTCTCATTGAAAATCATGACTTTCACATTCTATCTACCACAGAAATGCTTCCTTAACTAATACATTAGAAGGGACTACAAAATGAACTTCTGCATTACTTTCATGTCAAGAGGTGAAATGGTACTTACTTTAGTCTCATTGGCAATTTACACATAAAAATGCAGAAGATCAATCAACACTTTATGAATCTTTGTTTAAACCAACTAGGCACCTTCCTTTCAGGAGAAATAATGTTGGCTAATGTAATCAATATTTTAAACATTAAGAAACATTTCAGTTTTTATTGATCATCTCTTGAAAGTTTTAAATGGTGCATATTATCCAAATAGCTTAATTTAGCCACCATATCTTTCATCTCGACAGTATTCGTTGTTTTGTCAGTACCTCACTAAGTGTTTCTCTGTGTCTCACTCACTTTTAAAGACTTCCACTTTAATGGTGTACCTCACTGTGGGTGCAGTTCATGTACATTGCAACTTTGTTATTAGCTAGACTGTATTCTCTGTTTTCTGTGTTACTGAAGGTTTGGCCTTTAAAGAAGTTATAAAACATAGATAGCACATTGACTGATTACAGCAAGGGACAGGGTGTTGGGATTCGCTAATCCTGTTCCACATGATACTGTATGATTCTGAACATGATATTTATCACTTCTGTGCCTTACATTATTAATCTGTGCAATGCCCAAGGTAATACTTTTTTTCCTGCTGTTTTTCACAAGAATGTAATAGACATTAATTATTGAAGTGCATTGAATCTGATTCAAAGCCCACTGAAACCAATGGAGACATTCACAAAAATTTCAATGGGCTTTGGATCAGGCCTTTTTTATTCTGGGTTGAAAGGTGCTCATGGGCCTGATCCAAATTCCATTAGAGTCCATTGATTTCAATGGGAGTTGGAGTAGACTCTCTAAGAGCAAAATATTGTAGTAGTTATGAGATTCCATGTGAAGACTCAGAGGGGTAGCTGTGTTAGTCTGGATCTGTAAAAGCAGCAATGAGTCCTGTGGCACCTTATAGACTAACAGACATTTTGGAGCATGTGAAGACTGTGACAACTGGTATTCCCTGAATGCCAAGGAGAAGTTGCTAGTCATAGACCCAACTCCTTGCATTTCAGTAAACAGCACCTGCATCACTGCAATTGCAGGGGGACAAGCAACACCTCTTCTAGAGGTACAGTATGTTCCTTTCCCAGATATGCTCTCCAACAATCCTAGAGGCATTATGCCTGCTCTTGGCAACCACAGCCATTGCTCAGTGCACCTTTCCCACTCTATCTGCTGCTATGACTCTGATCCTTCTTCCTTGAAAATCCAGATATTTTTCTTTGTAAACATCTTCTCTTTTCTCAAATTAAATAAATGTGATATCAAATATTCATTAATAAAGGAATGGATAAAACACAATAAAACAACAACAGGCCCTCTATTAGCTCACTTCTTGTTTAAAAAAACCTAATTTACAATTAAATAATGTAAACATTACTGGAGTTTACATTTCATGTTTTCTTTCATCTACAGTAATAAATGAGTTGCCATTTGCATGTCTCAATTGTCTGAGAAAATGGTAAGGCTCAAACAAATGTACTAATGAAGATCCATTTCAAAGATTATTCTTCTCTGAGTGGAGAACAAGAATCAACCTTGCTTTGCGCAAACCAACCAGCAGTAGGGTGACCAGACAGTGTGAAAAATCGAGACAAGAGGTGGGGGGTAATAGGAACCTATGTAAAAAAAAGATCCAAAAATTGGGACTGTTCCTATAAAATTGGGACTTCTGGTCACCCTATCCAGCACACCAAAGGGAAAGCAATGTGCAACAATTATATATTGCACGTGGAGTCTTCATAACTTTTCACTTATAAATTTCAAAGACAGTCTGCCTTTACGATGAAAATGTTTCTTAACATGGACTACAGTAGATCACAGTCCAACTTTTATTAAACAGGATATTTTTTCCCTTGAGAGGATTGAACAAACCACCAGCACTACACAGGGAAACCAGACACTGAGTGCCAAGTGTACATGTAATATGAATAAGCTTGATCTTTCAGTAATTCATATACTTACATTTAAGTCTCACTGGGAGTCTAGGGAGGTTTGCATATGTCTGAACTGCAGAAATGGGCTCAAAATCATTCATATTTTATTTTTCCTGACATAAGAACACAGGAATTGCCAAAATTGATCAGGTCAAAGATCTGTGTGTTCTGGTATCCCTTGTTTCTCAGTTGTGAATGCTAGATTCTTCAGAGAAAAGTGATATCTGAAAACATGAGGATATATATCTCTTACTCATTTCTATCTAAATGTAATTATGGATATTCTTATTATTCATATACAAGTCTAATCATATTGAGAATTCTTCTAAGCTCTCTAACTCAATAACAGTGAATTCACTTGTTAATTACAAGTATAATCTATCATCAGTTTTAAATTTGTTGCCTTTTGATTTCTTTGACTTTTTGCATTGTGCAAATGGGTAAACAGGAAGTTTGATTTACCTTCTTTATGCCATATCATCTTTTCATGTCCTTTCTCCATGATATAGCCAGAGACCCCAGCTCCTTTTAAGGGGACATTCTGCTCTCCATGCAGAAACCTTCAAGTTAATGGGACTTCATATAGGTGCAGCAGTCCCTTACTGTGCAAGGTTAAAGGATCAGGGCCCTACTCTCTTTATACACCCTCACATTACTCTTTCCAAATCTCTAATCATTTTCCTTCTCTGAGCCTTTTCCATTTACACTAATTCCTTCCTCAAATGTGATGACCAAATCTAAATACAGTATCCAGGATGCAAGCATAGCATCTATTTGTACTAGTCTGTGTCTCTTTTTTTTAATTTCAACCTAATATTGTGTTTACATTTTAACTGCTGTTGTGCATTGAATGCTGTTTCTCTTGAGATAAGTAGCTGTTTCCATTGATGGTGAGGGAGAAGAATTATTTCTAATGAGTATTTAGTGATCCAGGTGAAGTATATTGATTGTCTCAGTCCTGTTATTAGTGGATAGGTTTCCATATCACCATCGTAATTCCCCTATTTGTGATTCTGTCAATAGTCTTACCATAAAAGTCAAGGAAGGAATGGCTTGAATGAATAACAACCTACACAACACTAGAGGCTGATCCCTTAATTTAAAGGTTGAGGTATACTGATGGGGACACTGTGGAGACGTTTGCACTGCTACTCTATATACTGTGCCTTCAGTTCTCCAAGTTAGCAGTACTTTCAGAAACACTATATTGCTCCTTCAAAAAATTAGAGAATGGCAAAATAAGAGTAACTATACTTTGTTGATTCCTGTGGTTGTATGCCTGTATGCTTTGGTGTTAAGTACTTTCCCCCCCAAACATTCCTTTTTCAAAGGACCTTAATAAAAGACTACTGAAGTCAATGGCAATTTTTCCATTGACTTTAATGTGTTTTAGATCAGGCTGTTATATTGCAAGAAGATTTTCAGCTAATGACTCTCTTGCTTCATTTTATTATGTATTGTATATAAAAAATAACTGGGCTAAATATTGATGTGCCATGAGGAGCAAAATCAAGTGGTTGGTGCCTCTAATAATCTCTTGGGATAGTTCTCTCCCTAATAAAATGCTAATAACATGCCATCTGAACTTTTTCTGTTATGGAGAATTAGCAGCATGACTTACATTAAGGTGAATGGGAGTCACACAGATTTGATCACAGCTTTGAAAATGTTGTTGTTACTGTCTTGGGTGTGTGTGCATGTGTGAAGATTTGCTTTTTCAGCTTTGACATGTGTTGGTGACTTTCTTGTATAACAGTTATTTCCTCACTCTTTTGATAATTAAAGTCCAAGATCAGCAAAGTACATAAGCATGAGCTTCATTTTAAATAAGTGCTTAAGTCCTATGGGACTCTAAAATACAAGCTGAGGTGCTTTGCTGAATCAGGCCCTAACTTACTTATGAGTGTAAATGGAAAGATAGGCATCAGCCTAGATAACCACCATGAAATTGTCTTGCTCCAGATAATAATAGTTATGCCGCATCACTGATGCAATCTGTATTTATTAGGTAATCAGTATTATTAGTACAGTTTTTTTTAGTAAGTCTAAACAAAGGGACATTTAAATGTAACAATGGTGTGAGGCTGAAGTAATGTTGATCCTTCTAATCAAAACTGGGACACTATCTCACAGATGCTGGTTTGCACCTTTCAGGACAAAATAGGTTTATGTCTTAATCATATAGGCATTTTAATTATAGTGACTTGTTAGTTAGTCAGTAGTGATGCATTATTAACTTCCATGATTTTTTAAATTTTGTATTGAAAGCTAAGTGTTCATAACTAAGTTGGAGTTAATCAGAAATAAACAAGTCACTTGCCAAAAATTCTTGACTTACTAATAACATAACAAAAAGGAGAATACCATTCATTATATTTTTCCCCTAGTAGAACAGTCATAGATTTAGAACCATTTGTTATGAAAGAAAATTAGATACTTATTAGGAAGAGTCAAAATAAAAAAACCCCTGTATTGTTTCATAGAAATTGGAGTAGAGGTAGGTAGGAATGCATACTAGCCTTATTGTAAATGTATCAGATTAACATATTTAAATCTATCCCTATAAACTCTTAATTACGATGTGGGGAAAAATACTGACATTGAACATAAACATCAATTAGAGCAATGAAAACTATCGACTCATTCATTTTACGTATATTATTGGCTGCAGAGCACAGACCTGAAGGGATGGTAAACCACTCACCAGGGTTTATCTGCCATTCATCCTTGATATTTGTTTCTTCTTGAAGTTTTAAGGGTATTCTCTGTTACCTCAAGGGGAATAAGGCAACGCTTCAAAGGAAAATGGTAGAGGAGAAATAGGAAAGGAAATGGTAGGGGAGAAATAGGAAAGGAAAGCCCCTTTTCTCAGAAGATACAAACTCGACTCCCTCCTATATCTATCACCAGTGGATTTAGCCTCCCTCCTTGTGTGGTGTAAACAAAATAAAGAGAAGACAAGGTGATTTGGCACAAACAAAGGTAAGTGTATTCAGGGTAAAGGTACAGAAAACTGGGAGGAATAGGGGAAAATGCAAACTTAATTAATACAATGAAACAGTGACTGGTTTGGGGAGCTTAAAGCTCAGGCCCATAAACCCTCCCTTGGAAACTGGAAAACAATAAATGATGCCCCAACACAGAAACCTTTTCCTACTGTTCAGGTGCAGTGGATACCAAGTACAGGGGTGATGCCCAGGACCTTCCACTCTCCAGTTGATTTAGAGCCTCTGAGGAGGAGCACTGGGGAGTCCAGAAGACTGTTGGATTTCATCGCTGGCAAGGAGGCCCTCTGGGATGATGGACACCAGGAGTGCAGGATGGCAGGAATGGTGGTGACAGGCCTCCTTTTCCTCAGTCTCACTGAGGGACCGATGGTATTCTTCAGTCTCAGCTCTGGAGCACTGTGAAGACCCGACCATGGACGTACTGTCGCTGCGGTGGACAGCCTTGCGCAGGCACTGAACAAGTCCTTATATCACTTTTGTGGCGGGAAAAGTTCTGAGGAGATGGAATGCTGAGGGCTAGTTTTGGCGGGAAAAACTAGTTTTGACTGGTTTGAGACTGTGTCTTGATTGTAAACAAGTCCACTCTCAGAGGTGGAGTCCAAGGGTCAATAGTTCATATATTCCATATTGGATCTTATTTTAAAGCCAGTAATTTACTTCATAAACACTTTATTAAACAACTAATTGAACATATTAAACAGTTTATACTTCTTACACCTAACATCTCTTAGCCTTCTTGTTGTTCTTAAATACAAGAATACGGAACCAGTACTCAAGAGAAACTGGTGATTTTAGGCATTCCAATGTTTAGGTGTTCCATTTGAGTCATACTAAATAGGGCTGATTTTGAAAGGATGAGTTTTCACCACTTTCCTGAAAATGAAGTTCCTTTAAAGTGTTGCAGTTTGGGCACCCATAAATTAATACACACAAAACCACTAGTAACTTTAAAAAAAATGGCTTATCTTGTTTTTTTAATACAGCGGAAATATTCATCATACTTGTAGAACTGGAGATACGTTTCTGCACAAATTAAAAAAAAAATCCTCTAGTAAATGCTATAAAAGTCTGATACATAAGGGTGCTGTAAGAAACTGCACTTTATTTCTTCACCCCAGCCACTTAACTTGGATCAGTGTTGGAATATAACCCTATCAGATGACAGGGATAGTGCCTGCTGATTCAGGTGTTATTGTTAGATTGGAAAAACCCTTGCACTTACTGGGAAGAAAATATAGTCTATCCCAGAGGTTGTTCACTAGAGGTTCAATAGCTACATAGTCTACTAAGAAATGGCAGACACTGTGATGTTGCCTGGGTCTAGCCACTCGGTTTGGGCTCCATATTAAGTGGCTGTGGTATTCTTCAAGAAGAAAAGTAGCAAGTTAACTATAAAACCTGTATCAGCAACACGGTGGTAAAGCCTCCCTAATTTCTCTGCCTTTACATTTTAAGGACTGTCCATAGTGGTGCACACCTATAATCAGCCACGTGGGAGGCTGAGGCTGGTGATTACTTGGGCTCAGGGGTTCTGGCTCCATTGCGCTATGCTGATTTGGTATCCAGTGCCACTGACAGCCTGGCCAGCAGGTCGCTGAAAAAATGGCTCTAACAATGTGTTATGATTGGCAATCTCAGGGCTGATGGACCAATTGAATAAAGTTGCATTTTAGGGCTGAAGTCAAAGGGAGTTTTGTAATGCTACTTTTCTATTTGTACAATTTCATTTGCCTGGAATCTAAGACAAATGCCATACCTATAACATAAACCTTAATTTAGAATTACTGTTCCTAGGCAGAGTGTGAGTAGTTATGAACTAAGAAAATATAAATAGAAAAGGGGGCTTAACCTTTTCAGATAGTGTCAGAAATACAATGCCCTTGATTTGCAGAGAAATCATTTTATTCAAACACATTAAGCATCCAGCAGAGAGTACTTTAAAAAAAATCCCAGATTTAGTGGTTCACAGTAGGACAAACCAAATAATCATAGCAAATATTAAAACAATAGAGTAGGACATAAGTAAAGAGTCAGCCCCAAGAAGAGAGGAGCTATCACATCATCAGCTTAGCAAAACTGAACAGCTAATACAATACTTTTAATTTTTTTCGACGCAATCACTTCCCCCAGAAGACCCTGATCCAACAAAGCACTTAAACATGTACCAGCTGCTCTATGTGTTGTCTCTTTTTTTTGGTGTCCCAACTTTCACTCACCTTGTTCTCCTCTATATAATTCAAATGAGGCCATTTCATTAACTTAATATAAAAGGAATCAATCAGCCCTAAGACTAGAGTGCTTGTAATCTTCCTTTTCTTTATTCTTGGTTCCCTCAAGGCATCCTGGCGTGGGATTGCTTCCCCTCAGTTATCCTAAGCCCTTTTTCTTCTGCCTCCTCCTCTTCTTCTGCTTTGTGATTTTTGTCACTTGCTGGGTTTGACCTCCATACACGCTACATGGTCTCTTTTCATGACCTACAATCTCCCACCTTTCCTGGTATTGTTAAATAATTGCAGAAGGGTTTTGTTTTTTAATTTAGCCCCATTTTCCTTGTATTCTTGATAGAGGTTGCAAAGAAAATTTTGTTACTCTATGGCCGCTGAGTTTTCTATACAAACACCTCCTTTCACCAGTACATTCTTTACAATCCCCAAGGATATGATCTAGCTTTTCTTACATATTACACTTAATCCATCTTTGTGCATTTTATTTAGAAATACATTACTATTTAATCCACAATGATCTGTTAGAATTCTAAATAGAGCACTTTCTTCTTCCTCTCAGAACCTTGCGTTAGGTCAACTGTTAAACATACTTCTCGGAATGTTGCCTCCCCTTCTCTCTCTATTCTGCTTCCTTTATAGCTGGGCTTGTTTTCCTTACTAGTCCCAGTTATCGGTATGGGTCTCCATGACTGGCAGTTCTGGCAGCTGTGCTGAGATGTGGTTAGCCAGGAAACTGGCAAAGTTCTTCTCTCTCTTCTGCCTGTATTCTGTATAGAATTCATAAACCTCATTACCACATGTGATTACCGTTGAGTATCTGAGTAGTCCCATTGAGTTTATGCAGCTCTCTCTATTCTTTACCTCATCTTTTATCAATGCCTCTAGGAAAGACAAAAAATAATACAACAAATACTTAAAAGTTGATAACAAAAAATCTCCCACATATGGCCCCCAACTCCTGATTCATCAAATTCCTTCTATCTCACACCTTTTCACACACACACACCCCACCTTGGAAGAGAGGTCTATAATAACCACCTGATAAAACCATATGCAGCTTCCCTTTTGTCAAGAACATAAGGCTTTGGTTTTGTCTACTACAACTTTTCCTGGACCTTACATGCCCTAGAGGAGTGCTGGTCCTTTATGTAGGGCTACAAAACGAGCACAGCCTATTCCTGATTTCAGTACAGAATGAGACTAGGGATAGCAGAAAATTCTGAGAAAGGCAAGGTTACATAAGACAAGCTTGTGACGTTCCCCTAGTGTTATCTGGACCAGTGATCTGCTAGGTCACTCCAATCCTTAACTCTGGAAGCCAGCCTTACCCTGCTCTTCTGTGAGAACCCCCACTGCCAGGCTGTTCACACACAGCCTCTAGCATGTAGGCTGCTCCCAGCTACATGAGTGAGCACTTTTGGCCAGCCATTGCTTGAATTGTGCAACCAAATGACTTTAGCCAATATCTCCAGTCCCAGTCACAACCCTAGGAACCTCTGTCTTGTGTTATACCAATTATATTAGACCAGTAAAAACCAGCAGGATCTTATTAAAGGGGACAAGACAAAGATGCCACATTTATTATGATAACAATTTGATTTATGACTAATAACTAATATCTTAATTCTTATACACACACATTATACCTAATACCTATACACACACACACACACACACATTCATCAGGTGTTCTGCAGCTGCTGCATAGTTACCAGTCCTGAAGATAGCTTAAGTTCATGGCTTGATTTTGCAGCTTGGGTTCGTAGCTTGTGGCAGCTAACTGGCCAGGAAAGCTAGGCACAAGGCTGAGCTGGATCTCTGTTGGGCAGGCACCGATGTTCTTCCATGTTGGCAGCAGAATGTTACCCATCTCATCCTTCTTTTTTATAGGCTTTTAGTTTGGATTCAAAGTCTATAGGCCTTGCTGTGTCACGCTGCCTCTGGGTTTAGATTGATCACCCATCAATTGCAGGCGTGACTTTCAGCCTTGGACCTGGCTTTGATCTTCCCTCTGTTGTTCTGTTGTCCTTTTCTTTTTAGGGTGGATGCTTCTTACTTTGTTTAGGGCTGTTGTCTAGGCCTTTAGCCGCTGGTATTTGAACTTTATCTCATCAGGACAGGCTGGGGCTGGAGGTTGATTCCGTCATTCATACATACCTCATTCACACATCTAAACTAAACTAATAAGATTACAGCAGGGTTTGCAAAAATGAAGGTTGGAGGAAGCCTTTACAAAATGGAGTGAGTGCCCCAAAATGGGGCTTGAACCACAACATGGAACAGAAGCCACAGTAAAGGCAAGTGTAGTGAATGGCAAACAGAAGTCACATCAATAAAGTGAACAATTGAAAACAATTTCATTTATCAGTTCTACACTTGCAGTGTCCAGTTATACCTGCTGGACACTGCAAGCTTATGAGTTTGTCAATTTATCAAAGAAATTGATATGTACCAGGCTTGTTATCCGAAAGGGAGTGTAGGGGACTGCGGAAGACTGTGTCACAGCCTAGCTAGGGTATCTCCGCTTTCTCGGCGGCCTTGTGGAAAGCCCCTGCTTGCTAAGTGGCCGGTCATTGTAGGACACGGCATGGCAGTTATAACTTGCTTTTAACTGGTTGAAACCAGTTTGTATGGCCTTAGGCCAAAGGGTGGGCATAGCTTGTGGGAAGTCCCTTTTTGCATATGTATGAGTTGTTTTTGTATTGTGTATATATAGCTGTATGCTCCCGGTCCCGCTTTTGACTCCGACCCAGGCCGAGCTGAGCTTCGGTGCTGGGTTCCCTGCCAAAGTGACAGCAACGCCCAGGGTCCCCGTTGCGAATGTGTCATTTTACCTTCATTAAAGCCAAATAATTCACAGTGTGTGTGAGCCTCGTTCTTGCAGAGCATCCAAGCACGTTACAGGGAGACTTTGAGATGCTTCAGACCAAACACACTGCTTCAGATAGAATAAACAAACAAATGTATTAACTAAAAAGATAGATTTTAAGTGATTATAAGTCAAAGCACAAGAAGTCAAATTTGCTCAAATGAAATAAAAGCAAGACACATTTTAAGCTGATCTTAACACTTTTGGTGCCCTTACAAACTTAGATGCTTCTCACCACAGGCTATCTGGTTGCCCCTCAGCCAGGCTCTCCCCTTTGATCAGCGCTTCAGTCACTTAGTGGTGGTGTCTGCAGATGGAGGTGGAAGAGAGAGAGCATGGCAAATGTCTCTCCCTTTTATCATGTTCTTTCTTCCCTCTTGGCTTTGCCCACTTCTTCAGAGTCAGACAAGCATTACCTCATCATAGTCCCAAACTGACCAAGGAAAGGAGGTGACTCACTCGAGAGTCCAACAGATCCTAGGCCAGTGTCCTTTGTTCCTGTGAGGCTGGGCTGGGTTTGTCCCATACATGCCCTGATGAGGTGTGAACCACCCCTCTGCTCCTGGAGGATTTTGCCTGGGCTTCTTTTAAGTCATGAGGACACATTTTCCGCCTCATAACTACATACATGAAATTACAATCTGTAACATTACTATAACAACAATGCTCAGTGCATCATGAGCCTTCCGAAGACACCTGACATGACAAACTTTGCATTGGATATCACACAATCATATTATAAGGATGAACATGAGGATGCAGGTATTCCCTCAAGATACAGAGTGTCACAAAGCTACTTGTTCATATCTGTATAGATCTAGGGTTGGACAAGACCTGAAGTGAGGCTCTCAACCAAGACAGGTCCAGTGTAAAATCAGGAATCTAGGGAACAGTAAATTCTTAAGTCCTGAAAGGGAATGAGAAGGAGAAAAAGGAACTCCGAGAGTGTCAAGGGCAGAGTAAGCTTGGCAAAGATCCCTGCATTAAGGGGTGGAAGTATAGATGTGAAGAGAAGGCAGGAGAAGAAAATATCCTGGGATGAGAGAAACAGTGTGGGCTTGAGGCCCTATTCTTTAGCGTTCCCAGTTGGGGTTTCAGAAAACGATAGGAGGCAGCTCTCTTTCTCCTCCTCACACTCTTCTGCACCAAGATGAAGAGCAGGGCAGACTGTGAGGGTAAAGTCTTGTGGATTGTTTAGCAAATTAGAATTTTTAAAGTTGGGCACCTAAATCCATACTTAGTGACTTCTGTGGCATCAGTGTGTTCTCAGCACCTTTGAAAATCAGGGCACTTGATTTAGGTACCTAATTTTAGATTTGGTAGACTGAACATTTTAGCTTGTATATATTTCTATACCTTTGCTAGTTAGTACAGGTGCCACTGCGAACAAAGCAATCCAAGGCTGCTTTGAAATATTGATAGCAGTTAGAAAAAAAATTGTAGTTTTTCATGGTTCTATACCATTTCTTTAATTTCTAGGTGCATGATGTTCATGTCAGTCATGTTCAGCAGCTACATGTACGGATAACGGTTTAATTGATTAAAGGTAAAGGAACTATCTTTTCACTTGAAATCAAATTCAGTCCAGAGTTCTACTAATTATCTTTAACAATTCCACATCTCAGAACACAGAACATGACTGGGAAAGGAGTTGCTATATCTTCCTATTATGATTTTCTTTTATTCCTAGAAAGGAAGCTCTCGTGTCTTAAAGATATAGCTGGAGCTCTTTGTGGGGCACAGTGGGAGATGCAGCTTGGTTTTGCCCTTACAACATAGGATCATGAGGTCCTATAAATGTCTTCTTCAAGTCATAGAATGTGTTATCTTTTGTAGTTTAACAAGTAGTATATAAGATGAGGTCATCATCACTGAATGGACTTGTTCATATAGTAGATTTCACCCTTTTGTAGTCAAAGTCTTTCTTTTTCCAAGGTGTTAACATAGTGGATATTCCATGTATTCGTTACACATTAGCAATAAAATAATAAACCTCGCAAGACTTCATCCAAATGCATACACCTTGACCCCCTAATAATGAGCTTAATTATGGCTAAGAACAATATATTATTAGCTTAATGAATTCTGGGAGATCAGTAGCACTTATTGACCCTTTCCTCTTGAGCTACAATAGCTCTATGAGATACAGACTGTATAGAATTCTCTGGCCCTCTAGATCATTGTGCTGGTATAATTTTTCACTAGTGTTTCAATACATGATATTGCTTGATAGGTAGGCTCACTCATATGTTTCCTTGGGAAAACAGCAACTGCCTATGCAAATATTTAACTCTTCATACAGATATTGTTCCCTTGTATATTACTGTAACAGGGTGTGATTTTGCTCCTGTCTTCTTCCCCCAGAAACTGTGCAGACTCCATTGGATGTGCAATCCCAGCATCCTTTCATTTTAAATTCCCTCCACCATTACCATAACATTCCCCATGCAACAGTCTATCTAAAGTGCTTTGACCCTCTCTTCAAGACCTGAGGGAAACAGAGGTTGCTCTTCCCTGATGCCTGTGTGTGACTTCTCAACTAACCCTATTCCCCCTCCCTCTGTCTGGCACTTCCTTCCTGTGACCCTTTATCAGACTTGGGCTGATGGGCTAATTGGCTCCTTATCCCAGCCAGCTAGCCAGCCTGAGTATCTAATTACCTCCCTCAGCTTTCTCTGGGGAACTAATTGGCATCTAAGTAGAGGGCTGGCTCACTCATTAGCCACTAGCATTCTGTCTAAATTACTCTGCATTTAAATTAAATGTGCTGCATTGCATAGTCTGACATCTTCACATATAAGTTTTCTTAAAATGATCAGAGAGACATATACAGAAATATTTCAACATGTAAGCTAGCACATACAACATATCACAGTTTTAATTATCTACCTTTATATATCCAGTATAAACTGGATAAAGTATTTCTATAAAACGGTTATGTAATGTTCCTTTTGACAGGTGAAGCCATTCCTGTATACTAACAAATTAAAACCTCTCATTTAAGGTGGCACACACATGTATATATGAAGGGTTGTTAATGTTTAAAAGAAAAATAAATAATTTAAAAGTAGGGACAAGAACAGTAATAGAAATGTACATGTAAAATATCACATTGCACATTCCAAAAGGAACCTTAACTCTGGCCTATAGTGATGTCATGCAGTAACCATGAAATTATGATTAATGTTTTTGTTTAGTGTTTGCGCTTTCTGCCACTGCTTCCCATTGTTCCAAATAGGAGTGAAGACAAGCAGCTCTCAAAGATGGTAGTCTCTATGCTTTCAGAAGCAGAGAGGAGCACTGTGAAGAGAAGATGACTGGAGACAGTAGCCATATTTGTTAAGGGAAGTGTTTGTTCTCTTCCCCATTGAGAACAATGAGAGTTGGTACCATTTTGAAAGAGGGCTATTATTTATGAATTTCTCTGAAGGAAAATGGAAACTCTGGTTTCCAACCAGGCCCACTCAGAAGTTATAGTGATCAGTGCAATAGAAAAGGCCCCAAGGAAAACAGTAATTCTGTCTTCAGAGTAGGGTTTGGATAGAGTGCAGTAAATAGGTCATGGGTGTACTTTGAACAAAGAGTATACAATAAAATATTGAATAGGTGAGCACCAGCTACTCTGTGCCTGAATGAGGCAGGGTATTCTGTGAAAAAATAGTATATGATAAATTAAAGACAGTAACATAATGTATATGCACAAGATGCCCAAATTAAGGATGCATGTCCAATTAAGGATACCTTAATTCTGGCATTTTCTAATTTTGGAGTACTTGAGTTCTCAACCTTAATAATGTTCTTCATAACAGAGTGGAGGGTTGTGAATATGTGTGTGATATGTATTAATTTGACAGTATATATCCATGTGCCTTTTTTCCCAAAAGATGAATCACATAGGCCCATGTATCATCTTTACATCTGTTTAAAGTTGCAGATCACTAACTTGTAATATAGTTCTAAAGAGCATTTTTCATCAACATGGAATTACTATTTTCCATTTCTTTCCTCCACTTTTAAATACAGCTCCCTCTACACCCTGCAAACATAACAGAAGGAGAACACAAGTGGCTGTGAAAAAGCCCTTCACACTGATATCCTAACTCAAATGAAGGCCATGTTATGTAAACATGAAGCTCATCAAACATCACTGAACCTTGGAAAAGATGCAGATCAAACAGAAACACTTAGTTAACCAATGCAATGTAAAATATTGACAGCATTTTCTGTGTTTTATATAGCTACATATAGAGAAATGACAGATTGTGTCAGTAGGAATTCTGTGAGTAACATCTTGTATACTGTATTAAATGGAATTATCTGATTTTTGTTTATGGGTCTGTTTATGTTAGTATGTTACTCTAGAAATAAATTAAAAACAAAAAATAGAACCCTAAAAACTCAACAAAATCTTCCTGCAGTGCATGAAACAACTCATCCTTTTCAAAGAGAAAGTTATACATTACTTCCTGAATTCTTAGAACTGTACAACCCTGGGCCCTTTATGTACCTACAAAACAGTTGTTCAACTGCCTATATCTTCCCAACTTGTTTTTTCCTGAAAGCTGTATTTGCTGACAGTCATCGTATCTCCAATAAAATTTCAAAGTCACCCAGCTCTCAAGTATGTTTGTATATTTACCTTGAACACACTATACATTCGTCAGTCCTTCCCACTGTATGATGTGTCCTTTGAGTAGACTGAGATTCACTCGAGCAGCACTGTTCAATTACACTGCGTAAAACTGACTCAATTTGTCATGCAAGATTTCACTTTTCTCAAAAGTATAGAACACTTTCTCTCAATTTTGATAAATTTCTTTGCCCTTTTATGAGTAACCCCTGAGGCTTTTATGTGTGCAGTTTCTCTTTGACTGCTGTTATCTCAGGGGGTAAAGAAATGTGCTCATGCATTAGGGAGAGCACTTTAACATTTTCACACAAGTCAAGCTGACTTCCAACTGAATTGGGCTTTATTGATATTGCAAATGGTCAACTTTTTCACTGATATTATATTACTCTCCCCTACTTCAAGAGGAATAATGAAAATCGCTCATGGCATGACTTGCTTTTAAATAAGAAATGTTGCAAGGCACAGATACACTGTAGGAGGACCAGATATATATACTTTCCCTTTTATTTCTTTTTGATAGTCACTTATTGCCACAAGCACAGTAAATCATATGCCTTTTAATTATCTAACCTCATTGACAAGTGTTTTCATCTAATAATCTAATGTGTATTAATAATTGTCTAGATTATCATAAAATCATAAATAATAATTTGGAGAACTCACAATAGATACTTGGATCTTCTATTTGTAATAATAATGGCTAGTTTTTATTTATATAATGCCTGAAGGTTCTCAAAGCTCTTCCCAGATTTACCTGAGTATAATTTATAAATAAGTTTATTACTTCAGCCATCTCCAAAATGCAAACACAACTGAGGTGAAATGAAGATTGTTTCACATTCCCACTAAAGTCAATGCAAAGACTTCCATTGGATTGGTCCCAAAGGAAGGAAAATAGGAATAGCTTACATATTTGAAACTGCAGTGGGTGTTGGAGCAGCCAAACTGTAAATTAATGGGGACAGTTTGTTGCTCATGGAGCTACAAATGTAACAGGTACCTCTGTCTGTGGATTTCCCTCATCTGCATGGAACAGGGATTTGCAGCCTCAACTGTATTATCCCCTTTGCTTAATATTTCATGGAGACCTCTTCCTGGGATTCCCTGAAAGAGAAAAGGTGAGGTGCTGCTCTCTGTGACTGTCCATTGCAAAAGCCTGGGGATTTTTACATGGAAGTCCAAGAGGCAATACATTTGGGGCTAGTATGTGCCTCCCTCTGGGTCCCTCTATTGCTGATACTTAGAAGCCACAGAGTAATGTGGCCAATGGCAGTGTAGCATCTGCTGAAGCCATCTGGCTATGTGGAAAGTAGGCCCTGCAGAAGGTTCTAACAGCTCCAGTTTTGTGTTTCTTCAAGTCCACTAATTCCTGAGCCTACTGAAGACTGGGACTGACACCCCTGCTGAGGTATAGGGATATACAGCACTATACAGGCCTCTTGTGTGGCCACCTTCTTCACATTCTGCTAAATGAAACTCCACCATGAGGCTTAAGTGGTGGAAGACCCTGTACATACCCCACTGAGTTCTACCCCAGGGTGTGTGTGTGTGTTAACAGACAGTGGCTAGATTAATTAGTTTCTGCCAGTAGAAACCTGGGCTTAAATCTCCAGTTAGGAAAATTCCACCTGAAATGGGTCAGAAGCAAGGTAAACAGCCCATCACCTCCATTCTGCCTGAAGTCAGCCAGAAGAGGCCTGTAACGAAGTAAGATTATTATTTGAAGGGATGCACTAACTTCTTGTGGAGCTATAAGAACAAAAGCTTCCCTCTCCTCCCAGTACACAAGGCAGAATGGTGCTTCCTTTGGAGCCTGGCATCATTCAGTGCACACTTTGTGCTATATGTAACTAGCTATGATGGACTTTGTCTGTGTAATAATAGATATTACCTCATCCACCTTGTCTCTGTCTATGTATGACACTTGCAGAGCAGTGCAGTAGAAGATGTTACACATGCACATCTAGGGCATTCTAAACCTTTTCCATGTCAGGACAGACCAAGAACCGTCCTCCCATCTAACTGGGGCCTGCCCCCATTTAGCTATATGGGGGAAAAAAGGGGCAGGTCAGTAATGACCCCCTAATGAAAATCCACAATCAAGAGGACAGAAAATTGGTATGATAGTGTGTTATTTCAGAAATAGCCTGTGATCACACAAAGGCTGTGTTTAATTGCATATGATGCTTTGACGCTTGTAACTAATTTTGATGGCAACCACTTCACCTAAGGTTAGATAATGATTTCCATTCTAAACCTCTGTTAAAGTTACTTCTAACTTTCTGAAACTCTTACTTTGGAGCTAAATTTTTCCAGGCTAATGAAAGATTAAATAAAACTTTTAAAAAAATATTTGAATATTTAAATATTTGAATATGCTTCAGGCTTTTCAGAAAACGTGGGCAATATATTTTCAAAATATGGTCAACATTTTTCATTCAAAACATTTCCCTCTCCCACTCCCAACAAAATGGCTTCTTCTTCCAAATGGAAATGTTATGCCTCCCTCTGACAAAATATTTCAGGTTTTTCATCAAATATTGTTTAGCTTTTTGCCAGCCCAGTTTAAAACTAAAATAAAATATAAAATCAACAAAACCAAATTGTTTTTAATCAGCTGGGTTTTTTTGTTTGGTTGCTGAAAATCAGAATTTTTTTCCCTATGAAACCCCCAAAAAATAAATTGTAGAAAATGCAATAATCAAAAACATTTTTCATGTTGAAGGGCAGAGGAGGACACTACCATTCCCTGACCTCCTCTTGTTACAGTTTATTTGCACATTTTAAGAATTTGCCTTGCAATATTTGAGCAAGCAAGCAAACTGCTGACTCTTCACAAGTAAGAATAATGCTGTGGAAGTCACTGAAAATCCTATATAAATGAATACTGATTCTATGAGGTATTGATACATTTCCTCATGCAAATGATCATATTCTTTTGGTGATTCAGTCTGAAATAATACTTAAATATATAGAAACAATTCTACCTTTGCTTTGCATGTATCACTTATAAATAGTGTAGACTAGAAATATTCCCTATTGGCAATCAGGTAGCATTTTATATACCTTGCTTGTAAATTCTATACTAATTACAGCTTTTCTGCTCAGTTCTGAACCCGTTGCCAGCAATTATTCCAGATTCCTGTGGACATTGTTAAAACATTTAGAATCAGACTCTCATCACCTCCCACATTTTCTTTCTGT
The DNA here is from genome assembly GCF_025201925.1 of Gopherus flavomarginatus. Taxonomy (NCBI): domain Eukaryota; kingdom Metazoa; phylum Chordata; order Testudines; family Testudinidae; genus Gopherus; species Gopherus flavomarginatus. The sequence goes on from NC_066623.1 coordinate 65,390,265, forward strand.
CAGTAAAATAAAAGTCCTGTCATCATAAATTCTTCATGGTGACCCTCCTTCCACACTGCATTCATCCTGTTCAGAACTCTGCTGCTCATCACTTGGCAGGATGCAAAAGATAATGGCCATAAAAGTAAAGTCTGCTAACTTTCCTTCTTGACAATTTGTCAAAAGGCACATTAAAAAATAATTGAAGAGAAACCACACAGATATTTAAAACCTATTGAGTCATTTTTCTTCAGTGCTTGACCGGCCAGGTTACAAGACACCATTCTCTCTGTTATTAACAAGCCACTATTGCTGCTTTAACAAAAGAAAAATCACTGTATCCCACAAACCGAATGGCTGGGATTTGCTACTGTGGGTCTTTGATTTAGCAGAAAAATCAACAGGCAAAATATCTGCCACTTTCAGTTCATGCTTTCTCTTTTCTTTGCCTTTTAAAAAGTAAGTACTTTTTTACATTGTATTGGCCCAAGCAGCAATATGGCCAAATGAACTAATAAATTGCATAAAAAACTACCCTTAAAAAAAAAGTCAAAACTCCAGTAATAACATGGGTTGATTGATTTTGTTGAAAAAAACACATAACTGTTTTTTAAAGGAAGGATTATTTATTGAAATTGCTCAGTGATCAAAAAAGACCCTTGGTTCCTATATCCAGAATGTGCTGTAAATAAAAACCCATACAAAACAAAACAATGAAGTCAGCCGAGCTATGCTGACTTGCATCCTCTGAGGATCTGGCCCAAAGCTGCTTTCATAGACATACAAATGATCTTAGTTTGGATAGACCCATACTATATTTATGTAGTAGAATCATGACTTTATTTGCTGGGACTTACCAGTTTCCCAGTTTGTCTCTTGCTCAGCTTTTTCCATTAATCGATAATCAAAATGATCCTCAACTTTCCTTCATGTAGATATAGCAATAAGATGGAGGACAGTTTCATGATAAATTTAAATTACTGGCAAGGTAGAAAAGGCTGGTACCGAGCATACAAATTTTGAGATCAAATTACCCCTTTCCATGACCCACGAGCTTTTCTTCAGGCTCCTAAGCAAAGAGAATTTGGGGTGTGGATATGCTGAAATTTTCAGTCTCAGTTAATAGACTATAAATAATCGTATTACATAAAGTGTCTTATTTCCCTTTTGACTTTTGATGAGATCAAATTTTATGTTAGTGTTGTCGCATTCAATTTGCTTAAAATAAGTCCTTAGGTAAACTAATTTATTTTGCTTGAAGAACTACCACACTGCATTAGAGGAGAAGAATATTCAATTGCCAACCATAATATAGCCCATATTGAAAGATATGAGAAGATGTAAAATAAACAAGATCATTATCATACAACACTACAGAAGTACATTGAATTTAGGTTTTTTAGTTTTGGAAATTCTGTACTGTATGCAGGTGATCATTTTTCAGTGGCTGAGATATCTTTGTTTAGAAACATTAAAACTGCAGTCATACTCATGATACTGGAGTTCTTTTGGGACTCAATAGGAGTTTTGCCTGAGTAAGGACTACAGGATCAGATCCACTATATAATATAGGATGCCCTTGTGTCATATTTATGAGATTCTCCCTACTTCGCTTGGCTATTAATTTTTGACTAGCAGTATTGATGTTTCAGGGCATAAACTAACTTCAGATACTGCGGATTAGGCTAAAACTTTCCTTGAGGCCAGGCTATCTCACCTCAGACTATTCTCTAAAGCATTTGGTAGAAGATACTGTTGGTGATGGAATATTAGATGGACCGCTGGTCTGACACAATATGGCAACTCCTATGATCCAGATATGCAATCTGCTCCAGAAAAGAAGTTTCAGGACCCTTTTCATTACATGATGTGAATGGACTAGTTATTGAATCAGTTAGTGAAATATGAAAGTCCTGTGGTCACTGCCATTGCTTGTGGGTGACTACAGTTTAAGTTATTACATTGGATCATTCACCTTTATTCTGAGACAAAGTACAGTAAATAAGTATTTGCTTCAGGATGGAGTTATAATTATTATTGTGTTAAAGCTCTATGTGGTTGTGTGCTTAGAATCACTGGCTACCTTTACACTTGTAAACATCTTAGTCACTGGTGAGCTGAGAGCAGATCTTCTAAAAGGTATGTGGGAGAAAGATGAACCCAGATAACTGACAGTGTAATAGGTACATACTACATAGAGCTGTAATTTTCTGCCAGCTGCTACTTTTTTTTTCTCTAATATGGAGGATACCCAGTAAGTCTCACAGGCATGCACATACAATGCACCCTATCCAGTTTTGCTTGTAGAGCTATGCGATGTGTGAGCAAAACTTAGCTACCTTTCATGTGTCAGAAGGACGTCTCTCCCTCCCCCAACCCATGTATGTAATTCAGTAGCCCATGTGATGGTCTTTCAAGCATAGTTTCACACTCCTATTTGCAGTCACACTCAGACTGCAGTAAAGAATCCTGTGGCGCCTTGTAGACTAACAGATGTATTGGAGCATAAGGTTTCATGGGTGACGAAGTGGGTTTTCACTCATGAAAGCTTATGTTCCAATACATATGTTAGTCTATAAGGTGCCACAGGACTCTTTGCTGCTTTTTACAAATCCAGACTAACCTGGCTACCCCTCTGATACTCAGACTGCAGTGTTATTTTAACTTTGTTTAGAGTTTGCCAGAGCAGAAGAATTTGCACTTTCCCTAATGAGGAGATTTAGCCAAATGAGCTACACTGTAATAAAGCAGCTGAGGATCTGGCTCTTAATTTTTTTCATATAGTCTTTAACTAGTTGGTTCTTGGTCTGACACTTATTGCACATTTTGCACTCAATGTCTAGAGTGTTGATAGATACACTAGAACCTCAGAGTTACAAACACCTCGAGAATGGATTTTTTCAGACCCATAGACTCTTACTTTCTGTATATTACTTGATATGTGAAGCATTTTAGTATTTAATTTTTGCAAAAATAATAAAGCTGTGGTTTTCAAAGGTAAATTACACAGAGTGAAGTATCAGAGGGTAGCCGTGTTAGTCTGGATCTGTAAAAGCAGCAAAGAATCCTGTGGCACCTTATAGACTAACAGACGTTTTGGAGCATGAGCTTTCGTGGGTGAATACCCACTTCCTCAGATGCATGTAATGGAAATATCCAGGGGCAGTTGTATATATGTGTGCTAGCAAGCAAGCTAGAGATAACGAGGTCAGTTCAATCAGGGAGGATGAGGCCCTGTTCTAGCAGTTGAGGTGTGAAAACCGAGAGGTTTGCTAGCACACATATATACAACTGCCCCTGGATATTTCCATTACATGCATCTGAGGAAGTGGGTATTCACCCACGAAAGCTAATGCTCCAAAACGTCTGTTAGTCTATAAGGTGCCACAGGATTCTTTGCTGCTTACACAGAGTGAGAAGTTTTCGTAACCAGACAGATTATTAGATCAAAAATGAAAAGACAATGCTCTCTGCTCTGAAGCATTTCCTCAGCCCTCCAAGGTGTTTTCACTCTGTTTCCAAACTATCATCACAATACCCATCTCTTCATCTCAGTCATGCTTTCTGTGGCTCTTTAGAGCTGTTAACTTCTCCATCATCCAAAACCACTCTCCATAACATCCAAGGCCTCCATCCCTCCACACCACACTACTTACAAATTCAGTATATTTCTCTGTTGCCATTTTCGTCTCCTGAATAGCTCAAGTACAATAACCTATTGCCAGATAATGCAGTTAGTCCAGGTATGGGACTCCTAGTGATATCAGTGGGAGTTGGGACCTCAGACAGGCTTCAGTTGCATGCTACACTTAATTTCACTCATCTGTCAAGTACAAGAAAATAATTCCTTGCTATTTCCATTGCTAGCTAAAAAAAAATAAATGGTGCATGAACTTATCTGAAGATTGATGGGAGTCATTAGTATTTTAACTCCTTAAAATTAGAATGTATTTTGAAATAAGTGATGTTTGAGCTATAGGACAACATGATTTTTGTTATAAAAAGGTGCTTTAGGAAGTTTTCTTTTATACTACACTAATTGAAGTTTGTTAAAAAATAAAAAGAATATAAAAGAACAAAAGAGATGCATCTTTTTAAGGCAACAATAAAGAGTAACTAAGAAGAGTTTATTTAAATTATTTTAGGTTCAAATAATTTAGCCTGAAACTGCATCCTTACCAATACTCCTGAGATCTATATCCATAAAATAAAATAAAATAAAATAAAATCCAACCAGTCTTCCACTATCCTTGTCAAGTTTACCCTTAGTACCACCTTTTTTTCTACTCTAGTCTCTTCTATGTGGGCTGTTATACTTCACTCAACACTATGATGTCCAGGTGTCTTTTATATCCACTTTCATTAAGCAAATATGTTGCTTATCCACTAATCATGTCCACTTTGTTACATGGTTACTTAAATATGAATCATATTTCAGGTAAAAAATTAAAGCCAATGGACATACACAAGAGTTCTATCCCTTCAGCCTCATGAAATCAGCATGAAACTTCTATAATTCTAGTTGGATTAATATGAAAACACCTTTTTAAACAATGTATACTTTAAGGGATTAATTTCTGGATTGATTTTCTTATTTTTCAAGCATTAGATCCTTGCCCATAAGCGTGAATATGCAGCCTGATCTACACCTACCCATGTGGATTCAATAAGAAATGCAAATACAAAAATGGTATTGAAAGACTCTATATAAAATCTGCTACACATAAAAAACACAAGCACATGTGTATAAAGTCTATCCATAGCTTCCTAGTGCATCAAGGCACAGTTCACTCCTGCCTTTTTGCATTGTGCCATGCTGTTTATTTCAAATCCCACCACTTAGACTACTAGTTTTGTGAAATATTATTTTCAATGTCCCTTATATTCTCATCTCTTTCCCCAGAGCCCAAAAAGAAGAGATTGCCCTTCCTAGATAGCCCTCTGATACTGGGATGACCTAGCCCAACCCTACCCCCATTTCATTGCCTTCCCTTCCTATGCCTTGTTTATCAGTCATCAGCAGATGGGCTAATTAATCCTTTAGCTCACTCAGACTGTTGTCCTGATTAGCTAATTGCATTTCATTCCCCAGCCAGACCTCTCCAGGGGTGCCAATTAGTGCCAGAGATATCAGAGTACACCTGTTAATGCCTTGCACTTTGTCACAGGTGGAAAAGAGCTGGGAACTACTCCCTCACTCAGTGCAGAGACTGGAGAGGAACCCAGGGAGAGGACAGTGGGGCCGGGTTTAGCTGGGAATGATTGCTCTATTAGGGAGTGTGAACTGATAAAAAGACAAAGTGTTTTAGGCATATTAAGCACATTGAACAGTGCACTTTATAACTAATGATGAAGTACGGCTCTTAACCAAGACAGGCTAAAAATGAGGAGATATTTTTCACAAAAAAAGTAATGAATGATCTATCCTTTTTTTCTCCCCAAATATCAAAATATCACTACAAAAACATGATAACAAATTGAAATTCAGACAATTTCTTCTAGTTTTACTGTTACCTAAAGGCAAGAAACTCCAGTTTGTTGGAACCCAACACTCTATATGCTAAATTGTTTTCTAGATTAATAGAAATTTGTGTATGTTTACTACAAAAACTAATTCAAGAATGTAAGTCAGAGGCTGTCCCAGTTCTTTCCTTCCTTTTATTTTATCTTTTTAAAATTACTTTGGTTAAGCCATTGGACCCATAATAAAAACACTGTGGGGAGAGAGGCTATTTTCTGGAAGAAATGGTAAATTCAAAAGGTGGGAAAGTGCAACCTATGTGCTATAGAGAGGGAACCTCTTACAGCATGCTAGATTTTTAGGGAGTTGACTATACATAGTAAAGGCCTTACCTGAACTTGAAACACAGTTTTGCTTATTTTTTATTGGAAGGGAAAAGTTTAAATGAATGGAAAACAGTTTTGAAAACTCAAGCAGTTTACATTGTGAATCCAAAATAGAATTTTAAAGTGTTATCTTGATGTTTGTCAGGTTTACCTTCCCCTATTCAATAATTTGTACATGTTAAGCGTATGTTAATTAAAAAATATTTTCTGTACAATACAAGGGTGTAAGTAATACTGTGAAAATCAGCAAGGGTTCTAGAAAATAGAAGTTGGTGGGAAATATTTCCTATTGTGTGAAAATTTTTGAGATTTCACAATTTTTCCCCCAACTCCACTGGATACTAAGTCAAAATCTTGATTTTTTTTGTGAATTGGAAATATATTTTAAAAACAGTTCAGGTCAAATTAAGTGTTTTGTTTAGATAATTTTAAAATATTTCATTTTAATTTTTATTTTTCTATCTTGAAACATTTTTCTACCATAATTAGCTTAAAATCTTAAATGAAAAGTTCTGTTGGAAAAAAAAAAAAAAAAAAAAAACTTTTCATCCTGAAAATGTCAAAACATCTTAATTCAGTTTCAACAAAGAGACATTTTTTGATAGAAAAAAATGTTTGTTGAAAAATTCCTCACCAACTCTACTAGAAGAACTTCAAATGGCTACTTTTCTACAAAATCTCAATCACCAGTTGAATACATATTTGTTTGTATTCTGAGATTTTAAATTGAACACAGCCTGGGAGGGTTCTGGAATTTGAAGGACTTCAAATACAGATAGACTTATGCTGTTAGAGTTGAAAAGGAAATTTATAAAATCTGAGAATGAGAACAGCAATTGTGCTGTGTACTGATTTGGCTTCCGGGAATTAAGAGCTGTTTTTTTCTAAAATGCTGAGGCTAGAGTTGTAGAGACTTTATGAGTGTCAGGGGAAATGCTTGCTATTACTTTTCTCTAAACAGGACAGTTTATTATGCTTACACAAGACTAATAAATTCCAAAGGGAAGGATTTCAAATAACTTAATCTGAAATTCAGTAACTGCAAATGGCTGCCTCCCACTATTTTACAGTGATTACTGCTCAAGTTGAAATTGTACTCCTTGTGTGAACATTTGTTTTTAATTAATACATTACAAGATATGCTGTATCCAGAAGCTGACTCCTAAACTTAGCAAAAAGAGTTTATGAAAGGAAGGGGGACATATTTCATAGGTAGGTCACTGGTTTGGACCTGAGCCAGGTTGGTAGTGGCCTAACATTTCTTACCATCTACTAGATGCTTGATAGACTTTATTAACTGAATCGATGGCTTCAGTTTCTACTATACAGACAACCACTGTACAATTGGTGAAGTTGGTGACCATCTCAGTTGAAGCAAAGGGTGCTTATCTTTTATGCTTTCTTAGATATGGAAAATAGAAAGACTCTTTTATTCCCATTTAAGGTAGTTCCTGTACATCAAAATTAATATACATTGGTATGGACATTTGCTTGCCTGCTGCCTTTGCTTTACTGGTTCTGTGGATAGAGAGAGGGCTTCAGTTTCCAGTGTTGTCATTCTGACACTTTTAACAAGCAGCAAATGTGTTGAAAAGGAAATCTCAGGCTTTTCACGGAAGCATTCATTTCCTTAGTATTTCTCAAAGCACTGCATTATTGACAGAGACAGTGTGTCATGATTTTATCACAAAAATCCATTCTATTTATTGAAGCTACTTTATTTCCCTTGTTTAACAACACTCGTGCTTTTGGTAGGGGGGAGTTTCAAAAGTGTTCCCGTTGGCTTCAGTCTTTGTCAGTAATAGCAGAGTTAGGCTAACATTGAACATTTCACAGCCTCCTGAGCTTAGTGTTTAGTGCTTGTCACGTGCAGATCAGGATCAGTGTTGTCTTCTTCATAGAACTTTTATTTTGCCAGAATAGATCATAATTGCAATTTTCAAGGAGTTTTTGACATGTTTGCTCATGACAACGATGTTACCGTGAAACAACTAAATATTCACCTAAGCAGCTAAAACAAACTTAGCAGCTACTTTGAATAGCAGATTGAGAACTTTCCCCTTGTATCTGGCCAACTAGAGGTAGCAAAAAGCTGGGGTGACCTAATTTTAACAGAATTTGTTAAAAATAATTTACCAGGTTAGTTTCTTGAGAATAAAAGAGGTGTGGAGGTGAATGGTAGGACATATATATTTCCAGTTTAAACCTTGTGTTATATTGACGGGATGAGCAGATAGGTTGTTGGCTCAGGTGATCAGAAAGCCTCTTGGTTACTGGTTAGAATTTGACCTAGATGAATAGTGACTAAAAATTATTTTAATCTAATGCCTATTAAGACCCATGTGGAATAGAGCTAAAGTTCTCAATCCAGATCTCAGTGGACAGATGAAGGAAAAAAGATTTTTTTTTAAATCACAAATCAGATTTGACCCTGATAGACAGTCTCAGAAGAGAGACCAAATACCAAATAGACCTAGAGACTGAGCTACCTTCACATTCCAAGAGATGGTCCCTCCAGCTTGGTTTTGAGGTGCATTAGTGGGACATATGGTGAAAACCTGTGGTGTACCCCTGGATTAATAGGGGACTTTTAATTGCTATTGCAACATCTTTCATGTACATTCAATTCACTTACAGTGAATTGTGTCCTATTCTGAAGGTGTTCACAGTTCCAAAAGCAGCAGAAGTCCAGTGTTGCCAACTTTCCTGATTTCATTGCAAGTCTTGTGATATTTGGTGCTTTTCTTAAAGCTCCAGCTCCTCCAGTACATGGGTATCCCTGTGAGTACACGAGCAGCTAATAAGTTTAATGGTTATGGAGAAAAACTTCACAACCTGACTGCAAAATTTCATTATTTTTAAAGGCTGTGAGGTTGGCAGTACTTCAGAGTTATGAAGAAACCAAGAAAGGTATGGGTCACAGAGAGGCTGTGTGCACAAGCAGCCTTATTTCTGGTATTCCATAACTTTAAGAACTCAACATTACAGCCTTAACAATATGTATGTATAATTTCCTAGGTTTGAAAAACAGAAACTGAAAAAATATAAAATCCATGAAGTAGAACATCTACATCCACATGGGTCATCAGCAGGACTGGAAGTGATAGCAATAATATGTGGCCATCCTCTGTGTTTGCCAGCATTAGACACAGTTTACCAGTGGGTTTCACAGATATTTCTGGACAGCAGAGGAATGGCAAGACTCAGCAATCTTAGGTTTGATTTCAGGCTCTGGAGGTCAGTGTGCTCTAGGTGCTGTGTGCAGCCTCTTCTGCCAATTCTCTCAAGCATGACCCCATCTACCCTGTCCCATCCAACCTTTTCCTGTCCCAGTTCTGTCTCTTAACACCTCTGACTCCTCATCTCAATCTCATTAGCCTCACCTAGATCATGTCAGACTCCATTCCTCAGCTTCTAATTCTAGTCTCAGTTTCCTTGCCTAGCTGGTTTCAGTGTTCCCTCTCTCTGAACTCCCCATCCCAATCTCAGTTTTCCACCTCCTAGTCCCAGTCTGCTAGGAAATTCATTCTCAGTTCCCTACCCTCTAATTCCTGGTCCTCAGTCTCCTTGCCCAGACTACCCCAATCTCCCTCTCACAGCTCCTTATCTGATATGTCTCTCTCTACATGCCTTGGCCTTCAGTCACCCCATAACCTATGTTCCCTGTCCTTACAGACTCCCAGTCCCAGTTTCTCTCTCCAGACTCCTTGTCCAGTCTCAGTGTCCTCCTACAACTTTTGACTCCCAGTCCCAGTTTTATTTGCCCACCTAATCCCAGTTCTCCTCCTCCACACTAGCTCCTCATCAGCTCTCTCTCACGTACCCACTCCCTCGTTCCCTTCCATCCACCCCACTGTTCTCAGTCCAAGTCTCTTTGCCAAGCTACTCGTAGCCTTCCCTAGTGTGATCCCAGCCTTCCCTATCTTCCAGATAGATCCTGTATACACAGCCTGTTCACTCAGGTTTTGCACAGGGGGCCAGGGATATTCCCCCATCTCACTTAAAAATTGGTCCAGTTCTGGAGAGCTGTTATATAATAGAATGCAACACTGGATAGTAAGACATATTGTATTGACCTCACTAAAGTAAAATAAAAAAAGATATCATTTACTCAGCACTGTGATTCATCAAATGACTCTGTAGGTTTTGTATAATTATTATTTGAATTACCCTGAGGAAATAAAAGATATTAATATTATATTTATCATCAAACTTGAAGAAAAAGCATATTATGGATATTACACAGTACTCACACATCTAGAACTTTGAGGTTCAGAAGTGTCTTGTATTTTGTTAAAACTAGGACTGTTAGATTAAAAACAAGAGTTTGGAACTGAAAATGAAGGCTAGCAAGAAATTGCACCAAATACAGAACTGTACTGTTTGGTCCTCCAGGTATAAATTTATTGTGAAATCAAAGTATTTTTTGGACCTAGCTCCATACCTGCAGGCTCCATTTGTCCTGTACTTTATGAAAATGAGAATGTTATTAATAAATGACTGTGAACAGTGTGCCTGCATTTCTGTAATGACAGTCAGATAGCAACACTGGCTTTTTCTTGAATAGCTGGAACATAGTTCTTTCTTTTTTTTTTTTTAAAGATGAATTAACAGAGACAGAAATGGAAAGAAATAAATTCAGAAGGCCTTAGTGATGCCTGATTACAATGTTTTCAGATCTTAGATTTTTTTCTCTCCAAAACTAATCTCTTTTGCCAACTTTCATTTTAAATTTTAATTTGTGTGACAATTTTCAATATGTTCATTTGACATTCATCATGAATTGTTATAAATGTAAGCATTATAAAAATAGTTTTAAACAGTCTGTAAACTTTCAACATTATAAAAAGTACACAGCATGTTATAAAACATGGAAGTATAAATATAAGTATAAATAAAGAGAATGTACAGGAAAGATGTTGCAATATATATATTTACTTACACTTGACCATTTTATAACATATATTGCTACACCGACACAACATTTTCATAAATATATGCAAATGTTAAATGGGTTGTAAAATGTGAGTTAGTGTTATCATTCTTAAAGAGGCACTGTCAATTTGTAGCGTCCCAGGGTTTGAAGAAGATTTAAATAAGGTGTGAGAAATGTAGCAGCTTTGTTTCACATGGGTTCCTGCAAACATTCAATTTGATTTAAATCCATATGAATGCATGCTTTTCTCACTGGATTTTCTATGCTTTGTGAGTATGAGATAGAATTTCAAAGCCAAACAATCAAAACTAGACTGGACAAAATATTTTGACATTTCAAAATTGCAACAAAAAATGCCAAAAGTTATTGGCCAGTTCCCATTATTATATTTTCTTCACAATTTTCAACCAGCTTTAGTCAGAACCTCCTGGATCCCCCTGGTTTCATGTCTAAGCCATGCACAATCACAAACTCTGCATGGTTTAAATGCAACATCATAGACCTATGGTGTACGCAACATACATGAAAGGGTTAATCTTATTTTAAAATATCCTGTCCTTTGAGTATGTTCAGCCAATGCACATTCTGATATACAGTGCTTCTGTCTTGTGTTTCATTGGTGAGGTATTCTAGCAGTCAATATCTAATTGGAAGAGTTGAGTGGGTGGAGCTCTTTGAAAATTAGTCTAAACTGTTTCTCTGGCTTAGTGAAGACTCCAGTTCAGCTGAATTAAGTTTAATGAAGCAGGTTTTTTTAAATCAAATAATTATATATTTGTATTTTCAAATGGTTGTTAGAGCTAGATATACACCGACCATATGCTTGGGGTGAACTCCTGGCCCCATTGACTTCAAAGGGGCTAGGATTGTACCCTTGGCATCTTCTGCACTGGTCTATAAGGCATTGGGAATAGATGAAGTTATTCAAATGTATGTTATTCTCTTAATTATACAGATCTCACAGTACATGGTAGCAGGTGGCTTGGGTGCAGCAAAATTACTATCTGTTTAGAAGCTTGTCTGGGCTCTTTCACCACTCTCAATTTCCATATATCATTGGGTCTATTGTGTGATATTTTATTCCAGGGTCTAACTTTCTTGATATCTTTATCATGGGTTTTGAGTAATTGGTCTTTTGGGACTCATCTGTCCTCAAAGCAGACATGAAATTGTCTGATTTTAGTTGCTTGTCTCTAGGCTCTTAAGCATAATTATTCCAAATGCCACAAAATCAGCCTGGAGTGATTCAAAACAGACCCAAGTTCACTTGAAAGATTTGTGAACCTTAGGGAACCTTTCAGAGAATCCGTTCTGAGTTTAAACTTTGCAAGAAAACTGAAACTCAGGTAAATTACATCCAACTTTATTGAGAACATTTTACGCAGCTGTTCTTAACTCTGTCCTCATCTAGTAAGGAATCATACATACAATAAAAATACCAAATTATTGAAAAAAAACAGAATGACCCCACCCACACCTCAATATTGCTTATGCATTGTTAATCAATTCCTATGCTTTTCTACTCTAGCACCATCCAGTAAGAAAAGGAAAGGAAAGCCAAATATTAAAAATTAATCATAGACTAAATCATAGAATCGTCAGGATGGAAGAAACCTCAAGAGATCATCTAGTCCAAAACCCCCATGCTGAGGCAGTTCATGCACAACAATTTATAAATCAATTTGAAGGCTTAGTCCAGTGAAATAAGTGTTTGAATTTCCGGCACAGCTTTCTCCCAATAGATAAACAATGAATAATATGAAGTTTATATCTGCAGCAATACAAAAATCTCAGGAACAAAAATTGTTGTTTCCCCCTCAATTTCTGCAGAGCCCATTCTTATCAGCAGGTCACTTTATCCAGTCTGAAAGTCTCCTAATGAAGTGAATGTGGGGGCAGAGCTGGGCACTTACAACTGATTTGATGGCAATTTCCTGCAATAGCCTTGAATAGCCTGATTGAATTAAGTGTAAGTATCTTTGGAGTCCATTGTATTAAATGCAAAAGTTATGTGATATTGTGACACACCCCCAAGAAGTGTTTTGAACTTCAAAGGACTACACTGAACAATCGGCCAGAGAAGAATGGAAGTTTGGACAAACGGTGTTAAGTTGTTTGCCTGGGCAATCTCTAGGGGGAGGAAAATTCAAATTCCTACCTCTAGTTATACAAAAGCCCAGCCTTTTGAAGCTATGTCCTGAGGAGGAAATCATTTTCTACTGATAACTTGTTCCCGGAACCTGAAGATGAAAGGCCCATGCTGTACAAAGAAAATATTATCCTAAGTATGGATGTGCTAGTTTTGAATTTGTAGTAACAGAAAACAGTTTTGGTGGGGTTTGAAGCCCTTGCAGGAGTTGAGAGTAATCTCAGGTAAGGTTATTAGCATGTGTAAACATTATTTTATTATTTTTAATATGTTTTCTCGCTAATGCTTTTTCTTTAAGAATAAATGTGCTGGCATAGAAAGAGCTGTATGATAATGTATATATGTGGGCTATTACACTGTTTATAGCCTCTGAGGAGAAAGCAAAAAGCACAGACTTTGGCCAGTTTAGGCAGTCTGGCTTGTTGTGAATAATATAGTGTAGCCAGGGAACTGGAACAACCCCACTCAGAAGGGAAAGAGAAAGGGATTCCCACCCAATAGAGGTGACAGCCAGGGATCCAGATGCCTAAAAGTGGGTTCCCTTGGTAGACCATATAATATAGGTGTTCAATTGCCCTGAATAGTGAAAGTGATGGCCATCATATATTATACATATGACAAAAATCAATGGAAACTATAACACAATATTTCTGGTACTATATAAAAGAGAAAAGAGGGAAGTAACTATGTATAAAATATCTGTCCATTTGGTCATGATTACTTGTTTCTGCTTAGAGGTGCAGCACAGAGCTCGCAGGACAAAGGAATGAGATAAAGTAGCTTTGTATAGCTTGAATTTTGACTGGATGCCAAGCACAGAATGAGTTTTTTATTTTCAGGTAATATAGTAATTCTCATGTTTTACCTTCAGTTAAATGCAAAGAAATTGCTGTTATAACCAGAGTTAATAAATGTAGGTTAGCTAAACTGAATTAAGAATCTACTTCTTTTTTTTTTCTGTGTAGCCACAATGTAACTGACAAATGAGGTCTGACTTGAGGAGTTTTGACCGCTATCGATGTCCTCATATTGGGCTAGATCATCCTTCTGCTGTGTTAAAAGTTGTGGGCAGAAATCTCCATGGGCTTTCCCTCACTGAGATTCCCCAAGATTATTCTTCCAGGGAGCAGGGTTTGCTTCTCTATGGAAAAGGAGGTATATCCCATTTGCCCATCCTAGGCTCAATGGGAAGCCAGGGACAGCTGCCTGGAGACCATGTGAGTCCGTTCCAGCCCTGGAATTTCAGTACCCTCAGCTGCACTGCAGCCACACCACTGAGGACTCATCCTGAGGCTGCATAGTCCCTTGTAATCCTGAAATAGGCTTGACAGCAAAGGTAATAAAGCCTGGGTGTATACTACAATCTTCAGGTAAAGTCCATGGAATGAGAGGCAGAAAAATGTCTCCTTGCCCCTGTCTCAGCCATTCCATCTCCCTTATCCATCAAAAAACCATGGAAGGCATGCCTCTGGGACTAGAAACAGCAGGAGACAGTGCTATGGAAGTGTATGAGAGATGTGGGGATTTGGCCCACTGATATTATACATCAGAAGTTACCATAAAGATGTGATGACTGTGATTGGCTAGGCCTGAGATGCAATGGCAGAGCTGTATAGAGGAGTTCTTAAAATGCCTGCAAGTATGGTGCTTGCTTCTAGCTCACAGAAGTCTTTCTAAAAACTTTTAATGAGTATTATGCTTCATGAAACTTACAAAGAAGATCCTCTACCTTAGTGAAGCTAGTCTGTTCATTTCATATTCTTTTCTGGTACATTTTTAATAGACCTTTGAATAATAACAACAGCTGTCTCTTTCTACCATCGGCACACATGCACTTTAGGGTATATGGGAACGTTGGAGAATTAATGAGGACAGAAGACAGAAAAATGATTAGATATATTCTGATGGGGCTTGAAACAATTAATTATTTTCAAAAACAAGAAATAATTAAGATTTGGTGCTTGTAAACCTCAAATGAAATAACATATCTGGTTTGATTCTTCCTCCCACCCCCAATTCTCTTATTGTTCAGGAAATTGTGGGAATGAACAGTAGTCTACTAAGGGGAAGAATAGAAATGAAACATACTGCATTCATTGTTAATATGAAGAAGAAACATTGCAGGCAATAGTTGTTAACTGGGATTCCAAATTAATCTGTAGGAAATCTACATGGGAATCTTGTTTACTGGGAAGGATGAACAATAAATACACATCTGGCCAGGGAGATAAGTTGGTCTGATGCCCCCCCACAAAAAAAAATTAGCTATGGAAGCTTAATTTAAGGTTGTTCGAGTGCCTTTTCTACCATTAAATCACTAAAAAAATAATCAAGGAAATTGCTAATTAAAGCAACTTTAACATTTGTTCCGTCCTCACCTCTATATAATATTGTGGGCACAGAGACGGGGCCAGCTCTATGTTTTTTGCCACCCAAAGCAAAAAAAATTGTGGCCGTCCCTCCCCCCCCCTTTCCGGCTTTTACACATATTTGTACTTTGCAATGTTTTTGTTTTGACTGTTTAAAATTTAAAAACAATGAAAACAGAATTTGTAGTTAGTGAAATAAAACAATTTCCTACTAGTGTGCTCATTTAATTTTAACAAAATCACAATTACAAACACTGATGCTGGTAATGTTAAAATAATGTGTAATGTTACAGCTGTCTTTGGAGTCAAAAAATCATTTCTTGCTATAAATTCTTATACTTTTAGAGGAGAAGTTTTAGGACTTATTAGCTCAGATAAAGTTATGTCTGGTTCAAACATAAGCACCTGCCAGCAACTCCAGACCCAGAGAGGCAGCAGCACACACAGATTCCACCTGCCCCGTCACCCCAGCTTAGTGGAAACCAGGTACACGGGTGGTGGGGGAGGGGGACATCCCGCCATTAATCAGTGCCCGCCTCTCCCCCACACTCCCACCGTAGAGCAGACAGGAGGATGCTCCCAGTCTGGAGTGGTCAGGGGCAACTCCGGGTATGAATGAAGGGCTGTGGGGGAGGGAGGAAGGTACAGCAGCGGCTGCACACATGGCGCATGGTGGAGGAGGGGCTCCCTCTGCTCGGGAGCAGTCACCTGGCTCTGACGGCTGGATGTCCAATCGCTCCTTTAAGCTCAGGTCTCTCCTCCCTGCCCCATGCTGCTGCTCACCTGCCTGCTCTGCCACCTCCGTCAGCCAAGTGAGAGTCTCGGCAGCAGGTCAGGTGGGAATGCAAATCCTCCACACAGCGGAATGCCTCCCCTGGAAATGTGCCACCCCAAGCACGTGCTTGCTTTTGCTGGTGCCTAGAGCCAGTTCTGCACAGAGGTATGGTACGGGGTGCCAAAGGCTGTAGTAAGAAATCAGAATGGGGCTGGATAGGGATGCTAAGGCACAGAAGTTCTCCGTGAAGACATGTTAGTCTGTTTGACCGCTCTACACCTACAACACGCACACACATACACAGTGTTTAAAAATACAACAGCTTTTAAAAAGAAGCTGAAAAATGATATGAAAGTTGACATTCTCCCTCCTCCCAAAAAATAATTTTCTGTTGTTTTTCATAGAATAGAATCATAGGACAGGAAGGGACCTCGAGAGTCATCTAGTCCAGTCCCTATGTCTCATGGCAGGAATAAGTATTATCTAGACCATCCTGACAGATGCTTTTACTGTCTCTGAAGCTTTATGTGAAATTTAAAGTTTGTGGCTTTTGAAACTGTTATGTTAGTGGGACCTGACAATAGAATCTGTGGGAAAATTTCAAAAAAAGAGTGATTTTCAGTCTTTTAGAATTCTATAGTAGCTGTCTAAAAATTTTTTTGAGAATAATTTCTGTGACTTCTCTGTTTAAATAAGGAACTTGCTACTCTCTTTAAGGCCCTGATACACTAAAACACTTAAGCACATGCTTAGATTCATCCTTATTCAGCAAAGCACTTAAGACGCAATTCAGCAAGATATTTAAGCACATAAGAAGTCACAGAGGCACATACATTCTTTAAGTCAGGCCCATGCTTAAATATCTTGTTGAACTGAAATTCACTGTAGTTTAAGCATGAGATTCTTTTCTGAGCCCATGCTTAAGTTCTTTGCTGAATCAGGACTAACTCCAGGCAGCTTTAACTGTGGACCAGTGCTAAGGCATCTCCTTAAGAAAGAAGCAGCAGGAATTGAATGTTATAATATTTCTTCTAAAATATGTGGTAGTTGAGATCAAGGTCAGCAGTTTAATAAGCAGACAGAGCCATCTGAATTCTCAAGTAGCATAGCAACTGTGTGCTCTCTTAGGATATGGTTCCACTGCAATAAAAAAACCCTGCAGCACCAAGCTTCAGAGCTTGGGTCAGCTGGTCTCGAACTCACAGGCTCTGGCTGTGAAGCTAAAAATAGCAGCATAGATATTCAGACTCTGGCTAGAGTCAGGACTCTGAGACGGTCCCTATTCCTAAAGTCTGAAGGTTTAGGTTCCAGCCCAAGCCCAAACATCTACACTGCAATTTTATAGCCCTGCTGCCCAAGCCCCATGAGTCCGTCAGCTGAGCTAGGCCATCCATAGCTGTGCCAAGGGTCTTTTACTGCAGTACAAACATACTCTGAGGTTAAAAGTGAGAGTGAATGGAGATTAGATAGAGCATGTCACTCAAAAAACATGTAAGGCAACTGTAAGTGCTCATAGGATAAACAAACTAGTCACAAATTGTAGAAGTGTACATATCACAATAAAAAAATACTGCCTTGTCCAGAAGCACCGTATAGATCAAAGTCACAACCAATCATACAGCTAGGCTGCCAAGAATGTTTGGCCTGTTTTTCAAAAGCGCTGTGTGTCCTCAGCTCCCAGTGAATTCTGAAACAAGCTCTGCTCTCGGGTACACCCGTATTACCTCCAGTAGTTTAATGAAATTCAAATCTGAGCCTGTTTATCTGTCAGTCTACAAGTCTGTCCTCTGGTGGCGGTTGGGGGGAGGAGAGGATATTTCTGTGCCTACAACATAGTTCAGACTTCCATTTGTTTATAAACTAATAATAATAATTAATAAACTGAATCACCCTAAGGAGCTGGGGTTTTAAAATAAAGGGCTGAGGGAAAATTTCACAAACTAAAAATTGTTCTCTGAACCCTCCAAGCCCCCAAATACTTTTGATACTTGAACTATTTCAAATTCCATGCAGGTACCTATGCTTAATATCAGCTGTCCTTAATCCTTATGTATTCAGATTTTTTTTTTACCTTTTTTGTCATAGGAGGTTCTGGGAGGGCAGGTATTCTAACCTTGCATTAGACCTTTTTCTTGAGAGGTCATCTTACATTTTATAAACAGTCTTCAACGTATTAAAATAAGTGCTACCATACATTGCAAAATTTATGCTTCCTTGACCACTGGTGAATGATGTGACTGGGTTATATTGAATTCCATTTGGTTGGTATATCCAGGATTGAGATATTAAAATGATTGTGTGTTTTCATTTTGAAATCTTTGAGAAGTCGCAAACTGAGTTGAAATGAAAGCTATGCCTTTATGATGAGTGATTGCACATTCTGGATATAAAGGATAGGAACTCTTGACTTTTCATATTATCATTTTATAACACTGTGTTATAGCAGCAGATTATATTGCTTTTATGATGGCCCAAATTGAAAAATAGGTATAATTTAATAAAGATTCTGTGGAATCATTCTTTATTTTGTGGGGCTTGCTTTCAGCTTCCCTCTGAAACCAAATCATAACATACTCCTCTTCAAGGGAAAAAAAAAAAAAAAGGAAATCATTACTGAATAATTATGCCAACTGATGCAGGAAATAAGCAATTAGAACTTGCACATAGAAAAATCAATGATCCCAGTCAATGTCCTACAGCACTTAATAACTGAAAGATAAGAGTGTAGACATATGGTACTAATATGTGGCCTCCAAAACTAAAAGATTTAATGGAACAGTAAGATAGGGAGGCTATTTGCTTTAGCAGCCTACAAAACAAGACAACAAACATAATATTTAATAAGGTATAGGCATTATAGGCAGATAATACAAATGGAATTATTGTCACTTTCCAAGTGATTTTTCAGTGTAGAATTTTAGTAAAATAGAACTTTATGCTGCAGGCTGAAATATGATACTGATCATATGGTCATGCTCTAGTCCTTTCCTGAGTCAAAATTTAAAATGGATGGAGAGAGAAAACAGAAACCTAAAGCATAAAACAATAAACTTGTATGTTTGTATTCCTTCTACAAGAGCTAAGCAAAATGATTGTATTCAATCAAATGTGCTTGTTTATTGATTGAGTTTGTGTTTTTGTTTTGTTTGTTTCGGTTTTTTTCTGGGGGATATCTTGGTTATGAATTTTTCTTAAAAATAATCAAAAATAATAATACTGTGATTTTGAAGTTAGTCACATGCTTAAGTTCCTTACCGAATCAGGGCCTCTACTGCTATTCTTGTTTCTTAGTGTATCTTATCTTTCTTCCATTGCTCCACCAGCAATATCAGCCTCATAGGTTTCTCTTTCATTTCCTTCTCTCACTCTTGCCTTCATACTATCTTTTATAGCATTCCTTCTTCCTGAGTTTTCTCCATCTCATTTTACTAGGTTCAACCCTCTCTTCATCTAAACCTGTCATAGAAATTCACTTCACGCACATGGCCCAAGAAATGCTAACCACCCATGTCAATATGCCGTTATCATCACTACCGTCTGTGTGGATGGTTGTATGTGTATATATTTAAAGTTCTATTTCTTAGTCATCGGGTCTCTCTCAGAGAGTTCTTAACTGATCTTTGTGTTGCAAACTGTAAGTTCCTTGGGAAAGAGCCTGTGTCTTTATTTTTTGTTTTGTGCAGCATTACTAAGTATACTAGTGCTGGCAATTTAGAAATAAATAATAGATTCATAGATTCCAGCGCCAGAAGGGACCATTGTGATCATCTAGTCCAATTTCCTGTTTAACAAAGGCCATAGAACTTCCCCCAAATTATAATAATTAGTTATAATAACCGGTGATACATTGCACTTGGAAAACAGTCTTGTGTCGCAGAAAGGATCTTCTAGTAAATGAGTATGATACAAAATATTTAGGTTTCTGTGGCTTGGCTTCTTAATATCTGGCCTAGCTGTCCTAAGCACAAGACACAAGAGAGAAGGAAGGTAAGCTGTCTTCATGCCACCTTTGTGGCGCCTTGATTCTGGGGTTAAGAGGGGTGACATTTTGCCCCTGGAATAATTTAGAGCAGACTCAGGTCTTCCCTATCCCACCTCAGTTGCCTATGGCCTTAGGGTGAATTCAGGCAGCCAGGAATAGCCAGAGTGCAGAGGCTTTCCAGCCAGGCCTCCTTTTTACTAGACACAATGTCCATATCAGGGTCTGTAGAGACCATGTGAATGTGTACAGGAATCTGATTAAGCTGTCTTCCCTATCATGGGGCAGATCCTGGCCCCCTAAACTCAGAAAATGAACTTTGCATTATTTAGGCAACAGATTAAATTTTGGTTATAACTGTACACCATTAATACACAATTACACACCTTTAACATAATCTGAACATGGTCACAAAATAATAAGCCATAAACCTTTTTAATGCTCTTAGCGTAGATATCCAAAACAAAATGATAATTCTTTGAGATGTAATTTCATTGCATTAATGTGGCCTTCAGGATTCGGTTTTGGTTGTCGCATTCATTAAACAAATGTATAGAATATTACAACTTTTTCAATAATGATGCAGTAGCACAGCTAGGTCATTAAACACACAAATAACTATGTTTTGTCATACATGCAATATCCATCCTGACTTAAATATACAGAATGTACATAAAATATTCATGTTGTATAAAGAAGACAGTTCTTAATGGAACTTCAGTAACCACTGTCATGATGATACTCATGTTAGTGTAGAATTCAAGCTTGTAGTAATAATTTGCATCCATTAATTTTTATTAATTCTATAGAATAGAAAAATGTTATACAAAACCAAGTTGTAGGGTTAGATTTATTAATTAATATTACAAGTTTAATTACATTTAGTGATAGCATATACCTTAAATAAAAAAAAAACAGAAAGTAGGAGGGGAGAGAATTTTAGACAGTATCAATAATTTCCCCAGAATTTTGATACAATTGAATACACAGGTTTATCCACCATCTGTATAATGATAAACTGCCATACTGACTAAACTTTGCTTGAATGCTTTATATCCTCTGCTAGGCTTTTAATTAAGTCACTAAATTAGATTGAACTGTAGAAAGGATGGATAAAATAGGAGACCAATCCTGTACTCATTAAAGCCAATGAAAATATTGTGAGTGATACCAAGAGTGCAAAATCATGGTCCAGATCACTGGCTAGAGCAGTGGGAGAGGACCGAGGAAATGTAATGTTATCTCTTAATTTTAGAACTGCAGTGAAATCCTAAAGAGGTCTTTGTTTTCCATCTGCTGCTCTTCACCATATTTTTGTACCCTGATTGGAAATAAAAACAACTATCAAGCTTCTCCCCAGTGTCTGAAACCTACTCAGTGCAGGAAATAAGAGGAAAATGAAGAAAGAAGTGGGACCGCTAAACACTGAGGATGGAAAGGAGGTTAAGGATAACCTAGGCATGGCCCAATATCTGAATAAGTACTTTGCCTCAGTCTTTAATAAGGCTAATGAGGAGCTTAGGGATAATGGAAGGATGACAAATGGGAATGAGGATATGGAGGTGGATATTACCACATCTGAGGTAGAAGCCAAACTTGAACAGCTTAATGGGACAAAATCAGAGGGCCCAGACAATCTTCATCCGAGAATATTAAAGGCACTGGCGCATGAAATTGCAAGCCCGTTAGCGAGAATTTTTAATGAATCGGTAAACTCGGGGGTTGTACCGTATGACTGGAGAATTGCTAATGTAGTTCCTATCTTTAAGAAAGGGAAAAAAAGTGATCTGAGTAACTATAGGCCTGTTAGTTTGACATCTGTAGTATGTAAGGTCTTGGAAAAAAATTTGAAGGAGAAAGTAGTTAAGGACAATGAGGTCAATGGTAATTGGGACAAATTACAACATGGTTTTACTAAAGGTAGATCGTGCCAAACCAACCTAATCTCCTTCTTTGAGAAGGTGACAGATTATTTAGACAAAGGAAATGCAGTAGACCTAATTTACCTTGATTTTAATAAGGCATTTGACATGGTTCCACATGGGGAATTATTAGTTAAATTGGAAAAGATGGAGATCAATATGAAAATTAAAAGGTGGATAAGGAACTGGTTAAAGGGGAGACTACAATGGGTAGTGCTGAAGGGTGAACTGTCAGGCTGGAAGGAGGTTACTAGTGGAGTTCCTCAAGGATCGGTTTTGGGACCAATCTTATTTAACCTTTTTATTACTGACCTTGGCACAAAAAGCGGGAATGTGCTAATAAAGTCTGCGGATGACACAAAGTTGGGGGGTATTGCTAACACAGAGAAGGACCGGGATATCATACAGGAAGATCTGGATGACCTTGTAAACTGGAATAATAGTAATAGGATGAAATTTAATAGTGAAAAGTGCAAGGTCATGCACTTAGGGATTAATAATAAGAATTTTAGAAATACATTGGGGACTCATCATTTGGAAGTAACAGAGGAGGAGAAGGACCTTGGAGTATTGGTTGATGGCAGGATGACTATGAGCCATCAATGTGATATGGCCGTTAAAAAAGCTAATGCGGTTTTAGGATGCATCGGGCGAAGTATTTCCAGCAAAGATAAGGAGGTGTTAGTACCGTTATATAAGGCGCTGGTGAGACCTCACCTGGAATACTGTGTGTAGTTCTGGTCTCCCATGTTTTAGAAGGATGAATTCAAACTGGAACAGGTTCAGAGACGAGCTACTAGGACGATCCGAGGAATGGAAAACCTGTCATATGAAAGGAGACTCAAAGAGCTTGGCTTGTTTAGTCTAGCCAAAAGAAGGCTGAGGGGGGATATGCTTGCTCTTTATAAATATATCAGAAGGATTAATATTAGGGAGGGAGAGGAATTATTTAAGCTTAGTACCAATGTAGACACAAGAACGAATGGGTATAAACTGGACACTAGGAAGTTTAGACTTGAAATTAGACGTAGGTTTCTAACCATTAGAGGAGTGAAGTTCTGGAACAGCCTTCCAAGGGGAGTAGTGGGGGCAAAAGACATATCTGGCTTTAAGAATAAGCTTGATAGGTTTATGGAAGGGATAGTATGATGGGATAGCGTAATTCCGGCAATTGATCATTGATTATCAGGAGATAAGTATGCCATGTGGGCGGTGATGGGATGTTGGATGGGATGGGATCTGAGTTACTGCAGAGAATTCTTTCCTGCTGGCTGGTGAGTCTTGCCCACATGCTCAGGGTTTAGCTGATCGCCATATTTGGGGTCGGGAAGGAATTTTCCTCTAGGGCAGATTGGCAGAGGCCCTGGAGGTTTTTCGCCTTCCCCTGCAGCGTGGGGCATGGGTCACTTGCTGGTGGATTCTCTGCAGCTTGAGGTCTTCAAACCACAATTTGAGGACTTCAATAACTCGGACATAGGTTACGGGTTTGTTAAAGAAGTGGATGGGTAGGTTTCTGTGGCCTGCTTTGTGCAGGAGGTCAGACTAGATGATCACATTGGTCCCTTCTGACCTTAAAGTCTATGAGTCTATGAGTGTTTGGGGAAGGGGAGGACAGCAGGAAGCCTACTATGGCTTCCTTATTCCTGGGATGGCCTTCGCTAATGCCAACCTTGGTATAAATTAAAGCAGCCTAGAGTCTGAGGGACTTAGGCCAATGGAGGACCCATGATGTATAGTTCAGCTCTTCCACACTTCCTCCTCCAGTATGTCTTCTAGAATAGATTGAGAGGTGATGGCAGCTGGTGCATGATCCTACTTTATACTAATGGAAAGTCTTCCTTTGCCAAGGGTATTCTCCAGTGTCCATTTGCAGAGAGAATTTGTCCCCTTTATAGCATCTGAGCAGCTCAAATGGGATAGGTCATATGACAGAATCTGTCCCAATGACTAGACAAGGCTACGTTGTGTCATAGAGGCCTAATTAATGAAAATATAGAGATCTGAGCAACAATTCATTGTAAATATGGAACTCCATTTCATGGCTTCAGTAGATTTAGTTTGCAGTTATACTGGGTAAATAAAAGTATAATTTGCACATGGGGAGCACATTTTTACCTGTTTCTGTTACGGTTTCTGATCACAAAGTGATAGCTACATTTTCCTCCACAGAAACTGTTGCTGAAATACTAGTTGAGAACATTTGCTGTATTTCTATAGAAGTAGTAAAAGGATACTGAAGTAAACTGCCACCTTCCTCTCAAACACACACAATCCAGTTGGCACTTGCATGCCATTTTTTTCTTTCTTAATAAATAATTCCAATTAATTTATATTCTCTTCAAAAATGTTTGGAAAGGAAAACAGAACAGTAAATGCTTAATAGAACAAAAATGATGTTCAAATGACAATATATTAGTTGTAAACTTTTAACATCCATTGTAATTACAATGAATACTAGTAAGGATGTATCTTTAAAATGTGCTCTGTTTCAGAATGGAGACATATGATAGTTTATTATATGATGTGGTAGTTGCTATAATAATCATCCCTTTACATAGAAAAGATGATCACTGCTCTTTTGCTGTATACTCAGATAAATGATGCTTTCAGACTCTGTGGAGTATAGAGACAAATTCTGCCTTCATTTACATTTGTGCAACATCGGTGATTTAATGCAATGGATTTACATCCATGTAATTTGAGATTTGGGTCAGAGATCATGAATTCCTCTGTTTCTCTTGCCTCCAAATGCAGAAACCAATTCCACAGCAGTTCCTGATAAAATAATCCCAGTTGTCAGAGTATACCCTAATGGACCAGATTCTGGTCTCATTTCACATGAGTGTGAATCTGGAGTAACTTCATGAATGCACAGCAGTAAATGGCCCAGGTTAGCTGACTCAGGCTTACGGGCTCAGGCTGCAGTGCTGTAAAATTGCTCTGTAGATGATCACGCTCGGGCTGCAGCCTAGACTCTGGGACCCTGAGAGGAGGCAGGGTTCCAGAGCCTGTGCTCCAGTCCAAACTTGAACATCTACACAACAATTTAAGATTCTCGCAGCCTGATCCCCAGGAACCTGAGTCAGCTGAGTCAGACCAGCCATGGCTATGCTGAGGGTCTTTTATTCCAATGTAGATGTACTCTATGAGGGCTGATTTTGAATTTACACAGGTTTGTACTAGGTAACTCCATGGACAGTACTGGAATTGTTGTGGTTTTATATCACTGCAAATGATATTAGACAGATTAATTCAGACAAATTCAGTACTTACTTTCACACTCTCATGCAATAGTTTTGAAGCCATTGGTACTACATGGGGAGAAGAAAGAGGCAGAATTTGGACCCTTGATTTCAATTTCCCTTCCCATTGCAGAGCAGTAAAAGCCTATCATTTATTCCTCATGAACACATTGATTTATATACAATAAAAAAATAGTGGCCTGTCTTTGAACTACATTTCCAGCTACAAAATCTGACACATTCCCTGTATCCACCTCTGTTAACAAAAATAATAGAAAAAAGACAGCCTTTCCCCACTCTGCCATGCTGAATGACATTAGTTTATATCATCTTCATATGACTGCTTCAGTGATAGACTAAATCAGAGCATTCAGTGATTACTTGCACCAACAGTTTCTCTCTCTGACATAGTCATCTAAGCCACTAAAATGAACCCAACCAGCAGAGGAGAGCAAAAGACGCCATAAAGGCGCTTAACAGGTGAATGATAGTAAATTTTCTGTCTTACGGGGTCTTGTTCACCAAACAGAAAGTTCATGGAAGTTCACATCACCACAAAGAACAGGGTGACAAATATCTGTGACTTACAATCCAAAGGACAGAGAAAACGTACCAAATAATTATCTTCCAGTAGGTATCTCACTGTGAAAGTGAAAGCAAGTGTGTCTAAAAGATGAATAGGCTGAAGAAATGAGATGATAGTTCAAAGACAAGAAAATACAAAGATGTGGTTTACAGTAGTGGCAGCCACTGTAATGTAGCACGATTTGACTTTGATCTAATCACAAAGGTCAGTGAGCAGATTTTACAATTCATCATGCACCTGGCAACGCTGGACTGTATTTTTGAAACCAATGAAATAAAATAAGAAATAAGACTTAATAAGCTAACCCATATTCCTTGATACTGTGTTCTTGGTTGAGTTAGTATATTCACGTTACCCTTTCCAGGTGACATTTTCAAAAAGAAAATTAAATCACTTTTTACCCTAATGATATTGCTTGTTTTTTGTATCTATTTATTTGATGTTATAAAAACTAAAATTCCAAAATAAAAAGCATCTCTCCATACATTTTGTATTTCTATTACAGTGACACCTAGGATCCCCAGTCATGGACCAGAACCCCTTTGTACATCTAGGCGCTGTAGAAACAGAACAAAAAGAGGGTCCCTGTTCCAAAGAGCTTACTAGCCAAGTATTTTAGTAAACTTAAAAGCAAAAATCAGGCAATAGGACAAAAATAGCCATCCAAAAATCCTCATATAACAAAAAGAGCAGAACACCACTTAAATGGCCCACCTCTCCCAAATAGCTTTTCTCAGATGTCCACTTCTCAAAGGCTTGGGAGTAGTGTGTGGGTGGGTGGCAGGGGCAGCTCCAGGCATCAGCATGCCAAGCGCGTGTTTGGGGGGGCAAGCCACTGGGGGAGCTCTACTGTTCGCCATGAGGGCGGCAGGCAGGCTGCCTTTGGCGGCATGCCTGCGGAGGGTCCGCTGATCCCGCGACTTCGGCGGACTCTCCACAGGCAAGCCACCAAAGGCAGCCTGCCTGCCATGCTTGGGGTGGCAAAATGTCTAGATTCACCCCGGTAGGTGGGAAGGATTGATTGAATGTTGGAAATAGTTTAATGAACTGAATGGGACTTGCTGGGGTGACATCTAGCTCTCAGTCATCCAGGGATTGCCAGGATTCATTAATTACTACAGGCATGATATAAAGCTACCTTCTCTGGGGACTGCACTTTGACACAGTGGGAAGGCTTGTGTTTTCCAATGATCCCGAGAGCTATGCCAGTGGGAGTTTTAATTCCTGATAGGTACAGAGCAGATGAAAACCTGTCCATTGATCCTCCAGGTTAGGAGTTGAGCGACAGGCCAACATTCTATCCTCATAAAAAAAAGTAAGTTATAAAAACACAGCAAAGTAGCCATTCTGGCATACATAAATTATCCTGTACTGTAATTATGTAGTTTAAGAATAAATTGAAAGTCTATTTAAGGTAAACTCAGTCCAAAGTTTGTCCATAATTGAGCCGTATGCTTATTTGAAAGGAGAGGGACTCAAGTGTGGGTTATATTAAGGTCCAAATTAGAAATAAGGCATACATTTTTAACAGTGAGGGTCTAAGCTATCATTAGAATTCCCTACCAAGGGAAGTGATGGGTTCTTCATCTCGTGATGTGTTGAAATGAAGATGGGGATGGAGTACCTTTTTGGAATATGTGCTTTGGGCTCACTAAAGAGGTAATAGTGAAATTCTATGGCTTGTGTTATGCAGGAGGTCAGATTGGATGATCTAATGATCCCTTCTGACCTTAAATCAATCAACACTTACATCTCCATATACGTATCCAGTGTTTTAGAAACCTAGATAAGTGATAATCCCTCTCCAGAAGACCTTAGAATCTAAACAAGATATTGGACAGCATAGTTTCAGTAGAAGACAGTATGAAGTTTAAAAGTGATAACAGGAAGTCTGGCTTCAAGGAAGAATGATGAGAAGGTAAAAGCAGCTTCTGGATGGATGAACACAAACAGACTACTCCAGCAATAAAGGGCAGCATGATACCAGGCACAAAAACAGGAGTGGAAGAAAGAAGATATACACATGCAAAAAGGCCCAAACTCTGGGATTTAGGCACAGGTATGAGTAAGAGGTGGAGCTATACCTCCCTATGACTTTCTATCTAATAACAATATACTCTGTTGAGCACAGAGGCTGCAAAGCCCGCTTCCCTCTTCACTCCCATCCCATTCTATGGACCATTGTGCAGTGGTGGCCAGACCTGTTTTATGAAGTTTTGTGTGAAAAAATGCAGAACAATGTGCTGGAAACCATGAACATTGGCAAAAAAAGCGCTGTCCACATAAGAGTAGAATGAAAAATTTCATTT
This sequence comes from Gopherus flavomarginatus, assembly GCF_025201925.1. NCBI lineage: Eukaryota > Metazoa > Chordata > Testudines > Testudinidae > Gopherus > Gopherus flavomarginatus. The sequence continues at coordinate 65,418,358 of NC_066623.1, forward strand.
TATCCTTTTAAGCATGGAGAAATTCTAGTTGGGATCCAAATTCTGTGTAACACGTCAGTCTGTGGGTCTGATTTTCAGAAGTGTTGAATGGTGAGTGGAGGTTGTCCCTGCCTGCAGGTATATGGGATCTTGGGGAGCAATTACCACACAGGTGGGGTGCAAAATAAACTTTATTAAGAAAATGCAAAAACAGGGAAAATTTAATAGTGAGGGGTATGGGGTTTGTTAAGGTAGGCAATTGGGGAGGGAGTTCTTTTAGTACAGTATAGGGGGTTTTAATAGTGGGGTACAATACAGTGGGGTACAATACAGTTGGTAACCAACTAACACTGAAGTATAAATGTAACAGGTAGCTAACAATTTCTAGGTAAAGGGTGTGTCACAGCAGCATATAACTAACAAACAGTTATGGGTAAAATGTGTTAAATAACCAACAACTCTAGGTAAAAATGTGTCACAGTGGTGTAAATATAAAATGTGAGGTGTGTGAGAGAGAAAAAGGGTAACCAATGGGGTTTTATGCTAGACTTCAGTAATACAATTGAGGTTTGGCAGCAGTAGGAGCGGGGTGAACACGTGGGGGAAGGGATTAAAAGAGAGAGAGAGAAAGGCAGTGGTAGAGGAATGAGGTTAGGGGATGGGGGAAGAGGAGCACGTGGTGGAGCAGAAACCAAAGATAGAGGCGCTACAGAGGGAGATTTAAACTCAGGGAGACACAGAGAGCAGACAGGCTGCAAATTTAAACAGCAGAGAGACTGCAATGAGTGACTGGGGAGCTCGTGGGGGGGGAGATTGGGGCAGTGGGAAGACAAATTCAAATAGTAAAAACCTTATCTATCCCCTAACTTAATCAAACTTATATAAAATGACAAGCAACTACAGAATACAACCAGGCAATGATTTTCTAAACTTATCTTAACCAACAATTAGGCAACACAACAAATATCACAGAAACTTACAAGCTCTACAATCTTAACAAACTATGACTTATTAAATTAAAAAAAAACAAGACCTATGGTGCACCTTATGCTATGGGGAGGTTACAGAGGGCAGAGTGGTATGTATCCAGGACCCAGCTCCCAAGGAAGCCAAGGGATGGTGGCTACAGCGGTGGATACAGCTGAAAGCAGAGAGCCCCAAGGCAAAGCCCACAGGAGCAGAGCTTAGCAGTGGCAAAGAGCCCTGTAGTTTAAGAGAGGTTTTAAGACACAGACCAAGGTTTAGCTTGAGTCTGTGTGCTGGGGAAACAGAGCCAGCAGCTAAAATAATAAAATAAAAGTACAGAAAGTTTTACAGAGGGATTCTTACCAGTCCCCAAGGCAGCAGCAAAGGCAGAAGCAGCAGCAACATCAAAAGAGGCAAGGAGGGTTCGGTATAGTCTCAATAATCAGGAGATCTCTCAGGTAGCAATCGGTTCTTCGTGGGGGGGGGTTCAAAAACGGGGGTATGCTCAAAAATAAAACGAGAGCGGAGAAAGGACCCCCCAGAACCCCTGGCTGATCAGACCAGGCAGCAATGCAGGAACCTTTCTGAGGTGTGTTTCAAAAATGTCTGGTTTTAAAGGCAAACTTGGGCAGTTTCCCACCAGTAATCCTGATAGGCTCCCTCTGTCACAGGGGAGGGGGCACAGGGGAAAAACTGAAGGTAAGCCCAGAGACATGCCTGGACATAGTCCTGTGCAATAGGTGATTCAAGAGCACATGAGACTATGACTCATGCCCAGGATCTTAAAACCACAATAGGCCTTGCAGCTCTGGACATTGCCTACCCTACACCAAGCCCAGGTTCAACGAGGTGATAACAGGACTAACCCTTTGAAAAGGGCAGTGGTCCCACTTAGCATGCAGCACAAGTGGCCATCCCTTTGAGAAGGGCAATGGCTCTTGTTAAACAACTTAAGGGGCCCTCCCTTTGAGAAGGGCAGTGGCCCTGGTAAACAACTTAACAGCCAGGGAAGGGCGGCCACAGGAGAACAGAAAACAAAATGGAGTCTGGGGAAACAAAATGGAATAGGGGAATAGCTGTAACGGACAGAGGTGTTGAGTGTTAGTTGAACACCTGCTGTGCCTGTAGCCTTTGTAAGGCAAAATTACTGTGGAAGTTAAGTGGTATTTGTAATGCTCTGTGAAATATTCATATACCTTACCTTGTAGTTGAACTCCTTCTACTGCATTGGGGAATACTTCCTTCTGTATATCCTCAGCAGATATAACAGGCTAAATTTATCCCTGGTACAGCTTCCACTGTAGTCAATGGAAGTTTATGGCTTTGAATGTCTGTTCCCCATAAAATATGACATATCTATTATATAAAATGGGAAGGATGGTTACAGTGAAACTATTTAAGGGATACAAACAATATTAGACAACTAACATAATTGGATTTATTTTTCTCTTTCAAGTACATTGGAATGTCACATTTCAAAAAAAGGGTTATCAAGACTGAATGGAATATATAACAGTTGTCAGGTGCACCTGAGGTAAAAAAAAACTAGAGAAACTGCAACAAGCTGATGAAAAGAGAGAGCCTTGAAGATTTTTAACTTCTCTTCATCATCACCATCCCCATTTGACAGCACAGCTAGCACCTCAGAATTACCGTATGAGATATTATATCTCTGACATTGAACTTTTTTACAAATGCTACTTGTTGTGAAGCAGTCCCTTGAGGAGAAGTTCCCATCAACTTCACATTCATTCTAAGGAGAAATGTTCCAAAAATACAACTACATAAACTGAACTGTGCTAATGTTTCCTACTGGGTTTTGTTCAGCACACATCACTGACAGAAAAATGAGGGGACCAGATCTCCCCTAGATATATGTCTATAACTCTGTAAAGCAGGTGGTAGTTACATGAGCACAATGGGGAGGCAGAGGTAGGAGAAATAGAAACTCAATAGGAAACTATCAATGGGAATCTTGGGGTTTTGGAAGAAGCCATAATTAGTCTCTAGTTGGTATAACTGCAGAAAGCATATAAATCAAAAGTATATATGCATTTACATTGATTTATGGTAGATGAATCTCTAAAATTTTGCTTCAGGGAAACATCAAGCAATATGTTAATGCAAAACAACTAAATGTCTAAACACTCTTTCCTGATACCTGTTGAATTCTTGCTTCATTCCTTCCATTTTTCTGCTCCCACGCTCACCGAAACATCTTTGAAAATCCAGGCTCAGGAAGTCCTTCTGCTAGACCCTGATTTGCTGCATGCTGCAAATCTGAAAGTTCTATTTTAATGTCAAATATGTAGGTTTTTTTTAATTTTCATAAATGTAAGTGGCTTTTTTCAGACCAACAGTAATATTTCTTCTAGCCAGAAATGGTTCTGAACTAGATAAATATATAATTCATATTGGAAAGGACCTGTGCCACCTCAGGTTCTTCCAACTTCACTTATTTATGTATATTTCCAGTATCTCTAATGAGGTATCTCACTGTGTTTCAACTTGGGGACTGTTTAGTACAGAGTGTGAGAGTTGAAATATATTGCTATTACTCACATGTACTGGAGTTTAAAAGTTTGTCACAGCCTGCATTCCAAAACCAGGATTTTATTTTTTTCAAAAGAATATGGTGGATCTATAGTTACTTAACACAAGGCTGAATTCTGCTCATTTTTAGAAAAAAGTCAATAGTGATGCTTTGGATATAAATCATGTCAGAATTTGGCCAATCATATTTTATTGCATATATCTGAAATAATAAAATGATCAGTGAACTATTGTGAGAATAATTAGTCCAGATTGACATACCACACCTTGAAGTCTAAGAATAAGCTATTTTGAATGCCAAATGTCCATGAATTAAGGAATCCATGAGTATCCAGCTACAACCAATAAAGCCTATTTTGTTTAATCAAGAGATATCAGGGATGTTGGCTATATCTTTATTTCATTTTGTATTGCTCAGAGTGTTTAGTCTGCTTATTATACATAAAGTGAAATACATTATATGCAGTAGTTATTTCTAAGTTTTGGGATAAGCATAATAAAGAGCAGCTTGCAAACATAACAGAAGGAACTGTTCTAAAAAATGCCCTCCTTACTACACTGGTACAGAAGATACTGGGTTTTGGATCAGATGAATGTCCTTAAAAAATATAAAATATCTCAGTTGATTAGTTCTTTAGCCTATTAAATTAGCCCCCATTAGTGATCCAGACCTGAGAATCCTTTGTTGAATGTCATATTTTTACATTCACCTTGCTGAAGAATGATTTTACTAAACTAAATTTTCTCAGTGCAAGGCTTCTAAAATCAATAGAATTGGCAAGAATTTTAAAACCTATCATTTATGCAAGAGGAAAGGGATAAGGATTAAGACAAAAGGTGAAAAGTATCATTCTAATGAAAATTTCAGCAAGTCTCAGTTCATAAAAACAGTAAAAATCCATAATAAACCAAATCATGAGCTTTTCACCCTACTTTGGACAGGATCCAGCAATGAAAGTGACACTGACCTAGACTTGGCATTGGTTGTACAATATGAAACTTAATTTTCTTTCCTTTAGTTCTTGTGTATTTAACACTTACTTTAATCCCTGACCAGATAAAAGCAAAGAGAAAGTCTGCTCCCTCTGGAATCTGTCTATATACAAAACAACCCAACATTAAAACAATATTGAATGCCTAATTTAAATTGAGGAAATAAAAAACATTCAGATTTTACACTGTCATGTAATGTTTAACTTGTAACATAGCGAGTAGATATACAAAACATGGACAGTAATATATGCTTAAAATTGACACACTGCAAAAGCGTTTCTAAAAGTGTTTCTCTGAGGCAGGTGGACTTTCACCAATTTGGCCAGACTCTGGAATCTACCTGAGTACTTACACCAGTGGTCCCATTGAAGTCAATGGCTCTACTCTAGTGAGTAAATGCTTGTGAAGATAACTAGAGTTGTAGAATCCATCTCATTGTAATTGGTCCAACCCTACTCCCCTACACCTCTTTCTGGGGATTATGCTTTATTTGTAACTTACGTAGCAGGGTGATCACCCTGCTCCAGGCCTGGAAGAGTGAAAGCATCCCTGGAGAGGACTGCAGCAAGATAATAAGGATTAAGAACAGCTGGGGAAGCTGAGTGGGTAGTTGACCACAGCTGTGGCCAGCTTAATCAGGGTCCATCTGGCCCTTATAAGAGGGCTGTGGGCCAGAAGCCAACAGACAGTCTCTCTCTAGATGTGGACAGGGATGGGCCTTGCTGCTAGGAGCTGGGCAGGGTACCTAAACTGGAGTAGGGCTGGGGAAAGGCCAGAGGATCTGGGGAGCTCTGGCCTGGAAAACCCCCAGGCTGCAGGCCTTGTCAAAGGCTGAAAAGGTACTGGGGTTGCAGAGAGGACAGTCGAAAGGTAGGCAGAGGCAGCAGGTCCAAAGCCTCCTTGCCGATGATGAGTGGCAATTACACTGCAGTCCACCCCAGTGAGCGGGGGCTAGATGGTGACTGGCAGTAGCCAAAGACTGAGGCAAGGTGGGATGAGACCCAAATAGACTGCAGAGTACTGCAGGGGGCAGAACCCTGAGACTAGGGGCACTGGGGTCTAGGAGGGACACTGGGGCCAGCAGCAAGCGAGACACTGGCTTGCAGAGGATGTTCTGGAGGTTGGTGAGCTAATTCCCTGGATGACCAGAAGGAGGTGCTGTGGTGGTGAGCTGCCGTGGCGCTACACTTAATAACATCAGGACAAATGTAAATCTCATCCTCTGTTTTCTCCCCTGGCTGTTATTAGAGTTTCCTCACAGATACCTGTCCATCCTACACTTTGTCAGTCTTCAAAAAAAGCTATGTGGGCTGTGATGATTCAGAAATCATCAATCTTAGATAACTGTTTCCTGACTTCTGAAACATTGTGTTCTCTCCCCACCTTTTGACATTTTTTTGATGAAAAGAATGAAAATATATATATATACAAACACAGAGAGAGGAGATATATTACATGACCAACAGTGTCATTAAAAAGGATAATTTATATTTGAGGTGGCTGAAAACAGTTCCAATTAGTGAAGCCCAGAAGTTAGGATTCTTATCCAAAAATCCTGGGATGAAAATCTTGCAAAACTAAACTCATTTGCAAGATTTTCAGTACTTCCTTTTGAAGATTTGGTTAGAAATATCATGAGAGAAACTATCTAGTAATATTTTGGCATTTTTGCCTCTAACTCTCACCCTGTCTGAGAATTATAGAGATATGCAAAAATTAAGAAAAAGGATGATACTTTGACATGTTTCTGAACTTCAAAAGTTTGTTTCAACCTCTTGACCAAAATTTGTTGGGTTTACCTGTAATTTTTTATTTTAAAATAAATCTGTATTATCAAAGACAAAACAAACAAATAAAAACTTACATTAATGCAAGATTACAGTTTCATGATTCCCTACAGAAATCAGGACATATCAAAACTAAGGCTAAAAATACTGTGATACTGGCAAAGCAGATGCAAGCTCATGCCAACACCCCACAGGCATCACTGAAACTTAAACGCACAGCTAGAAACCAGTCTGGCTTATATGTGGGTAGGTATAGTTAAAATAGATATTAGAGTTATAAGAATGTATTTAGTGTCTACACTTTAAGGAATAGTTTTAGGATGCTGCATGTATTAATCCTACTTATAGTATCTGTATCCCATGGTATAAAGTTATACTGAGTGTTTGCATTGTAAACCTCTAATTGTGTAACTCAACAAACAGCAAAGAAGCATTAACTAAAATAGAGTTCTGGTCCTGCAAACAAGATGGCTCACTGAAGGCAAATGAGGCATTGTGTAGCACCAAAGGACAGAGACGTCGTTGACTGCATTCTTCCTCTTGGAAGAGGAAACCTGTGCATAAAATCATCCCATCAGCTTGGATTCTGAGGTGAAGGGGAATAAAAATCCCTGATTAAGATACATCAGGATCTTTATGCTGTCTGAATTCTGAGGGGCAAAGATTCCTAAACATAAGTAAGAGATCCTTACTGCTTGGCATGGGTCAGCCCTAAATGACATAAAGCTGCTTATTATAGACTCTTGTATTACTTTTTAAGATTTAAGACTGCACTCATTTTTGTGTGTATGCTTCATGTTTTAATCTTGTAAATAACTCTCCTATTTTGTATTAATCAATCTTTAGTTAATTTATTACAGGATTGACTACAGACATTGTCTTTGGTTTGAGATCTGATTAGAAACGACCTGGAGTAAGTGCTTGGTCCTTTGGGACTGGGAGTAACCTGAATATTGTTATGATTTTGTTTGGTGGCAAGACAGGCTGGCTCAAAGGGACTGTCTGTGATCCATGGTGAGACTCTTATAGTGCTTTAGGGGTTCACACTTGTCACTGGGTTGCTGAAATCTAATTATAGAACAGTCTGTCGGGGGTTTCTACTCAGCTTTTGACAGTCTGCCCTCAGACTGGCACTCATAGTTGTGAACCACCCCAGAAAGCATGACATATACAACTGTAACTTTTTCCATCCATGCTTCCTTGAGTTTATAGACTATAATTCAACTATTAATTACAGAATCAAACCCTATTTCTAAAATATTAGTATGCATTCATTATTAATAGTAATCATGTTTATTAAAATGTCAGACCAGACAAATACAATGGCATACCTAACAGCAGAATCCACACTGGGTGCTTCCATTTCCTATCTGTAAAATAAGTATAACATATACCGGTAGTTACTTCAGACTCATATTGTGAGGTACTGTTCATTAATATTTGTAAAATATCTTAAATTCCTGCAATGAAAGGAATTGAAACTGAGTTTTTTATATATATATATATATATATATATATATATATATATATATTTTTAAAAAATCAAATAAACCTTGAATGAGAAATAAAGTATAATGCCCAAGTCACTGAAGATTTCACTAAGGGGGGAAAAAAGACTTGGAATTATTGAGAGCAAGGGAAAATGTCCATCCTATCTTAAATGCAAGACTAGTGGTCTGTTTCCCCTTTATATGCACTGTTGCAAACCCAGGACAAATGGCTACAAAGGGAGGGGTAGTAATTAGTCCCAGGGCATTAAAAGGCCTCCTCCAATCCACTGAGGAGAGATAACCAGGGGGAAATAAGGTTCAGCTGGTACAGGGTTACCAGGGAATTATTTAGGTTCAGATGGCTTCAACTACTGGAGACCTTTTTAAACCCTTCTTGGCATGGAAGCAGGGGGGAAAGTGAGAGAATAGGGAAGCTGCCAGTGCAGCAAGGCTCTGAACCTTTGCAGCAAGGAAGGCTGTCCCCAGAAGGGGAGTAAACAAGCACAAGGGATTGACTGAAGGAAGGATTAGCCAGACCCTGTGCTACTTAGAAGGGTTTGCTTTGCCCAAGCCTGTGTCTCCAAGGCTAAAAAGGACTGAGCCTGCCGAGGAGAAGAAGGTGCTTTGCCACAGCACACATACTATCCATTAAAGGTAATGTGAATAGATCCGTAGGTTGAAGCAGTAGGATCATTCATCAATTTATGGACTGATGATGTGTTTCTCAGAAAAAATGATTGTGCATCACTTTAAACTTTCAGCAGAAATTTGCCTTTTCATCATTTTGCCATGTCAAATCATTATGTTGACAAAAACAATACAAGATGTCCTGTCATTTATGATGTAACAGCCTGAAATGGATAAATGATGAAATGCTGGTTTCCCTTTGAAAACAAAGTAATGTCCAATTATTTTTAATTGCTATCCTCACATAATTACTTTTGCAGCAGAAAACTGCAAAATCCTTTCTTTTCTTGTTTACAGTTTTTGTCTGTGATAGTTATGTAGATGCAAGGCAGCTTGAGGGAAGGATCACATAGTGTTGAAGAGAGACTCAATAACTATGCTTGCAAAAAATTCAGGTTCCTCTGAAAAATGTGTTTTTTAACCAACTCCAAGGAAGAATAAGGTTTTTAGTTTGTTGGTTTGGTTTTTGTGGGTTTTTCCTGTATTTCTTTTTTTAAAGCGGGGGGATTTGTTACTGTACACTTTGTGACCAACATCCCTGACAAATTTCATCCTCTGTGGAGTCTTTCAACTTCTCACCTTATGTGATACTCATTGTTAGGTTTTTGCATCAGACCTCACTAAGAGTGGACATATCTGTTCTTGTTTCTTGAGCAAGACTGAGAGGGGCATGGAGGGTCCAGAAATTCTTTACCTTTGATCACCTCTCCTGAGAGGTTACAGTACTTTTTTTTTCTTGTTTAAAATAGAGAGTGGGGGAAATCGAATTATGACACGCCCCCCAAATTGCAGACAGTGGGGAAGCTCACTGGCGGCGATTTCCTTCTAGAACTTGAAAATAAACAGATTAATACAACACATACACCTTTACATATACTCCTAAGTATATAACTAATAGACTTCTACATTTTAAGAACACTTTTTTTAACTACTGAATTCTGGGAAACTCTTACGGGAGAGTGCATCAGCTACTTTGTTAGAAGCTCCTGTGATGTGTTGAATTTTAAAATTAAAATCTTGGAGAGCTAAACTTCAACGAAGAAGTTTTTTGTTGTTCCCCTTGGCAGTATGAAGCCACTTTAGTGCAGCATGGTCAGTTTGTAGTTGGAACCGCCGTTCCCAAACATATGGGCGTAGCTTTTCCAGGGCGTACACAATGGCATAGCATTTCTTTTTACTGACTGACCAGTGACTTTCCCTCTCAGACAGTTTCTTGCTGAGAAACACGACAGGATGGAAGTTGTGATCTGTTGCTTTCTGCATGAGCACCGCTTCTATACCACGCTCAGATGCATCTGTGGTTACTAGGAATGGCTTGTCAAAATCCGGGGCCCTGAGCACAGGGTCAGACATGAGCGTTGCCTTAAGTTGGGTAAAGGCCTTTTGACACTCATCAGTCCACTTAACTGCATTTGGCTGGGTCTTTTTGGTCAGGTCGGTCAGTGGGGCAGCGATTTGGCTGTAGTGGGGTACAAATCGCCTGTAGTATCCGGCCAAGCCTAAGAAGGATTGGATCTGCTTCTTGGACCGTGGGACAGGCCACTTTTGGATAGCATCCACCTTGGCCTGTAGGGGGTTTATGGTTCCTCGACCCACCTGGTGCCCCAGGTAAGTCACTCTGTTTTGGCCTATTTGACACTTTTTGGCCTTAACAGTTAGTCCTGCCTGCCTGATGCGCTCAAAGACCTTTTCCAGGTGTAGTAGGTGTTCGGGCCAGGAGTCTGAAAAAATGGCCACATCATCGAGGTAGGCAACTGCAAATTCTTCCATTCCAGCTAGTAGACCATCTACCAGCCTCTGGAAGGTGGCGGGTGCATTTCGAAGGCCGAAAGGAAGGACATTGAATTCATACACCCCCGCATGGGTGACGAATGCTGACCTGTCCTTGGCAGGTTCATCTAGCGGTACTTGCCAGTACCCCTTGGTTAAGTCTATTGTAGAGATGAACTGGGCACGTCCCAGCTTTTTCAATAGCTCATTGGTACGTGGCATTGGATAGTTGTCCGGACGAGTTACAGCATTTAGCTTACGGTAGTCCACGCAAAAGCGTATTTCCCCATCTGGTTTGGGTACCAGAACCACTGGAGATGCCCATGCACTGGTAGATGAGCGGATTATACCCATCTGTAGCATGTTCTGGATCTCCCGTTCTATAGCGGCTTGGGCATGAGGAGACACTCAGTAGGGTGGGGTTCTGATTGGGTGAGCATTACCTGTATCAATGGAGTGGTATGCCCGTTCAGTCCTTCCTGGGGTGGCTGAGAACAATGGGGCGAAGCTAGTGCACAGCTCCTTGATTTGTTGCCGCTGCAGACGTTCCAGGGTGGTTGAGAGGTTCACCTCTTCCACGCCACCGTCTTTTTTCCCGTCGTAGTAGACACCGTCAGGCCACTCAGCATCCTCTCCCTGGACTGTAAACTGACAAACCTGTAAGTCTCTGGAATAGAAAGGCTTGAGAGAATTAACATGGTACACTTTAGGCTTTAGTGAGGAATTGGGAAATGCTATGAGGTAGTTTACAGCTCCCAGGCGCTCTTGGACCGTGAATGGCCCTTCCCATGATGCTTCCATCTTATGGGCCTGTTGCGCCTTCAAGACCATAACCTGGTCTCCTACCTTGAAGGACCGATCTCTGGCATGTCTGTCATACCAGGCCTTTTGCTCTTCTTGAGCATCTTTTAGGTTTTCTCTAGCAAGGGCTAAAGAGTGTCGGAGGGTGCTTTGTAGGTTGCTTACAAAGTCCAGAATGTTAGTTCCTGGAGAAGGCGTAAACCCCTCCCATTGCTGCTTCACCAACTGTAATGGCCCCTTAACCTCGTGACCATACACAAGTTCAAATGGTGAAAACCCTAAACTGGGATGTGGTACAGCCCTGTAGGCAAACAGCAACTGCTGCAACACTAGGTCCCAATTATTGGAGAATTCGTTGATGAATTTTCGTATCATGGCCCCCAAAGTTCCATTGAACCTTTCCACCAGGCCATTGGTTTGATGGTGGTATGGGGTGGCAACCAAGCGATTCACCCCATGAGTTTCCCACAGTTTTTCCATGGTCCCTGCCAGGAAATTAGACCCTGAATCTGTAAGGATGTCGGAGGGCCAACCTACCCTGGCAAAGATGTCTGTTAGGGCCAGGCACACAGTGTTAGCCCTGGTGTTGCCTAGAGCTACTGCTTCCGGCCATCGGGTAGCAAAGTCCACTAAAGTCAGTACGTACTGCTTTCCTCTGGGCGTCTTTTTTGGGAAAGGACCCAGAATATCCACAGCTACTCGCTGAAATGGGACCTCAATTATGGGGAGTGGCTGGAGAGGGGCCTTGACCTGGTCTTGAGGCTTTCCCACTCTTTGGCATACCTCACAAGACCGGACATACTTGGCAACGTCCTTGCCCATCCCCTCCCAGTAGAAGGACTTCCCCAACCGGTCCTTGGTTCTGTTCACCCCAGCATGGCCACCGGGCTGATCATGGGCTAAGCTTAAGAGCTTCCCCCGGTACTTAGTTGGAACCACCAACTGTTTTTGCGGCTGCCATTCTTCCCGGTGTCCACCAGAAAGAATTTCCTTGTACAAAAGTCCTTGGTCTATAACAAACCGGGATCGATTAGAAGAGCTGAGAGGCGGTGGGGTGCTCCGTGCCGCCGCCCAAGCTTTCTGAAGGCTGTCATCCGCTTCCTGCTCAGCCTGGAACTGTTCCCTTGAGGCTGGGGTCACCAGTTCTTCCTCAGACTGTGGACTTGGGCTTGGTCCCTCTGGAAGCGATGTAGGTGATGGGGTTGTTTCCGTTGCTGGTGAACCGCTCTCCGCTGGTGCACCTGAGGGTATTTCAGGCTCTGGCTGAGCCTTTTGGGTATGGCTGTCTGTTGCTTCTGCCAGTTTTGGCTCGCTGGCGCCCTCTGGCGTTGAGTTTGAAGATGTAGTTGCACTTGCTGGTGCTGGTTGCTGTTCCAGTTCCGGGCCTGGGACTGGAGATGCTGTGGCTGTTTCAGTGGTAGGCCTGGAATCCGGGTCCTCTACCTCTGTCTGGGTCTCTGGTAACACAGACGGGGCCTCTGTGGACGGTTCAGGAACAGGAATGGGTCTGGAAGCTTGCCTGGTTTGGCTACGTGTAACCATTCCCACTCTCTTGGCCCGCCTCACCTGGTTGGCCAAGTCTTCCCCCAGTAGCATGGGGATAGGATAATTGTCATAGACTGCAAAAGTCCACATTCCTGACCAGCCTTTGTACTGGACAGGCAGTTGAGCTGTAGGCAAGTCTACAGCTTGTGACATGAAGGGGTAAATTGTAACTTTGGCCTTTGGGTTGATGAATTTGGGGTCAACGAAGGATTGGTGGATAGCTGACACTTGTGCCCCCGTGTCTCTCCACGCAGTAACCTTCTTTCCGCCCACTCTCAAATTTTCCCTTCGCTCCAAGGGTATTTGAGAGGCATCCGGGCCTGGGGATCTTTGGTGTGATGGTGGTGTAATGAATTGCACTCGCATGGTGTTCTTGGGACACTTGGCCTTGATATGTCCCAGTTCATTACACTTAAAGCATCTTCCATCTGATGGGTCACTGGGCCGAGGTGAGTTACTGGAGACTGGTGAGGTTGAAGGGTAGGGTATCTGTGGCTTTACTTGGGTGGTATGTGGGGTCTTTGGCTGTCCTCGGTTGTAGGGTTTATGGTCTGTGTGCCCCCTGGGGTAATCGTTCCCCTTGACAGTAGCTTTCTTGCTTTCTGCCAGTTCCATCCATTTGGCTCCAATCTCCCCCGCCTCAGCGATATTCTTGGGGTTTCCATCTTGTATGTACCGTGTGATGTCTTCAGGAACACCATCCAAGAACTGCTCCATTTGTATGAGGAGGTTCAGTTCTTCCAAGGTTTGAATGTTGTTTCCTGTTAGCCAGGCCTCATAGTTTTTTGCAATGTAGTAGGCGTGTTTGGGAAATGACACCTCTGGTTTCCACTTTTGGGTTCTGAAGCGCCGACGGGCATGATCTGGGGTTATCCCCATCCTGTATCTGGCCTTGGTTAGAAAAAGTTTATAGTCATTTATTTGGTGCTTAGGCATTTCAGCTGCCACCTCTGCTAAAGGTCCACTGAGCTGTGACCTCAATTCTACCATGTACTGGTCTTCGGGAATGCTGTACCCAAGACAGGCTCTTTCAAAATTTTTCAAGAAGGCCTCGGTGTCATCACCTGCCTTGTAGGTGGGAAATTTCCTGTGCTGTGGAGCAATAATTGGCGCCGGGTTGTTAGGGTTGGCTGGCACATGCAGCCCAGCTTTTGCCAACTCCAGTTCATGTTTTCTCTGTTTTTCCTTCTCTTCATTCTCTTTTTGTTGTTTTTCCATTTCTTTTTGGTGCTTTTCCATTTCTCGGCGGTGGGCCACCTCTTCTTCTTCTAGTTTTCTTTTGTGTGCTGCCTCCTTGGCTGCCTGTTCTCTTTGGTAGGCTGCCTCTTTGATCTGTTCTTCTCTTTCTTTCATCTCCATCTCTTTTTGTTTTATTTCCAGTTGTCGCCTGTGTTCAGCTTCTTTGATTTGTTCTTCGGCGTCAATTTTTGCCTTAGAAGTCATGGTTCCTGTTTTCTTGTGTTGGGGTGCCCTCCGGTGTTTATCTTCTGAACTGCAGGTTCTCTGTTGCCTCCTGAAGTCTGCCTAGCAACAGTGCCTTTAGCTAATTTTCCTTTTCTCTCTCTAGCTAATGTTCAATGAAGGGAAACCAGAAAAACCACTTTATTTGCATGCCTATAAGTGCTGGTACTTGCCTCCTAATGGGAGGGCTATTGCATGACAAAAGACCCTTAACATGCAAGCCACAAACTGCGAGAGAGAGCAGAAAAAAAATTCTCTCTGGTTCCCTTTTAAAACCAACTGCTTCTCTCTGCTAAAAAGCCCTTAGCAGAGAAAAGAAAAATATAATATTCCTACTGGCTTCTGGATTCTGTCTATCTCCCACCAGCTGCCACTCATGTAATAACCTTAGTCCCAGATTTGGACCTTAGCGTCCAAAATATGGGGGTTAGCATGAAAACCTCCAAGCTTAGTTACCAGCTTGGACCTGGTACCTGCTGCCACCACCCAAAAAATTAGAGTGTTTTGGGGCACTCTGGTCCCTCTGAAAAACCTTCCCTGGGGACCCCAAGACCCAAATCCCTTGAGTCTCACAACCAAGGGAAATAATCCTTTTTCCCTTCCCCCCTCCAGGTGCTCCTGGAGAAATACACCGACACAAGCTCTGTGAAACTACACAGAGGGACTCCCCCTCTCCGTTCCCAATCCTGGAAACAAAAAGTACTTTCCTATTCCCCCAGAGGGAATGCAAAATCAGGCTAGCGATCCAACACACAAATCTCCCCTTAATTTCTTCCTCCCACCAATTCCCTGGTGAGTACAGACTCAATTTCCCTGAAGTAAAGAAAAACTCCAACAGGTCTTAAAAGAAAGCTTTATATAAAAAAAAAAAAAAATAAGTACAAATGTTCTCTCTGTATTAAGATGATACAACACAGGGTCAATTGCTTAAAAGAATATTGAATAAACAGCCTTATTCCAAAAAAATACAAATCAAAGCACTCCAGCACTTATATTCATGCAAATACCAAAGAAAAAAAACCATAGAACTTACTATTTAATCTCTTTGTCCTTACTCTTAGAAACAAAAAACTAGAAAGTAAAACTACTTCTCCAAAGCTCAAAAAAAGCAGGCAGGCAAACACAA
The DNA here is from genome assembly GCF_025201925.1 of Gopherus flavomarginatus. Lineage (NCBI taxonomy): Eukaryota > Metazoa > Chordata > Testudines > Testudinidae > Gopherus > Gopherus flavomarginatus. The sequence goes on from NC_066623.1 coordinate 65,433,516, forward strand.
AGACTCAAACACACAATTCCCTCCACCCAAAGTTGAAAAAATCCGGTTTCCTGATTGGTCCTCTGGTCAGCTGCTTCAGGTGAAAGAGACATTAACCCTTAGCTATCTGTTTATAACAGCTTGCTTACCATGTCTATATTTAAATTTCTCATAAACCAAACCAGATTAACTCATTTAATATTAAATTTTAAATTATGACAACCTGTGTTAAAGTCTAAATTTAGTATAATCTAACTTTATACATATGTCACAGTCCTGTAATTCATAGAATATCAGGGTTGAAAGGGACCTCAGGAGGTCATCTAGTCCACCCCCCTGCTCAAAGCAGGACCAATCCCCAACTAAATCATCCCAACCAGGGCTTTGTCAAGCCTTACCTTAAAAACCTTTAAAGAAGGAGATTCCACCACCTCCCTAGGTAACTCCTTCCAGTGCTTCATCACCTTCCTAGTGAAAGTTTGTCCTAATATCCAACCTAAACCTCTCCCACTGCAATTTGAGATGACTACTCCTGGTTCTGTTGTCTGCTACCACTGGGAACAGTCTAGATCCATCCTCTTTGGAACCCCCTTTCGGGTAGTTGAAAGCAGCTATCAAATCCCCCCTCAGTCTTCCCTTCTGCAGACTAAACAATCCCAGTTCCCTCATCATCTCCTCATAAGTCATGTGCTCCAGCCCTCCATTTTTGTTGCCCTCCTCTAGACTCTTTCCCAATTTTTCCACATCTTTCTTGTAGTGTGGGGCCCAAAACTGGACACAGTATTCCAGAGGAGGCCTCACCACTGTTGAATAGAAGAGTGATCACGTTCCTCAATCTGCTGGCAATGCCCCTACTTATACAGTCTAAAATGCCGTTAGCCTTCTTAGCAACAAGGGCACACTGTCGACTCATATCCAGCTTCTCGTCCACTGTAACCCCTAGGTCCTCTTCTGCAGAACTGCTGCCTAGCCATTCAGTCCCTAGTCGGTAGCAGTGCATGGGATTCTTCAGTCCTAAGTGCAGGACTCTGCACTTGTCCTTGTTGAACCTCATCAGATTTCTTTTGGCCCAATTCTCTAATTTGTCTAGGTCCCTCTCTTTCCTATCCCTACGCTCCAGAGTATCTACCACTCCTCCCAGTTTAGTGTCATCTGCAAACTTGCTGAAGGTGCAGTCCACGCCATCCTCCAGATCATTAATGAAGATATTGAACAAAACTGGCCCCAACACTGACCCTTGGGGCACTCCACTTGATACAGGATGCCAACTAGACATGGAACCATTGATCAGTACCCGTTGAGCCCGATGATCTAGCCAGCTTTCTATCCACTTTATAGTCCATTCATCCAGTCCACACTTCTTTAACTTGCTGGCAAGAATACTATGGGATATCGTATCGAAAGCTTTGCTAAAATCAAGGAATAATGCGTCCACTGCTTTCCCCTCATCCCCAGAGCCAGTTATCTCCTCATAGAAGGCAATTAGGTTAGTCAGGTATGACTTGCCCTTGGAGAATCAATGCTGACTGTTCCTGATCACTTCCGTCTCCTCTAAGTGCTTCAGAATTGATTCTTTGAGGAACTGCTCCATGATTTTTTTTAGGGACTGAGGTGAGGCTGACTGGCCTGTAGTTCCCCGGATCCTCCTCCTTCCCTTTTTTAAAGATGGGCACTACTTTAGCCTTTTTCCAGTCATCCAGGTCCTCCCCCAATTGCCATGAGTTTTCAAAGATAATGGCCAATGGCTCTGCAATCACATCCGCAACCTCCTTTAGCATCCTTGGATGCAGTGCATCCGGCCCCATGGACTTGTGCTCATCCAGCTTTTCTAAATAACACTTTCTCCACAGAAGGCTGGTCACCTCCTCCCGATGTTGTGCTGCCCAGTGCAGTAGTCTGGGAGCTGACCTTGTTCGTGAAGACAGGCAAAAAAAGCATTGAGTACATTTGCTTTTTCCACATCCTCTGTCATTATGTTGCCTCCCTCGTTCAGTAAGGGGCACACACTTTCCTTGACCACCTTCTTGTTGCTAACATACCTGAAGAAACCCTTCTTGTTATGCTTAACATCTATTGCTAGCTGCAACTCCATGTGTGATTTGGCCTTCCTGATTTCACTCCTGTATGCCTGAGCAATATTTTTGTACTCCTCTCTGATCATTTGTCCGAGTTTCTACTTCTTGTAAGCTTCTTTTTTTTTGTTTAAGATCAGAAAAGATTTCATTGTTAAGCCAAGCTAGTTGCCTGTCATATTTATTATTCTTTCTACACATTGGGATGGTTTGTTCCTGCAACCTCAATAAGGATTCTTGAAAATACAGCCAGCTCTTCTGGACTCCTTTCCCCCCCATGTTATTCTCCCAGGGGATCCCGCCCAACAGTTCCCTAAGGGAGTCAGTCTGCTTTTCTGAAGTCCAGGTTCCATATTCTGCTGCTCTCCTTTCTTGTGTCAGGATCCTGAACTCGACCATCTCGTGGTCACTGCCTCCCAGGTTGCCATCCACTTTTGCTTACCATACTAATTATTCCTGGTTTGTGAGCAGCAGGTCAAGAATTGCTCTGTCCTTAGTTGATTCCTCCAGCACTTACACCAGGAGATTGTCCCCTACTCTTTCCAAAAACTTCCCTAAGTACCTACGTATAGATTTTTTACAATAGAGAAAAATGCTGGTATTTATACTTTTCCACATGTAAGTACTTCTGTTTTTTGTTAAGAAAAGCATTTTCTTTAATTGTTTTAGTTTCACTAGCAAGTGCTGAGAGAATATTTTTTTGTTCATTTGAAGTTGAAAAACCATTTGGAAGTTCAAAAAAAGCAGCAAAGCTTTTTTTCCTCTTCCAATCTATGAATAAAACCAGATAGGACAGGATAAGATCTACTAATTCTAAAATCTTGATGGACATGGAATCAAATTTTTAAAGATATTTTGGTAATGGTTTCAGTGACTTCAGTGGGAGTTAGGCAAGTAATTTGTTTAGGTACTTTTGAAAAATCTCATTAAGCACATCTGCATCTTTAGGCACTTTGAAAATCTGATGCATGGACACCAGAAACAATCCATCAGTTCACTAAGTGCAGATATTACCTCGCTTGTACAATAAATCAGTTTTAAATGCAAAACATGTTTAGATAAACTTACATTAAAAAAGTATCCAGAACACTGAAGGTAGTTTTATATAACTAATAAAAACTAATTGAAAATGGTAGTTTTGCACATTTTAATTGAATTCCAATCGCCATCCAAATGCAGCTTGATATAAATCCTGATTAAAAATTGAAGGGGGGAGTGATAGCTCAGTGGTTTGAGCATTGACTTGCTAGACCCAGGGTGGTGAATTCAATCCTTTAGGGGATCACTTAGGGATCAGGGTAAAATCAGTATTTTGTTCTGCTAGAGAAGGCACAGGGCTAGACTTGATGACCTTTCAGGGTCCCTTCCAGTTCTATGAGATAGGTATATCTCTCACTATATATTTATCTTTTAAATAAAAAATGTAATTCACTATTTACATTTTCTCACAGAAAAAAGTAAAAATCAAAATGTATGGCAAGCTATATAATTGCTTAAATAAATGTGTATAGATATAGTGTGTTCTCCTGATAGCAAAACAAACAGTATTAAATGTAGAGTGAAGGTTATATTTGGTTAAAAAATTAACATGTTTTAATGGTTATACCAATCAATGAGAATGAACCTTTCTTTAGGATAAAGTACAGATGCAAATCAATGTTTGCAGTTTCCTGATTTAAATCATAATTAAAGTTAGTGATTTATATCAATCCATCCTAGTCCCATCCCTAGTAAAATTTACCCTGAAAGTCTACTTTATTCACTTGCCAATCAAATAGCAATGAGTCCCTTGATCTTTTGCCCAGCATCTTCCCTTTTTTCCCCTCACTTAGATTACACCACTTTGTAAAGGAAGAGAGAGACCCAGTATCACCATAGGATTTATATTGGTTTACATAAGAATCTGATTGCATGTATAAATGATTCAGAAATGTTTCCAAGTACTATTTCTCCTGTCCATTCCTTTCAACATCTGGCATGGTTTGTCTCAGTTTACTATAGAAGCAGTGTCCTGCTTTAATTATTTAACAGCACAACACTGTGTCATTTGATTTAACACTTTAAGCCAAAGCCAATGTTTTCACATAGATTAAAATGCTTACTAATGCGGGGCACCAGACAACATCAGAAATGAAGTGTCAAAAGTCCCAGTGTTGCAAGATTTATAAAATGTCACTGATTGTGCTGATAGTTCCTTAACACAATTAAACTGGCAGCAGAATGGCTCCAAGCTGACATCTCCAGCTTTGGCAGAGAGACATATCGGAAAGAGAAATTCTGCAGGGTGTTGAGTAGCTCAGAGTTGTAGTTTTTGACCTTAATTCACTGTCATTTCACCTCTGGGACTTGATGTTGAAAGTAACTTTGTTTTGAAGTGAGCACATTCTGTTCTGGATAGCTACAAACATTGATGGATATGAAACAAAATCAGGCAATCGGTTTCTAGTGTGTTAAATTACATGTTACAGAACTGATTGAGATGTCACTCAAAATTCTGATTTAAGATATGAAACTGGGGGGGAGGGAGAATAAAAATGGTTGGAATTTAGATATGAAACTATTATAATGTCCTAATCACATTATCCTTAATGAAAAATAAATATAAGCACAATTTCATTTAAAAATCTTTTTGATTGAGAAGAATGTTAAAATGTCATCTAATTCTCTACTCTGGTTCTGATTTTGTTTTTCTATTAGACATCTGGACTGTAAACTGTTCAGGACTGATATTTCTCTGGTATCAAAGTGAAAACATTTTTCATGCTTAAAAAAAAAAGTAGTAGATCAATCTCTTTGACATAACTCTAACAACATTCTGACCTGTTTTCATTGGGGTTGCATACATGAAAATGAAGGCTGATGTTAAATTGGTGCCTGGTTTTATAAACATCTATTTAAGTGAGTAATTCTTCCTCAGGTAAAATTCCCTTCTTTGGTAACACTGCTCTACAGCCAAAATGCTTCTGAAATAAATGTAGTCCAACTTTACTAATTCTGGGTCACTGAGAACAAAAATGATGCTTTAAAATTGTTCATTGGCTCTAGTTTTCAAGATATGCTATTGGGTCAGTATATACGACCCTTGACTTGGGAATGGTGGAGGATAAGTGAGTTATAAAGGGAAGGGATCTCAATTTAAACCAGAAATGACTAAAATACATCTTTGACTGGATCTATGAATAAATCTATGACTGGGTTTGGACAGTACTTGCTTTTTAGGCAAAACAATGAATGATGCAATCTGAAGCTGGTATTGTGTCATACATGATATGAATTGCATCATGTTATTCCTAGAAGTCATGGATGATGCAATCATAAGGAAGCTTACATCACTCTGCTGAACAAATTGCCCTATATCAGCTCTAGAAATCATAGTGTCGTGCTCTCTTCTTTGTCAGTGTTTGATTTTGCAAAGGGACACATTTCTGTTTAGCCAAAGTGAGCAGAGATGCCTCGTACTTGTGTGAACAGTGCAGATAACTTCTGCTCTGTTTGTGGTGAAGTAACTTTTGCATCACAAAAGCGCAGTATAACCACTATGGTTAAGAAAGCCTATCACCTTTCTTTTGGCTGCAAAATTGGAGATCAGGACAAGAGGTGGGCCCCATACATATGCTGCAACACTTGTGCAACAAATCCTCGCCAGTGGTTGAACAGGAAAAGGAAATCTATGCCTTTTACAGTGCCAATGATTTGGAGAGAGCCAACAGATCATAGCACCAATTGTTACTTCTGCATGGTGCCTCCAGTTGGGAAAAGTGTGTCGAAGAAAAAGTGGACTGTGCATTATCCAAACATTCCATCAGCTATACGCCCAGTACCCCTCAGAGAAGACTTTAAAGACCGGTTCCTGAAGCACCAGAATCATTCTCACTTGAGTCAGACGAGGAAGAGGATGAGGATGAAACTTCTGGTCCTGAACCATCAATGTCACAGGACCCACATTTTCTCCCATCCTCCTCCTGTGAACCACACCTCATAACACAAGGTGAACTGAATGACCTTGTCAGGGATTTGGAACTACTCAAGAGTAAGGCAGAGCTGTTGGGCTCCAGACTACAGCAGTGGAATCTCCTGGCAGGCTATCAGGGCAAATGGAGCTCATCAATGCTTGCAGACTATTGCTGGACAGTGACAAGAGAGGCTCCATTTCATGAATACAAGAGACAAGCCAAGAAGGGCCGAGTAGACACTGAATAGGACTAAACTATGTACATAATAGTTTTTTTTGCCTTTTGTTTCATAATAAATTTTATTTATATAACCCTTTTGCTGATTTTTAAAGTGTTACATGAACAGGACAGGTGAAATATTATCATGTAAAGCAACCATAAACACATGAAAAGACCTAGGTTTACAATTTATGATTAAAACTCTACTATCTACACAATATACATAGACATAAAATGTAAAAACTTAAATATCTTAAACAGTAGCCAATCAGTTGTTTTAATTGTCATATTTGAATTCAGCACATCAAAATACATAATAAATAGCACATTTTATCTCTGAAGCAGATGACTTCTCAAAAATTGTAGACCAGTGTAATGGGAGTTTTTGTCTGAGTAAGGAGTTATAGATGGATTAATGCACCAAAAATTTCACTTTTCAATAAATATGTATTCTATTGCTGGGAAAACCCTCTATTGTCCATGTAGGACAGGGGAGGCCAAACCATGGCTTGTGAGCCTCACGGGGCTCTTTTATAGTTAAAGTGCAGCTCACAGAGTGCCTCTCACCTTTCCCCATTCCCCACTTAGCTGACTCGGTGGTGGAGTTTGGGACATGTGCCTTGCAGCAGGGTGGTGGGGTAGGGAAATCTGTCGAGAAGGGATGGGGGTCTTAGGGCTTCATCCCCACAGGGTGTGCTTGCTGGGGCTTGGGACTTCAAGCCCCAAGCCCTGTCAGGCACCTCCTATGGGGCTGAAGTCCTGAGCCCCAGCAGGAGCACAAGGGCTGGCTCCAGGTACCAGTGCACCAAGCAGCTGCTGGGGGTGACACGTCCAGCTCTTCAGCAGCAATTCAGCGGTGGGTCCCTGTCATGGTATAATTCTCCACTCTGAACCTTAGTGTCCAAAAGATGGGATACCAGCATGAATTCCTCTAAGCTCAATTACCAGCTTAGTACTTGTAGCGCTGCCACCAACCAGGAATTCCAGTGCCTGGTACACTCTGGTCCCCCCAAAACCTTGCCCGGGGACCCCCAAGACCCAGTCCCTCTGGATCTTAACACAAAGAAAGTAAACCCTTTCCCTCACCATTGCCTCTCCCAGACTTCCCCTCCCTGGGTTACCCTGGAAGATCACTGTGATTCAAACTCCTTAAATCTTAAAACAGAAAGGAAAATCCACCTTCCCCCTTCCTTCTCTCTCCCCCTCCCAAACTCTCCCTGAGAGAGAAAGTAATCCTAACACAGAGAGAAAATAACCTTTCTCTCCCCCTTCCCTCCTTTCTCCCCACCAATTCCCTGGTGAATCCAGACCCCGTCCCCTGGGGTCTCACCAGAATAAAAAAAACAATCCGGTTCTTAAACAAGAAAAGCTTTTAATTAAAGAAAGAAAAAACAGTAACAATTGTCTTTGTAAATTTAAGATGGAATATGTTGCAGGGTCTTTCAGCTATAGACACTGGGAATACCCTCCCAGCCTAAGTATACAAGTACAAATTAAAATCCTTTTAGCAAAATACACATTTGAACTCCTTCCAACCAAATACACATTTGCAAATAAAGAAAACAAACATAAGCCTAACTTGCTTTATTTACCATAGTACTCATTATTCTGAACTTATAAGAGCCTGTATCAGGGAGATTGGAGAGAAACCTGGTTGCATGTCTGGTCCCTCTGAGCCCCCAGAGTGATCAACAACCAAATTCTAACAGCACACACAAACTTCCCTCCCTCAAGATTTGAAAGTATCCTGTCCCCTGATTGGTCCTCTGGTCAGGTGACAGCCTGGCTCACTGATCTTTTTAACCTTTTACAGGCAAAAGAGATATGAAGTACTTCTGTTCCACTAACTCCTACTTATCCGTTCATGACAGTCCCTCACTCCCTCTCGGAGGGAAGGATCTGCTGCCGAAATGCTGCAAAGAAAAAAGTGGTGCAGTGGAGCTGCTGCCAAAGTGCCGCCGATCACGATCACAGCTTTTTTCTCTTTCCCCGCCGCTTGGGGCAGCAAAAACCCAGGAGCCGGCTCTGGGTGCACCCCAGCTCTCAAACTTCTGAAGATTGTCACATGTGGCTTGGAGGGTCAGTAAGTCTGGCTACTCCTGTTGTAGAAGATACTGGAATATTTACAGGCCACAAGTAGTTGCCCAAGAAGATAGCTGCTACTCACAGAGAATTAAGAATACATGCATTGAAAACATTGAATTCTCTGATTCATAATCTTCTCTTGTAAATCCTGAGGAGTAGGTGTGTTTGGAGGTCCTTCCTCTCTAGTTTGTATGGCACTAAAGTGAAACAGCTGAACTTCTATGGTGCCTCAGCTAATCAAATGTGGCCTTCTTACCTTCAGACCAATCAACAAAAGATTCAGACACCTTCAGCCTGATCCAAAGTCCATTGGAGTCACTGGAAGTAAGTTATGTACCTAGTGATATAGATAATTGCCTAGAGGCAAATAGGTTCACTTTAAATCGATTACTTTTATAAATCCCACTAGGCGCCTATCCGCATGTTTCATCCCCTAAGTCTTTCCACTTATTTCCATAGGTTTGGAACCAAGCTCCTAAAGGATGCAAGCTATAGCAAAGAGTTTGGTAATGTAAATGTCTGTTTTAGACATTGGACTACATTTGGATGTTAATTTAAGTGGCACTGGGAGGAAGAATATGCCTGGTGACTCAGGGCTGTGAAGATTTTATTATAAATCACAAAAAAACTGTTTCACAAAAGAACATCTGCTGGAGAAGCAAGAATACAGTGTCATGGCAACAGTCTGCCTCTCATACCCAAATGCTCTGTGAATAATGTATTCTTACTTTGCTGATTCTGAGGCCTTTGTCAGCTAAGTTTTCGGTAAATATCCTAAAATTCTTGTGTAACTTCAGTGATACAGGAGTTAACATTCTAAAAGCAACAAATAAAGTATTCTCCATCTGTTAATATCTTACTACCCAATATTCCTTTTAACTTAATCCTTTAGTCAAAGCAGAATCTACACTTGCTTGTCAATCCTATTGTAGAAACCACAAAATGGGGTGAACAGCCTTTTACATGCAACCAGGGGCTATGCCTATAAACAATTGTTTGTTTGTGAAAGTAATAGGTATAATGAGATGATTCATAGCTTTTTAAGACCAGATGACATCATTATGATCATCTAGTCTGATGTTCCAAAGAGCACAAACCAAAGAACTTCACCCAATATTTTTTTCTCAGACCTGTGAAGCTCAATTTTGCCCTTTCCACCAACAGAAGTTGGTCTGATAAAAGATATTACCTCACCCACCTTGAAAAAATATATATAATTCAGGAAACAATGCTGAATTCATATCATGTATGAGCAATTTTGAGTTATTCCAAATGAGTGGAATTTAAAGGCATATTTATAATCCATTAATAGTGCACAACACAGTATTTTCCATTTTGTTAAATGTTTCCAACATCACTGTATTTTGAGTGAATTGTGCCCATGTGAAAGGAACCAGATGGAAAGCCCTGGTGACTGATTTTTTTAATGTATTAACATAATTCATAACATAGGCAGTGGCAGTACACACTGTTCCCACAGTACCTTGTTAATGCCATCTCAAAATTGACCAAAATGTCGTCCTCTAAGGATGAAAGGGTAGTTCAGATTCCAACCTTTTACAGTCCTTGATCTATCAGCTGGAACTGCTAACAGGACCATCAGTTAGTGTAACTAAGTGTTTTAAGGTATAATTCAGTCACCTACAAGAGTGGTGGACTCAAATGACCATCCAATTAAGATACTTTTAGATATTATTCTATGATAATTTTCAAAGACGGCAGTAGAATCCCTTAAGATTAAAACTAATGGTAACTAATCCATGCATATTTATTCAAAGAGGAAAAATACTTCAACAGATGCATAAAACTGCAGATTTAAATATTTTTGTTTATTAACAATTTTAGTTTTCCTATTTTTTAATCATGTTTGGAACTGCCATTCTCATTGCTAATTGCAGGCTCCACAAAGTCTTTGAGCCAATAAAATTTAGCGCTCCAAGGTATGGTTTTGCTTTTCAAGTGTTGGCATTATATAATGTATTGTCTTGTTAGGTTTCTAGGTAGCAGCCTCTGTAGCATTGAAAGCAGTGTTGGAAGGCTGCCAGCTAACAGGAGTTTGGTTTGCTTTTGTTACAGGTTTGGAATGATTGACAGCAGATTTCACAATTGAGTACATGTTTGTATCACATATTGTACTTTGGAGATAAAAACAAGAATCATTTGTATCTGTTAAATTACAGATGTAAACTGCATACCTTTTGATATTACCTCTCTGGGGCATTAAAAATGGGTTCCATTCAGTTTAGATATTAATCAAATATCCAAGCTCAATCATTTTTATCAGATTGCTCTAAATAAGAGAGATCAGCACAAATACAGAAAGCCAAAATTCATGGTTTCTATAACTCCTCTATGTGGGACAAGGCTGCAGCGGTCACTGTTCCAAAACTGATTACTTTTTCATGGGGTTTTATGTCCTACTTATTTATCTTTTTTTCACAATTTGCTGTTAGCTAAACACTTACTAGCGTCCAATTACCATCAAATGTCAACCTTGCAGTCAACGGTCTAGACAGCTACATCTTAACAGTCTTAGGTTCCAAGTTTCCAACTAGACATACTTACAAAAGGTCAAGAACAGTTTGACCTACTTAACAACCACGATAATACTAGGTTACATGTCTTGCTCTTCAACACTTCTCAATCAATCATTTCATTTTGCCATTTGCTTTTGGTTACAATTTTATATTTTCCAATTACATGTTAATGTCACATTTGTGGACAACATTTCCTATACTCTTGCAAGACTTATTTCTTTCTTGAGGTTTTGGATACAATTTCATAACGTGTTCGTCAAGTAGTTTGGGCCAACCACATTTGCTACCACATGTGCAACTACTTTGTGCAGCAGTAAAAACAGGTCCTAGCCTAGTTACATTTTGACCCCCATAATAGATATAAAATGTAGGTGAAAGTGATTTTCCATGTTTTTCTCTCAGCATAACAGAGTTATGCTGGAATGCTCTGGCCCCGGCCTCTGCCTTCCCTTATCTCTCAGCGCACCACATCCAGGAGTGACCCTGGACAGAACTAAAGTGGCGTGGGTCAGGCAGGGCCTGAGCTCCTCCCCTCTCAGAGCCACATGCTAAGGGGGCAGGGCCTGAGCTACTCCCTGCTCATTGCCATATGGTAAGGGGGGCAGGCTACGAGCTCCGGACTGAGTGGCAGGAGATCAGGGCCCGCTGGAGTCAGGCCACTACAGCACTGCCCAGGGGCGCTCCTGGATGTGGTGTGCTGAGCCTCTGGGAGAGGGGGTGGCGAAGGTAAGCAGCATGGAAGGGGGATGGAGGGGGTTGGTTAAGGGGCAGGGAGTCCTGGGGACAGTCAGGGGACAAGGAGGGGGCAGAGGTTCTGGAGGGGCGGTCAGGGGATGGGGAACAGGGGCGTTGGATTATGGGCATTCTGGGGGTCTGTCAGGACTCGGCAGGGGAGGGGGGTAGATAGGGGTCGGGACAGTCAGGGAATGCAGGGGTGGGTGGGGGGGTCATTGGGGAGGGGGTCTTGGGAGGATGGTCAGGGCACAAGGAGCAGGATGGGTCAGGGATTCTGAGGGGGGCAATTGGGGGGGCAAGAAGTGGATGGAGCTCAGATAAAGGGCAGGGCCAGGCTGTTTGGGGAGGCACAGCCTTCCCTACCCTAAAGCTCATTTAGCAGTTTGAGGCTTGCAGACAGCTATTTAACAAAAGAGCCAAGCTATTATATTTTCCATGGGGGAGGGATCACATGAGAAGAGCAATAGCCTACATCACCTACCTCCTTCCCAACCCTACAAAGGGAGACCCCCTACTCCCCTGCATTCCCCGAGGCTCCAGAGGTTCTTCAGGTAATTCAGTGGTTCTCAAACTTTTGTACTGGTGACCCCTTTCACACAGCAAACCTCTGAGTGTGATCCCCCCCTTATAAATTAAAAACTTTTTAAAATATATTTAACACTATTATAAATACTGGAGGCAAAGCAGGGTTTGAGATGGAGGCTGACAGCTTGCAACCCCCAGTAATAATTTCGTGACCTCCTGAGGGGTCCTGACCCCCAGGTTAAGAACCTCTGGGTTAATTTAATTTTAGCACCCTGTATCCATTCACATGCATGTGCTATTTTGAGCATTTCAGTTTTCACAAGATAGGCTCATCCCAGATTCTGGAACAAGCTCAAATGCTCAGTTTGTGGAGTACGTATATAAGCTATACTAAAGACAAACCCACAGTAACTGTCTCCAGTTTGTAAGGGACCCCATGGAGCCAGTCTCTAGGAAACAGATAAATGCATGGAGGTTAAGTCCATTAATGGCTATTAGCCAGAATGGGTAAGGAATGGTGTCTCTAGCCTATGTTTGTCAGAGGGTGAAGATGGATGGCAGGAGAGAGATCACTTGGTCGTTACCTGTTAGGTTCACTCCTTCTGGGGCACTTGGGATTGGCTATTGTCGGTAGACAGGATACTGGGCTGGATGGACCTTTTATTTGACCAGTATGGCCGTTCTTATGTTCTAAGCTAAATGAACCCAAACTTATGGAGACAAATATGAGTCAAGGAAGCCAGCAGAGTATCAGAAACCTGGAAAAATCTCTGACTGGGTGGGCTTAGGCGTTTGGTCACAAGCTGAGGTGACTGAAAAATTTTGGATTTTTTTTAAGTAGAATTTTTTTATTGTTTCTTTAAACACACACAGCAAGCAGCAAATATTTGGCCACACGCTTCTGAAACCCCAAATCATGTTCAGGTTTTGGCAGACTAATTTCAGCTTTTCAATTAAAAAAGAAAAACATGACAAATTTTGAAGGAAAGCAGACATTGTCCGTGATTTTTCCCTGCTTTTTAAAAACTCCTAGTTTTCAATCCAAAAAAAGTGTTGACAGAAAATATTTGTCCAAACTTTTCAGTGAGCTTTAGTGCCTTTTAGCACTAGCTGATGCTGAGAACCAGTGATACCTTGTAAAGGTGACTTGAAAATAAGTTTTCTCAAAACTGGGTTTGTGCCGAGATGTGGAAGTTTTTAAAAGTTTATTTTTCCCAGGGGGAAGGGGAGGGGGGGCAATTTGCTTCAGGCCCCGCAGGGGCTCCCACAAAAATATAGTATTCTATAGTTTTGCAACTTTTTTTTTTATGGAAGGGACCCCTGAAATTGCTTTGCCTCAGGCCCCCTGAATCCTCTGGGTGGCCCTGCCAATTAGAACACAACCAGAGATTACTACCAAAATAGAGCCTATTCAAAATTAGTGATAAGTTTAACCCACAAAATTCAGATCTGGATTCAGACCTAGATATCAAAAACATCAAAGTTAGACACTTTTGGAATCTGCATTTTGTTCCAGCTTGTTATAAAGGGAAGGAATGATTTACAAAAGCTGGACCCACCTTTCAAACTCCACAAATATATTACAATATAATCATTTTCCACAACAGCAAAATATTGTATAATGTATTATGTGTCTGTTTTAATAAAAGAAAATCATGAGTTTTTATAGAAAAGCAATAAGACAAATAATGAAAAATAAAAGTTTCAACAATTCTCAGGAAGTATCCTGGCTGAAACACAGTGGACCAGATTCTTAGCTGGTGTAAACTGGCATATCTCCACTGACTTCAATGGATTATTGATGATTTGCACCAGTGATGGATCTGGTGCAGCAACTCACTTTACAAATGCTTTAGCTCTCTGTGTCTCCAAAGCAGCTTCATTTGACTTCCTAAACTCTTGTTTAACACAAGAGCAAGAAGAAGGGAAAAAACTGAAATTCCATGTTATAAAATATCATCTCTCCATTGCCTTTGATAGAGTGGAGCAAATGTACACCAACAGATAATTTGGTCCTTCTTGTTTAAGATCATTCAGGTGTAGTCAATATAACCACCATCACCTGTTCAAGAAGAGATGCAGGGTGGAGGACCATCAGTCACTCACCAGTGACTTCACTAGAATAGAAAAAACAACAGTAGATCTGGCAGTCTTGTCCTTTTAATAGGTTTTATTGATTAACTACATCAGTCTTTGGTCCTGATAACAGAGCCCAGAACCCAAGAGTGGCTATGTCCATCTTATTCTTGAATTTTCCCTTTAGGTTTTAATTTTGATTTTACAGAAAAAATACCAATGGCAGTAAAAATATAAAACATTAACATTGATGTCTCCCTGACACTTCCCTTTTTCATTGTGATGATGTCTTTTATACTGGTTCCTGTCTATATCCATGGTCTTTGGAACTGAGCTCAAGAGAGGAGTAAAGGTAAAGATATAAAAGAAGAAACTTAAAAACAGGAGATGTGGCTCTGCTCCCCACACTATTTATGATGTTGCAATGAAATTAAATCTGTGCCCAATGTGACTCTACAGAGGCTTAGATATATGACTAGAGAGCTGAAGTGAAATTCACATTTTGTTTACATGTGTTAGCATCACCCTGACTATATTATTTATGAGTAGCAAGAGAGAAGTGGAGCCATGAGTCAGTAAGTAGATGATTCTAATAACTGGGGGTGGAGGAAATACTTTGAATTTTGCCTTAACAGCTAATGCCTTTTTATTTGTGTGTGTGTGTGTGTGTGAAATTGATAGCAGGAATATTTATATGGGATTTTGTTGCTTCCATGCTGAAGTTTTACCCAAGTAAATTAATTGATTGTGAGATTTAGAGTGTTGCCTAACATTTGCCATATTTATTCACATACAATTGGTAAGATAAATAACAAGTGTATACAATAATTATACATGTGCAGTATGTATATATTGTGTGTCTCCTAGTGTTTATTTTGATTATCTATTGTAGCATATAATAAATGGTGTGTAGCTGTGTGAACTCAATTGACCATCATGACAAATGCAAGTGCAATTTTTGAACGGGTTGCTATATTTTCATGGCAAACTTCCTGGTAATATAATAGATGACTATTTTAGCCTTGTGTGAGTAGTGCCTATCCCCTGTAGCTCTGTAGAAAAGAGACAATCACATCACACTTGAAGATGTGCTGAGCTAATAACTCATTCTTTATCTATAAAGGGGTATTCCAGCATGGCATTAATGATATCAAATAAGTGTATAATATATATTTGAATTAAAAGAAGCATTATGCACTAAGTTATGGATTTAAAGTTGTATAGATTACTATGCAGGGGAAGGGGAAGTATACTAAATTAAGGCAAATAAAAGTTTTAACTAGAGGAACATAAAGTGAGATGAGTCATATATGTCATACATGTGCCCTCTAAATAACTATGACTAGAACAAATTCTATTTTAATAAAAAATATGCCCAACTACATCTCCCAATGTATTTAGTGGGAACAGAATTAGGCCCTAGTTTAACAAAATCTGTTAACAAAAGAAGAGCAAGGGTGGTGATGATGATCCCTTGCCTTTCACTAGAAAAGATTTACTCTCCCCAGAGTCGTTGGTGCTTTTTGATTTTCAGAGCTAATACACAAAAAAGTGCTTCCCTGCAAGGGTACGGTCAATTTAATAATGAAAAGCAATGTTTATACAAATGGGGAAATGCACTGTATTTTAAGCAATGCTGTCTCTGTATAAGTTTAGCAGAACACATTAAGTTTTGTCCAAGGAGACAATTCAGTAAAATAGGAGCTACATCAACATGCAATGGCTTGAATTTGTCTTTGTAGAATGTAGCAGGAGTCCTGCTGCATGCCCAAGACTATTGTATCATGGTTTGAGGTACTTAGATAAAAGAGCATCATCCTAGAAACTTTCCTCCAATATAAATGGGAGTAACCTCATACTTGTCACCTTTTGAGCAGCATGGTTCTCCTCCACAACATGGGTAAAGACAAGGGAACCAGGTGAATGGGGATAACAGCTCTTCAGTATGACTCCCTTCCCCCAACCCCTTGGAAGCCTCCTGTGAGGAAATGGTGTGAAGATGGAGCTTTAGGGGTTAGGAGCGTGTTTAGTGAAGTATGGAAAAATAGAGCAGCCCCCATATGTAGCATGTTCCCAATGAGAAGGCATGAATCTCCACAGCAAATTGCCATACAGTTTAACATTTCTCTGACCAGCCCTATCTTCCACACAGAAGCATTAATTCTTCACTAATTGAAGCCGTGGGTAGGGAGGAAACGGTAGGATGGCTCAGAAGCCTAGCATGTGGCTAGGGGTAGGGGACATGAAAGAGAATATGCTCCATGGTTACGGTTACACGGAGTTGGAGACTGTCCATGCTGTTGATTCCTGCCCTGAGTAGACCTACCACCTCCTAAGTCAGTGGGGCTCTACATTCCACTTCAATGAAGGAAGTTCATCTTTCTGAGCTTTTGAAGGGTGTCCCTCCACTACCTCCAGCTTGTTTTTCAACCACTCCAGGATCCAGGTAACCCTTCCATCGACCCTGCCCTTTAGTCTGAGGTGCTCTGTCTCTGTGGACACCTACTTTGAGAAAGGTTGCAAGACCTGGCTGGCAGCAGACGGAGGAAGGGCACAGGGAGGATGTCAGGCACAAACTAGCTTTCTGCCAATGGAAAGCTGGCAAAGAGAGCTACGACATCTACTGTACCAGCTGCCTCATCGACTGCTGATATAAGGGGAGACAGATGGAATATTAGTAGCATGGATACTGAATGGGAGTGGAGAAGGTTATGATGGAGCACTGCTCTACTACACCAAATTATCCATGGGTGAAATGTTCCTGAAGGACCTTATGTGGCTGGCATAAATTTGGGCTACCCCTGTCTAGCACTAACTTGCATTGGGGCCAGAAATGTCTGAATCAGGGAACTGCAAACTGTTCCGTGCAGACCCCCTCTTCCTTACTTGCAAAGCCTTATGGTTTAATGGTGCAAGTATTCACACTGTATAAGAAGCGTAGCACTGAGACCGGTCTAGCTGTCACAGAACTGATCCAACAGCAATACAAAAAAAATGGCTTATATTTTAATGTTTGAAATGAGACAAGACAATAAATGGCAGTTGGCTATAAAGTTTCTTTTAAAAAAACAAAAGAAAAAGAAACAAAAAAGAAATTTTAGGTTTAAAATATGGATATGTTCTTCTGATGGCAGAAATAAAAAATGAAAGTGATGGCCATTAAATATCTCTTATCAGACACTTGTTCCCAGAAGGACATCAGCTTATCTGTTAGTTATATAGCCTTTTAAACTGAAATGTGTGTTTTGGATTGATTAGGCATGAGTTCCAGTGATGTGTGATAATTAAAGTAAGCAGTCATTTTTAAAGGAAATGCTCCCATTTATGTTAATGTTACCCTGATTCCAGTGAATTCATTGAGAAAACATTGGAATATATTTAAAGGGACCCCTGTTACATCTGCTCAAATTTTAAAACAATATCATATTCATTTTCATAACAATATCAGACACTATTTGTGTGTGTAGAGAGATGGGTACTTTTTCAGTACAATCACCTCCTGCCTGTCTCTTTCAGTAATGAAACAATCCTTTGCATGTGACAACATAATTCACTGCCACAGACATGCATGTGACGGCATAGGGTGAAATATTGTTCCCCTTGAAGGCAATGGGAGTTTTGCCATTGATTTCAAAGGAGCCAGGATAACACCCATAATCATCGGATTAGGGTATCGTTGAATCAGGTGGGAGGCCTGATTAGATTATAAAATAAAATTATTTCTATTTGCACATTCGTTTTCTTTGATAAGCAGAAATAAAACAGAACACAATACACATTAGGTCTGCAAGGATTCTCAAATAGCTAGTGGGGCAATTAATTGCCAGGTAACTATATCTCCTGTGATGGGATTTACTCTCCATATGGTTCTTGAGAGGATTTTGGAACTGGAACAAAGGCCAGCTGAGAAGAATGCTCCAAACCCCCTTGTTTCCCCAAGTTTGTTGACGGGATTCAAGTACCAAGCTGGAAAGATTTGAGAAGTCAAGATGCTAGGTGCTCATTAGGCACCCAGACTAAGCTACTTAGGAAGACAGCCTGGGGCCAGAGTGGGTAGGAAGTCACTCTCAAAATAAAAGGAGGAGACCGGATAAAGAGTAAGAAGATCTCTGTTTATATTGGAACTACCTTTGTTTCTGGAAGGAGAGGCTGGAACGGCCAGAATATGGGCCTGGAGAAATCGACCCTGTGACATCTCCATGCACTGTACTGAAAAAATTGTATACTAAGTGCGGCCACTCTTCTATTAATTGAAGAGATATTTGCTAATAAACTGTTTTGCCTATAGAAAAAAAGGAATTGCAATGACAGCAAAATATTTAAAGTAGAAATCTCCATTAGCATAGTTGAATGCAAGCTCACATTTACCAAGGGTGTGCAGTAACATTACTTAACAATAGGTGAGTAAGTATTATCCCAAAAGAAGACACAGAAACTTGGATATTGTAAGCTGCACAGAGGAAAATTGTTACAGATTTTGCATTGTTCCTCCTGGGAGGCCCAAAACAGCTCCATGGCAGGAGGCCAAAGTCATGTTATAGGGACCAAAACAGTTTTTCCACCTTATGTCCTATGGACCAGAATGGTGTATAGGGACTAGAGCAGGCCAAAGTAATAATTAATGGAGCTGCTACTGATAAGACGAGCTTTTTAGCTGTTTTGACACTGGAGATTAAAATTTAGATACTGCACATTTGGGCAGTCTCAGGATCTGCCCATGCAACGCAGGGGTAACACTGGGTATTCAGAATCCATACACACAAGTCACTTTAGACATGTTCTTTTAAGTTTGCCATCCCTTATTTATCATGGGCCATATCTTTCTGTCCTTACATAAGCATAGTTCACTTTGACCCATGGGAGGTCTACTTTGACTTATATTACAAATGATTTGTGTGTCAGGGAAGTGAATGCGAATTTAATTGGAAGTGACTGAATATATTACTAGTGCTATTATCTCATCCTTAAATAAAATAAAGCTGCAATCATTGAGAAAACATATCAAGGCAGCAGTAGATCCAACCTGGAAACTTCCGTACTATGTGATTTGTTACCCCATGAGAGATACAATTGCCAGTACTATTCTCAGTAGAATTTCTGGAAAAAATCTATTTTGTTTTCAGCAAAATCTGTAAGAGAAATCAAAATGTTTTCATTTTCATTTACAATATTTTTTTCAGAATGTTTTAGGGCTTTTAAAGATAAACAAGTGTCTGGAAACTGATTTTGGGTGAGAGGGGTTTGAAAGTTGAAAAGTATTCAGTTTTCCAATAAAAATAGAACATTTCTTATGAAAATTAGTCAAAAAGGCCATTTTTCATTTTTTAAAAAATCACATAAAAATGAAAAATTTGCAATCTTCTCTAACTCTTTGTTTTCTCTGGCTTCTGTTTCCCCTCAAGAGGCTTGTGCAATCCGAAGAGTGCATGGGCTATTGGCCAGGGAAGCTTGAGGAATATATTACTTGTGCACTCCTTACTGTTAACTCCACCAGCAGAGCACTTACGGAAATTGATGCCCTCAGGTAGTGAAAGCACCCTGGCAGGGTGGCAGGATTACCTGTCCTCCAAAGGTGTTTCAGAATTCAATTTTGAGCAGGGGAAATGCTAAATACACTCTTGTACACATTATGTCTCTGTTCAAATCACTCTGTTTTTGTACCAAATTCCTGCTGCGAATCAGGGGAAAACAAAATAAAGCTCTCTACCATTTCACTTATGCATGAGGAAGCTTTACTTTGTATTATCTTTAAATTTAACGCCTGCATAAGCATTGACAAAAGTGATCCTGCTCTTTTTTTTCCCCTACACGTCTCCAAAGGAACAGAAGTCTGAAAAATGCAGATTAAATGCTTTATTGCAGGTATGGGAGACAAGATATTTTTGTACAGTAATATTCATTTATAAAGTTTAGCATATGTATTATCTAATCACTGACATTTGTTAGCATTAATGCATATAAAGCATCATAATGTATGGTATATATTCCTGGCAACATTGTTTTTGCCTCTTGCCAATGACTAGTGCACACAGCTATGGATCACAATTCCACAATTAGATGAATGTGAGCAAACCCTTGTGGAGCTCCAGTAATACAGTTGTATGGACAATGTACAGATATAAACCTCTCTATCTTAGATAAAGGGTCCCTCATCCCCTTTCTTCAGGTAGCACTGAAACAGGAAGAAATAGAATATGTAACAATTTTTCCTGAAACTTAGACACCAATGAGTTTACTATGCATACAACACAACTGTTCTCATGACAAATTTACCCCCAACAAATTAGAATTGAAGAATAATCTTAAAATAAATAGAAAAACTTACCAACACAATATATGCAGCTGCACCATTGTCTAAAGCTGCCAAACAGCTATTTATGTTTCAGTTACTGTATTACAAAGAACAAAAGTCTTTCACATTACTCCTCGTCATCTTTCAGATACCTGATCAATACCTTGATAGGCTTTCCTCTTTACCTGCACCTTCTTAATTACCTTTCTAGTTATTTTGTGCTGACAGGAAATCTTGGAATCTTAGGGCTTGTCTACACTGGGAAGCTTTGTCTATGAAACTAATTTTGACAAGGAAAAATCGACAAAAGTAAGTTGCCAAAGCATGTCTACATTTGCTCCCTCTGTCGACAGATCATGTCCATATTCAGGGCACTATTGTCAACAGCGAGAGCAATGGACTGTGGGTATGTACAGTCTGGCGACACCTGGTGACACCATCCGTTGCTAGGTGTTGTGGTAATGTGGAAACAGACCTTGGTGCATCCTGGGATGTGTAGAATGTACCATCATGCACCGCTTTGTGTTCCAGCCCTCCAATGGTTTCTGGCTTCATTTAGAGTCATTTTTCCAACTGTCAGTCTTTTGTAGTGTGCACCAGCATCTGCAGTGAGAGAGGACTTCTTTCCTATGTGTTGTTAACTGTCATGAGGACACTGCACATGGCAGCACAGTTACTCTCAGAGTTACTTGCAAAGTTACTGACAGAGAATGAATCGCAGGCACCTGAGTGTGATATGGACATCAGCTACTTATCAGTGCTTTGTGCATTCACAGAGCAACTGCATACAGTAGACCGAGGCTTTTGGCCTAGTGAAACAAGCACGCATTTGGTGGGATCGCATTGTCATGCAGGTGTGGGATGAAGACCAGTGGGTACAGAACTTTAGGATGCATAAAGCAACCTTCCTGGATCTATGTGCTGAGCTGACTCCTGACTTGCGGCACAAAGACACCAGATTGAGAGCTGCCCTTTCAGTAGAGAAGAGTGTTGCAATCACTGTGTGGAAGCTGGCGAATCCAGACTGCTACCGGTCAGTTGCAAATCAATTTGGAGTAGGGAAGTCTACCGTTGGGGCTGAAATACTCCAAGTGTGCAGGGCAATAGATTGCATCCTGCTGAGAAGGACCATGACTGGGAAATGTGCATGAAATAGTGGATGGCTTTGCAGAGATGGGTTTCCCTAACTGCAGCAGGGTGATTGATTGCACACACATTCCAGTTTTAGCGCCAGCCCACCTTGCCTCTGAATACATCAATAGGAAGGGATACTTCTCCATGGTGTTGCAGGCTCTTGTGGATCACCAGGAGCATTTCATGAACATCAGTGCAGGCTGGTCTGGAAAGGTGCATGACACACGCATCTTCAGGAACAGCGGCCTGTACAGAAAGCTGCAGGCAGGGACTTTCTTTCCAGACCACAAGATCACAGTGGGGGATGTGGAAATGCCCATAGTAATCCTGAGAGACTCGGTTTACCCCTTACGGCCCTGGATCATGAAACCTTACACAGGGCACTGGACAGCAGCAAGGAGCATTTTAACAACAGGCTGAGCAGGTGCTGCATGGTAGTCGAATGTGCCTTTGGCCGTTTGAAAGCTCACTGGAGGTGTTTAAATGGCAGGCTAGACATTACCGAGAATAATATTTCTGCGGTCATAGCCACATGCTGCACTTTGCATAATTCGTGTGAATCTAAGGGTGAAATGTTTGCTCAGGTGTGGAGCACTAAGGCAGAGTGCTTGGCTGCACAGTTTGAACAGCCAGATGCTAGGGCTGTCAGAGGAGCCCAGAGGGCTGCTATTAACATCAGAGAGGCTTTGAGGAATCACTTTGACAATGAGGGGCAGGAACACATCTGCTTTGGAGTTGCTTCCCTAGTGCATCCATGTACAATTTTGGGGCCCAAGATCCATGCAACAAAATACTTTAGAAGCCTGTTCCTGAGAGTAAATTGATTGCTATATGCTTTTGTAGAACACAGAATAAAAACATTGTACCATTAAATACCTTAGCCTTTATTTACTGTTAAAAAGGCAAAACCTCACAACTGTGTGTAGCTCCAGCAATCACTGTGCACACTGTGAGAGGGGGTGGAGTGATGGGGAAACTCAGGAGTGCTGTGAAGTGAAAAGAAAGGTGTTGGCATAGAGAGGGGTGGGTTGGCAAAGAATTGTTCATGTGCTGCAGTGGAGGTCGACCACAGATCTGCTCAGTCTGCAGCTGTATCAAAGACTTGAGCATCTGTCTGATCCTCCATAACTTTTATCATCCGCTTTGTTGATTGCCTAGAAAATGCAGCATTCTCTTTTCAGTTCTGCCTTTCGGCTTCCCAGCACTCTTTGCGTTCCCCGGTCTGTCTTTCATCACGCTGCAGCACCACCCCGAACATATCTTCTTTGCTGTGAATAAGATTCTTCCTTATCTGCTGAAGCCGGTCGGCAGGGGTGCATGGTGTGTTCCTCAAGGTGTGTGCTGAACAGAAGGATTGTTACATCCAGAAAATGATTGAAACATTTTAGTAACAAGGACCTTTTGCTAGTAGAAATCATTATCACTCTGAGACTCTAGGCAGGCACATAGCTTGGTGAGTGCCCCAATAATGGTGAGTGCCAGGAGTGGGGGGAAGGCGGTTGTGCATATGAACAAAATGGTCATGGCTTGCAGGGCAGCTTTGCAGGGAACTCATTCTAAAATTATCCCACACTTTTTCACAGGTGGCCAACCTGCTGGCTGACATCTCGCTACTGTGGGTAACCAGGGAAACCAGGCACAAGTACCACATGCCTGTGGCTTTCACCTCAGTCTATATGCAGCTCAGCTGCATGCCGCTTTGGTCCCAGCTCCAGTGATTGCTAAATGGCATGGTACAGTTTCCTACAATGGGAGAGCTAGCCAGGCTACAATCCCTTGGAATCTGTGGCAGAGGATTAATAAGTACCTCTTGGAAACTTTCCAGAGCCTCTCTCTGGAGGGTTCCCTGCAGGTCTCAATGTCCTTCAACAGCCTGCTTGGCCATGCAGATTAGCTACACAGGGCAATGTCCAGCTCACAGAAAACACTACCTGCTTCCCACTTTTCGATTCTCTACACAAGCCACAGCAACTTACCTGGCAACTCTTCTGCTTCCTGCTCCCCACTGAGCACTTCTGGAGTGGAGAAAAGTTCCTGGCTACCTGCCCCATCGGGTGACCCCAATGGGAGCACCACATCCTCTTCTAGCTTCATCCAGAATTTCAGCCTCCAGGTTGCCCCCTCTTTTTACTGCCTCTAAAGTATCCACAGGGCCATTGGCAATGGAGGTGGGGTCACCACCGAGGATAGCATTCAGGTCCTTATAAAAGTGGCAGGGATTAGGTGCAGCACTGGAGCGATGGTTCGCCTCCCACACCTTATGATATGCCTGCCTCAGCTCCTTTATCTTCACTCTGCACTGCTGCGTGTCCCGATCATAGCCCTTTTCACACAAGCCTTGAGAAATTTGCCCAGATGTGTCGTGATTCCTATGGGTCACTCGCAGCTGTGACTGAACAGACAACTTCTCCCCATATACTGATCAGATCCAACAACTCAGAGGTGATCCAAGTGGGAGTGCGTTTGGTGCAATAGCCAGCCATGCTCATCTGGGAAGCCATCCGGGAAGCCAGCAAGCAGGAAATGAGATTTAAAATTCCAAGGACTTGCAAGGGGAAGGGGAAGGGGTGGGTTGGCTGCAGGGCAGCAGAGTTCAAACCACTGACCAGAGCAGCAGCATGGGAATTGTGGGAAACTTTCTGGAGGCCCATAAAATAGGGGAAAAAAGCTGTGTGTCTACACTGGCTGTTTGTCGACAATAAAGGGAGGGGAAAAGAAAAGGCTCTCACAGGAATGGAAGTTTTTTGTTGCCAAAACTGAGCGTTTTTGTTTTTTTTTTTGAGAAAGTCACATTGCAGTGTGTATGCTATCTCTGTTTTGTCACCAAAAGGCAGTTTTTGGCAACAAAACTTGTCAGTGTAGACAAGCCCTGATTCAGTTTTTTTCCCCATTACCAATGACTTAATGAAGAAAGTGGTGAGCTCTTGAAGGCATAACAACAGCAGCAATAATGGAACAGCCTTTCAAGTTCTATACAACAGAAGCTCATTAGAAGTCTAAACAGAGTCTCTGAATTGCATGGTGATTTCTTGGGATCCTCCTGGTTTTCAAAACTCAGTTGTTGTTATTGAAAAATATAAAACAGAAAAATCTCTGAAATGAGATTGACAATTAAGTTTGAACTGTATATTAGCTTTTCAGTTGAAGCTTCTCTATTTGCCTATAAATTGTCTATTTCACTTACTCTTTAAAGTCAAGGAGGTTTTGAAAGCCAGACACTGTTAAATTTATAGCCATGTACACTTTTATAGAAGGGACTGTGTATGATGTAAAAGCAGCAAAGAGTCCTGTGGCACCTTATAGACGGGTTTCAGTGGGGCTGAGGGCCGTATCATTGGTCTCCTGAGGCCTGATTCTTCTCTCACTTACATGTACACCACTGCAACTCCACTGGCTCCAATGGATTTACCTCTGATTTACATTGGTGTGAGAGGATATTCAGGCTTCAAGGTTTTAAAACTCTCTGTGAATTTGTGTGACAGGGTGTATAGACCTCACACTGATGAGGAAGATGCCAGAGAGCCCTGGGAACAGGGTTGGCCCCACCTTTCCATATCTGTCAGTTATGTATGGTAGGGAGGAGGCCTTTACGAGGGAGGAAACTACAGTTGGCTAAGGGCAAAGGAGCAGGAGTGCTCAAATAGGAGACTGCTGGAGCCACAGAGGGAGCTCCCAGCCAGGAGCCTTTCACATCAACTCTACAGAGAATGCAATGAAATCCCAGGGTAACCCAGAGAGACTTGAGCAGGCCTGCAAAGTGCAAGCCCCCCGCCGCAAGTTGTAAGGTGCTGGAGCTGGGCCAAAGACACCCAATATAAATGACTGGGTGTTGTCAGGCTCCCCCACCAGCTGAGAGAATAACCATGGAGGAACTGTCTAAAAACCCATTTCATCCTACCTTTCTGGTTATATATCCTCTTTCTCGTCTGCCTGCATACTCTGCTGCTCTAACTTTCATTTCCTCTCTCTCCTCCTCTTCTCCTCAAGTGAGTTAATCCTATATTGTGCTTTCTCAGCCAGTAAAGTCTTCCTTTTCTCCCACTGAGTCAGTTCCTGGCTTCAAATATCCTGTCTTCATTGAACTGACAAGAGACTGTATCTCTGTCTCCTCAGCTGAAGAAATTTGTTTGCTGTCTGTTGCCCAGGTCATAACCTGAGGTTCATTATGGACTTCCATCTGCTTCTGGATAATCAGGAAGTTGCAATGGAGAAAAGTGAGTTTTGTTTTTATTTTTTCTCATTTGTTCTTGCCTTAGTTCTCCATGCCTTTGTCACCTTGAAATTGGATCACTGCGTGCACTCAACACAAACAATAATAAAATTTTTATATGGACAACAAAAATATCCAGAGTGATGATAATAAGTACTGAAACAAACAAAAGATAAAATAACCTCCAAGAGTTTTTAGTTGGATTTGAATCCTCATATGTTGGGGCTTATGCCAACATCTAACTGTTGGGGTAAGAAGGAAATTTTCAGGTTCCCACTACAGAGTTTTTGTATCACCCTCTGAGGAATATGGTACTGGCCACAGTCAGAGACAGGACACTGGCCTACATGGAGCACTGCTCTGGGCCTGTGGGGCAATTCATAGGTTCCTATGAAGACTACACATGCTGGGATAAAAGTGATCTTTTTGTTTGGAGGCCATTTGACAAAGCATCTCATGTAGCTGGAAAGTTATCAGAGTGGAACAGATTTTTTTTTCCTTTTCTGCACATAGGAGTTGCATTTGAAGTGTACTCCTAGGGCTGGATTCTGATAACCTTACTTATGTTAAATAGAACTTTAATGCATCAGTACAGCCACTGAAGACAATGCGACTATTCTTGGAATAAGGTGCTGCTAGTCTGGGGTAAGAATATCAAAATCTGTCCCTTACAGAGCAATATTAAGGATAAGATAACTATGGTCCCGATTTCTATTGTATTGTCTTGTCTTGTCTCTCCACAAATACTACTTTCCAAATTTTCCTCTCACCTATTTTGTTATATCACATGCAAAATGAGTTTTTTGCTGCAGTCTTCAAGCATTAACCATCTTTTGGTTTATTTCAGCACTATTCATCAGAGACTTAAAAAAGAGAACATGACATATCATAAAAAGAGCCAGATTTTGCCTTGGTAAAGAGGGATTTCTAATATTATACAGTATTCAGCCAACCTATCACAGTTTTAAGAATCGTTAGCATATCTGCTAGTTTGCAGAAGCGTGCAAATATAATGTAACTGGCTATAAATGATATGCTTGCTCAAAGGAAAAAAAATCTTTATTGCAGATATTAGTTAATATTTTCTGAATATTAATTTTAAAATGTTCTGCACTTGTGATTTTTCTGAATGCATTACAAAGCACAAACAATATAACCTACTTTTGAAGCAATACTCAGTGAAACACCTTAAAGTGTGAACTCTTATCATCACATTCCTTTATTTTGCTCTTATTAGATTTTAAGAACTAATACATACAATTAATATTAGTATCCATCACCCAGCAGTAGATACAGATTTTGAAATCCTCATATTGTATTTCAATGTCATAAATCAATTTGCAATTTTAAATGAACTAATTATAATATACTGTACGCAGATCTAGCCAAAAAAGCTACGCTGTGAAATAAAGTCTAGTTAAAAACTTTTACTGGAAAAGATACTTCTAGTATATTAAAAGTAAAGCTACCATGGGCCTTTCAACTAGTATAAATCAGTTCCTAATAGACAAATGTCAAGGTTACAAAATCAGCCTTCCGAAATGTTATATACTGGCACCATTGTGGGCAGCCACAGCACAGAGATAAATTAGTGATTGGTAATGGGTATTGACTCCATCCACAGAGATGGTCATTCAGATGAAGCATGAGGCATCTGGATGATGTGATAAAATAAAACTTACATTACCTTTGTACCTTCCCCTACTGAAGCTATGCCTCTTCTGTGGATACGTACACAAGAATTTATTTTTGGTGCTGCCAAGCGGCACTGTTGAAGAGCTCCAAAATTCACATTCAAATTAAAACAAAAAAAATCTAAAATTAAATTTCTGAGGAATATTTTAATGATCTGTGTTAGAAATGTAAATGTGCTGTTAGGTTTTGCATCATCTCAAAATATACTGGACACTATCGTAATAATGGACATGTTTGTCATGAGATAGGAAAAGTGCAACAATGAGAATGTGTATGGCTTCTAGTGTAGCAATGTACTGAAATATTTCTTATCAAAATGTTCATGAAAAGATGTTCTCTGCCTATGTGCAACATGTGGTTTATAAAGGTAAAATATAATGATTTATTTATCAGTATCAAAGGTTTATTTTGAAGTTTAGAAGTATTTCTGCTTCCATTGTTCCACTTTTTAACAAGATTGTTGCAGTTTCTAATCACACTGGAATATAAAAATATAGAAGGCTGTTAAATGGATTTTCCTTGAGAGACCTGCAGGCTAGATACCTCTAATATTCTGATAATGCACATTTGACTTTGTAATTAGAAAATGTGGGTATTTTCTATGAAGACCCACTGCACTATCCAAGTTTCTTTTCTTGCAGGAATCAACCAGCATTTTAAGATAAAAAGGAAAAAGGTGATGCCATCACAATAGCTTTATGTTACTTCCTATTCTTGAGGATCCAGACTCTGAAAACAGGTGTGTTAGCTAGTAAAGAGTCAATGCTTATTCCAACATCATGGGCATCATAAGGAGCAGCATACTCCTTTAGTCCGAACCACGCACTGCACACTATAAATTAGACACTATAAAGTTAAGCACATGTGTAAGTCATTACAGGATCATGGTTTTAATTCTTAGTTGAATTCTCAAGTGCATCTCTTGATGACCAAGACATTTATTTTCCCCATATTTTCAGTTGGTATGTATATGAAGGGTATATTAGTTATATAGTGCCTTAGGGTACTTTATACCTTACAATGCATGTAAGAAGATAAAGTCTGATGAACAAATAACTTAGAACACAAACATTATACTTCGAGAAATTATGAAGGATAATATTAATTGTAAATCTAGTATTTCTTTTTTTGTTTGCAATCATTCATTAAATGATTCTTATTTCTGTGAAGGTATTCATTAGTTCAGAGGCGGATTTACAATGAAACACACAGTGCCGTGGCACGGGCTCCTCCAACTGCAGGAGGCCCCAGGGCCAGGCAGCCTAGTGCCATCCAGCACCCCCTGGGGGGGGAGGGAGGGAACAGCTGCGGGGGCAGAAGCTGTGGGAAAGAGCAGGAGGAGCCGGTAGGGAGCTGTTTTAGAGCTGGAGGTGCAGCGTGCGGTATGTTCTCCCAGCCAGTGAGCCGGGGTCCTGCTGCCTCCCAGGGCTCCTGCTGCTGGCTGGCGCTGGCAGGTGAGGAGCTGGTTGGGGGTGTGTTGTAGGGAAGGCAGGCATGTTCCCCTGGTGGGGCGTCCATCCACGCTTGTCCTGCTGCATTGCTCTTCTGAATAACAGGCAGCGCAGGTGCAGTCTCTGGCATGCACTGCTGCTGGTGGCCCTTGGAAAAAAGTCCAGAGGAAGGGAGTGGCAGACCAGAGGGTCTCAGCTCTCATGTGCTGCTACTGCCACAGCTCCCTTTGTCAGTGAACAGGAGTAGCGGCCGTGACTGGGAATGCCCATCCCCCAAGCCCCACCCCATGCACTGCCTCTTATGCACACACACCCCACACTCATCTCCTGCACCCTCACACACACCCAGCCCCCCTGACTCCTGCACCCCGCCATCCCCACCTGTACCCCTCACACCAACAGAAGGTGCCCCAGGTAAGTGCCCCACACCCTAACCCTCTGCCCCAGCCCTGAGTCCCCTTCCACACTCTAACTCCTGGCCAGACCCTGCATTCCAACCCCCAGCCTGCTCCTGCACCCTAACTCTCTCCCAGTCCCCACACCCCAACCCTGAGCCCCCTCCCACATCCTAACTCCTGGCCAGACCCCACACCCCAACGTTTTTTCCATTTTTTTAATGAAGTGCTCTTATCCAATGCACTTTACAATAGTTAGCTAATGGTACAAACAATATTTGGAAAGATCATTAAGTGGTCCACCGAGACACTTAATTTTCAAGTGGTCTGTGAAAAAAAAAGTTAGACTACAAAAACAATTGGGGTACCTCACTTTATTTTCATTTACTTCCTATTACTTATAATATAGCAGGAGGATGAGGAAAAAAAGAATGAAAAACAGGGATGAGGGAGATAAGAGAGAATCTTTTTCTTGGCTGGGTCCCCAAGGGCCCCCAAAATGAAGCTGAGCACAGGGCCCCACTAACTCTAAATCCGCACCTGCATTAGTTGCATGGATTTGCTGAATAGTGTATATTCATAGATTTCATACTATTGGCTATTTGTGAACAGTTCACTTCAGGTATTCACTATGGGTCTGATCTCATGTGAGAGTCTTTCTATTGACTTCTTAGGCATTGCAGCAGCACCTATTTTCTATCTCTGGCTTGTAATTGGACACCTATGTCAAAAGGTATTGTTTCTGCTCCCTGATTGGTGACTGAAATAACTTTAATAGGAGAATAATGAATACAAATAAGAAATAGCACATTAAAATAATGTATTCTGTTAGCTATTGTCTATAAATAATCATTTGTACTAAAATCTGGTTTTGTGAATATTTTCCACACATGCTCTGTGACTAAATACTCATGAGCAATTAATATTACCCTGGAAATGACAAAATACCAAACTGCTAATTCTACTCACAAGAATGTTTGCAAGTCACTCTCTTTACTGTTTAATCAATTGTATGTGTGTTTCAACATTATTTATATAGACATATAGAGAGAGACCTGTTTTATAGCAATGATTAAAATTAAAGAAAATGTTACATATGTACATTTTAAAGTCATTAATTTAGAGTCTGTAATCTCCAAGCAAGGGGTAGTGCCTAGCTGCTCTGCCCCAGGAGTAACGTAGAGATGGGAAAATGACTGTCTTATTCAAAGTGTGTGCAGTACATAGCGTAATGGGTCCCTGATCTTAGCTTGAGTTTCTAGGTGCTACTGTACTACTAATAAAAAATAAAATAATGATAATGATTAGGAACAATGACTCAGTTAGAATTCGGTCCCAGCTTCCCCCCTGCCTCATGGAGCAACTTACTTGTTCCTCTTCTAGTCAGCTAGTCCATCTAGCACACAGGGAGGTGGAGTCAGGGTTCCGCCCACTCTTCCCCTGACCATCCCCTCCTCACCCAACTGCATGGGGGAGAGGGGAATAGCAGCCCAACTACAGATGTTCTCCCTAGCCCCTATTGCTACCTGTAATATGAGCAAGTGCAAGGAGTGTCCTTTAGCCCCTTACTTCCTTGTGTGAGCACAATCTGGCCCAGAACGAATAGGACAAATGTTTTGTTGACTGAGTTCACCATCATTCTGACATTCTCAACCCATGCTACTGTACTAAAATATGAATCTAATGTTAATTTTACAACAAATACATAATTAGGGAATAAGCTAGATAAGATGCCAGGAGACAAATGAATATATTGAACAAGTATGGTGTAGGGATACAGTTCTCTGGCAGGGAACAAAGTTTCTTTTGACAAGGAAAAATGACTTCCATATTCTGATAAGAGCTTCAGGGAGAGGTCAGAATTGCCTTTGAGCTGTAATTGGTACTTTCCCCTTGTTGTTCATTGTGGCTCTGCAGCTTTTCAAGAGAGTAAAGTGCAGTGTAGTTTCCTATTTACAAGGTTTCCAGCAAATCTAAATTCTTGTACCAGTTTTGATGGTCAGAGTTCAAATACATTCCAAGACATATTTTCCTTTACAACGCACCAGTAATGTAAAGAAGCCTTAAAGAGGGCATAAATTACAGGTGCACCTAGCATTAATGTTCCTGTACACTACCAGTGCAATGTAAAGGGATCTTATGCAAATGAGACTCAGGCTTTTCGTATCCATTCACATTTTAATATAAAGTTTTCTCTCTGTCCAATTGGTATGTGTGTGATAATTACTGCACACCATGGTTGAAAGAAAAGACCTATCACTTAGGTGCTGGGAAATCAGACACTGTGTCTGATGAAGACTTCATAATTACAATCCATCTTTTCTGATGAGGTCTACATTTGGAGCAATTCACTCAATCCAATCACATAGTCTGAAAGAGAGTGGGCTGCAAAGGGGCTGCTTAAGTTCCTGGGGAAGATACAGAAGGGAGATCTGGGTACAAAGAGACCCAAGACATCTCCTACCATCCATTCAGTCCTCTAGATCAGAGTTGCCTACCTATTTTTCCCTCTCTGGCCTGGTCTTGGAAGGCAGGAGAGGGAGCAGTGCAGGGAAATGGACGATAAAAGCAGTGGCTGATTGTGACCACAGGAGATTTCCAGTGGGCTCAGCTGCAGTTTACTTCTTCCAGTTGACTGCTGGTATGTGATTGTGGAGGTGGATGCTCTTTTGGCCATCTCTATATTGTGGCCTTTGGGACCTCTGGGCCATCTTGGCTCTTTTCTAGTCTGGTCAAGGGGTGCTTTGGGAATCCCCTGTCAGCTAAAACCTCTGTGGATCCACATCGCTGCTTGTGGCATAACAATCAGAGGTATATCTTGCTTTTTCCTTTCTACTTCTCATCCATGTCCAAGTTCAACATGGCTTCACAGGAGCTTCAATTATTACTGTACTTTAGCACATAGGAAATGACTTTACAAAAGAAACTCCAGAGAGCCTGAAAATCTGATCACATAGCTAAAGAATGAGGACACACTGATTCTAAATTGTTTCTTTTTCTTTGAGAATAGATGCTCTGTCCTTAGAGGGTCTGGTAAAGCCTGACTTCAGCTGAAGAAGGAGAATGGAACTGAGGGGTTCTCAGGAGCTGGACCATTCCCAACCTTCCAGTGACTGATGGGGCTAATTCTACCTCCTGGGCTGCATTTAGGCTTAAGTACCCTGTAAAGAACTTGTGGTCCTTTCAGCAGAGATACTGAGTTGTGTTTTATGGCTTACAAAAAAGAAATGTTATAAAGATTACTCTCTTGGTACTACAATGTAGAACCAATTCTTTCTACTAATGAGGTGGAGTTTGCTGTCTGCTATTTCAGCACTTGCCTTTCAGGGATTTTTTCTTTGTAGGCATACAATACGAGTAGGACCAGCAGTGGTTGAGTACATAATTAAAATACACCTCTACTCCGATATAATGCTACCCAATATAACAAAATTTGGATATAACACAGTAAAGCAGTGCTCTGCGGGGGGAGAAGGGGGGTGCTGCACACTCTGGCAGATGAAAGCAAGTTCGATATAACGCGGTTTCACCTATAACACAGTAAGATTTTTTGGCTCCCAATGACAGCGTTATATCAGGGAAGAGGTGTATATACACTTGTGTTCACCACTGCAACTAAAAGCCCATTACATGTCCTACTTTGTCTTATTCTGCAAGCATAATCTCTTCTTGGCAGTAAAAAGTACTATGTTCCCTGACATGCATTATTGTAACTCTTGTGACATTTTTAGCAGGTTACATGAAGTGTAAATGGCACCTTTTCTTTTGGGTGGCTGTAATTTGGGATGGTTTTTATTTAATCTATTTAGTTTTGCTCTACAGTACAATGAACAGTTCATAATTAACTTTTTATTAATAATTAGTTTTGCTAGGAGACTCAAAAGTTTAACAAATATTAGCTTCTCATGAGTAGCCCTATGGTAAATAATGCAACTGTCAGACTAGAGAGAATCCACCAGATACTATCCTTGTATTTCTCTTTTGGCTAAAATCAATTCACACTTTCTAACAGACAAGTATCTACATACAGGCAACTATCTGCTATTCTAAGCATGGCCCAAGGAAGACATTTATTTTGTGATAATACAATCATAACATCTAAGCAGTCATATAGTCACATGGCTACAGAATATGGGCTACTGCATGTGCTGTGGCAAAGTATCCGCTTCTCCTCAGCAGGCTCTGTCCTTCTTAGCCTTGGAGACACCGGCTTGAGCAAAGCAAATTCTTCCAGGTAGTACAGGGTCAGTCAGTCCCTTGTGCTGGTTTTCTTCCTTTCTGGGGACAGAGTTCAGCCTTCCTTGCTGGAAGGGTTCAGAGCCTTGCTGCACTTAACTTGCTGGCAACTTCTCTCACACTTCCCCCTGCTTCCACACTAGGGAGGGTTTAAAAAGGTCTCCAGCAGTCGGAGCCAGCTGAACCTAATTAGTTCCCTGGTAACTCCTTTTTCAGCTGAATCTTATTTTCCCATGGCTCTCTCTCCTCAGTGGATAGGGAGAGTCTGCCTTTTAACCCCCGGGACTACCCCTCCCTTTGTAGCCATTTGTCCTGGGTTTGCCACAGTGCCTAAACATATGCAAGCCTAAACAACAAAGCACTGGTCCTCACCTGGAACCAGGTGTTTTTTCAAAGTTCGATGTTAATTGAACGTAGCAAACTGAATTTTGAAAGTTACATAGGCAACTGAAAAACAAATAAACATCTAACTGAGGCATCTCACTGACATTCAAGCCAGGAGGTAATGGAGAACACTCAGACTTTGATGTACAGTTCTTTCCACAAATGAATGATCAGCAACCTAGCGAATCGAGATGCTATCTAAAGCACTTAAGAGTTTCTATATTCATATACCATCTGGCTGCTATTCCATATAGTTGTGGATCCTGTCTACGGCAGACGCCAATATCTGATTTCTACAGGAGAAAATCAAAGTCCACTAGAATGCACCTACTTAATTATTCAAAGCAGTACATACATGAAGAAATTCTTTATTGACCCCTTGAGCAATTTGTTTGTGGCCTGAGACAGATTTCTTTGCCTATATTATCACAGCTTTTAGAGTTCCAATTGTAATTGAAATATTCCAGAATTTCAATGAGAACTTTGCAGTCCTGATCTCATGCTCTCTAAACTTTGAGATTTTTTAGCTTTGACACATTTAATACAAATGTAAACAAAGAACATTCCCAAATGAGCATGTGCTGCTGAAACATGAAAAAACATCTATTTAACATCCTCTGTAAATAACCCTGATCCTCCTTCATGGGTCACTGAAAAGCTTTCTGCCTTTTCCAGTTTGCAAACAGAATATGTTTTGGGGGATCTCAAACCATGGTTTTCATACAATTTTAATTCCTTTTTCAAATGCATGTATGTGAACATTAAACATTCCGACAACGCCTGCTCATAAACCACCTCTGAGTGCTGGCTGAGATAACACAATAAACGTGCACTGCAGCATCAAGCAGGGAAGCCTAGAAATGATGGGCTAGATTATTGGCCCCAGCTGGGAAATATGGGTCAATGCAAATATTGACTTCAAGACACTACATACAAATAGAGCAGTCCATATGTATGGGTCACATTATTGGGCTTTATTCTGCATTGCCATAATTTTAAATATTGTTTGTGTGTTGCCATAGGGCCAAATTCTATTTTACATTCATGAAACTGCACTGAACTCCAGCTGCAGTGAGATTCCAGAGCACATAGGGCCCTGATCTTGCAATGAGATCTACACTGGAGGAGCTTTACGCCCATGCAGAGTCCCATTGACTTTAATAGGATTCCAGAGAGAAACAGAAGTTCAGCTGAGCAGACCCAGTTGCTGGATCAGGACCTATGTCAGGAAAGAATTTATTCCACCCTGTTTAGTAATATAAGGGGAGATTTTTAGAGACACAAATGAAGTTAGGCATCCAACTCTCACTGACTTTAAAGTTTGTAAAAATCAATATAGTCCATGAAGTTACACATGCACACTCTCATATTTTAACTACACAAATAACTGTGAATTTTGAAAATTAACTGTTTTTCACCCCACAAAAGTACCTTATGTGGATTTATGCTAAAATTAGCAAAGACTTTTCATCCTTAGACCAAGTTGGCCCTTATTTGCAGTATAAAAGCAAGTTCTTTTCCATGATTATCCAATCTTTGCTATTAAGTAAGAGGGTCTTTTTGAGTATGTGAATGCAGAATAAATCTCACTGGACAAAAAGTATTATTTAGGATACAATATGAGAGATATGTACTTGAGACGATCAAAGGCATTTTGCTGCAAAACAAGTCTTATACACTTGATCATCCTAACATTCAGTCACACAGCAGGAGGGAGAGAAGAATGAGAACAAAGATGTAGTTAACTGAATTTGCTACCTTATTTCTATGAATAATGGATTTTAACACTCTCTATATCCATATTGGCAAGTAACATAACACCAGAGACATTTTTCCTGATTTTTCTCTACATATATAGTATGTATTTTTTTGTATTGTTAAATGTGATTTATGAAATTAGTTAAGCTTTGCCTTGACTATTGTGGGTGTACCATTTTGGACTCAATGCTGGAAAGTTGCCTGTGTCACTTTAAGTATGTGAGTGAAGCCCACTGAAACCGGTTACATAAATTGCTTCAGACTAATCTGAAAGAAATGCTGGATTCTTCTCCGGCAGTTCCAGAGAGCTCACAAATGAATTTCCATGGTATTATTATTATTATTTTTAAAGAACAATTGGTGCAGGATCCACCTCCCACCAATATCAGTGGAAAGCCTCTCACTGACTTCGGTGGGTTAGTTTCCACCCTCACAACATCAGCTCTTTTACTATTCCCTCTGTAGTAGCTGAGAGCCTCTACCATGGTACATTTACTTCAGAGACATGATACCAGATGGGGCTCTCAAGTGCATCAGCCCAGAGTTGGATGAAAGTCTGTTCCAGATGGCAAAGGGGAATATTACTAAATTTGCCTTCAAGGTATTTAAACAAAGCATGGCAGACAGCTACCATACACAGTAGTGGAACAAGGCCAGTGTAGATAGCTGTGAGGAAAGACTGCCTTTTTCCTCAATCATGTGCAAACAGCAATTGAAATAGCAAGGAGGAGACAAATAAATGATGATTATAACAAAATCCACACAAAACATTTAATGAGAGCCAGCTCAGGTAATCGGGCCACTGCAACTCATTCCAAAGGCTTAGGTACTGATTTCTTTTTTATGTCTCTTTTTGTCTAGATTTGTTTTCTCTTTAACTAACTGCTCACACACACTCCCTGTGGGTGAAATATAAAAAGTTTATGAAGTGTGTAGCACATTTTTGTAAAGGCTACACTGCATTTGTTGTGCTCACATACTGCTCTAAGCCATCTCTCTCCTCTCACCCTGTAAATAAATGAAAGCATCCTTGGCAGGTTTCACCACTTTTTAACTGTGCAAGGCTCTGCCACCGTACCTCTTCCCCCTCTCAGGAAATACTGATATGGTTTTGGAAAAGATCAGAGGTAGCTTTGACTGTTTAAACCAGCCATTGGCTGTGCTCAGCCTTTGCAAAGACGGTTTAATTATTTGCTATTGCCAATGGTAGGGGGCTTATTCCTTCACCCTCTCACTTCCCAGGTCATTTTCGCATGAACAGAGAGCAACAATACCCGAAGTTCAAAGGCGCAAACAATTTGATGTTTATTGGGGTGAACTTCCAGCAAGCATGATTCCAGTTTCCTTCCTTAGTGTCTCCCTTCCCAGTTCTGACACCACAGAGCCTTGCCTGTGTCCCTATTTCTGTTCCCATCCCGTTCCCATTTTCCCCTTTAGCAAGACATGATTTTAATTCCCCCATCCCAGTCCCTGTTCCCATTTCCGCTCCCCCCCTTCCTGATTGACTGCAGACTATATAGGAAAACCTGTGTTTTGCTTAGCTATTCCTTAACCAATTATTCTACTGAAATTTAACTAACCAATCCTAACATATTGTAACATGGTTATTTAACCAATTATACCCCACCACCTTAACTGGTTTACACCCAACAAAATTATACAGTAGACAGAAACAATTACAGAACCAGACAGAGACCATGCAAATAAACATACAAAACAATACAGAAGTGAGGATTTCACAAATATGTCTATACAGACATAAGGGTTTTCCAGCTATGTCTATTGATAAGTGAATTCTTGCCAGACAGAATGCAATTAAACTAAGTTTTCTTTTACATCTTTTAGGCTCTACCCTTCCTCTGGAAGTGATAGGAATATCAGGACAGGACTGTATTCCTAATAGCCCAATAGCACCTTATTCCAATGTAACTAGTTTGGAATGTGAGGATGTGACCATACACTTCCCAGCTTAGGGCTGCCTAACTACATCTTAGCTGATGGCCTTAGCCTGTCACAGTAAGAGAAGGTCATTACAGAGACAGACTGTGACTTTTGATTCTTTCTTTTATACCTCTATAACTAGCTAAGTGATAAGAATACACCTACATTCTTAAATATAGGCCTTTGCAGACAGGATGAATATCTATATCCTAACAGCCAACAAATCAGCTACCCTCCCCTCAACTCTGCATCTTTCCTGGTTGGACTTTATCATATGCCAGGACCAGGGTTCTTCAGCAAGGGTTTCATTGTTTCTGCAAATTAAATGTACAATGTGCTTTGAAAATATACATTATATTCTGACTACTAAAATTGCTACTCTCCCGTATCCTTTGCACTACATCTTTATTGGCTGCTACTTCACACTTGACTTCTCATGAATAGTGTGACATTTTTCTGATGAAACCTTTGGCTTCTCAAGGTGATATTTTTGAAAAATTATTTAGGGGGGTTGGAAATCACAGTAGTCTGGATATAGACAAGATTGCTGCCAAGAGAAGCTGCATTAGCTCCAGAGCAAGACAACGTCTCTTTGCAACCAGCTCAGGAATAGCCAAGGTGACTCTGGGAAGAACAAAATGTAACCTCCCTCCCACATGTCTGTGCTCACTTCCCCTATCTCCGCCCCTACATACACTGCTGCCTCACTCTCCCATTGACACTAGCTGAGATAACTGGAGAGACACAGATACACTTAGTAGCTTCTGCCAACCTTTAGCATTGCTCATGTACATCACTAGTCAGGGCACTGTGCATAAACTTTGCTGGTATGAGGGCTGACTGGATATTTCTATAGTCATTCCTTGTTGTGGCAACCACAACTCCAAAGCACATTTATTTCACAGGAAATTAACACAAGCATGTAAAAAGAAAATGTTTATTTTTCTTATTAATTATTATTATTATTTATTATTATTGAGCAGTAGGGCCTTGCTTTGTCTATAGCACACAGGATGTATGACCACCATCTACCAGCTACTAACTAAATTTCAAACATTCTGTGAAATCTCTAGTGTGGGCTCCATGTTGTGATGCAACAGGAAAGATGAAGAGAATGCAGTTAAAAACAAATCACTTTAGGCCTATAGCAGCATTTCAGAATATTTATTTCAATAATAAAATATTCAGACATCAAAGAAAACTACAGAGTTTTGACCCTAAACAATCATTCTGCAAAGGCTTTTAAAAATATATATGTTATTTGGTCTCCAGTTCTTCCTACTGGTCAAACTTTAAAAAGAATCAGAGAATGCAATGTGGCCAGAAGACGAGAGAATGGGGCTAAGTGTAAAGAATCCCTTTATTTTAGTCCAGGTTAGTGCACTCCCTTGGGCAAATAGCTTCAACCCACTATGTTTCAGGTACCCTATTTGTAAAATGGAGGAAGTACTTGTCATACTTACTATAGAAGAGTATTGTTAGCTTAATCAGGGAATGTTTGTACATTCTTTTGGAAACAGGAAATGATCAAAGTCTTATCCAGACACATTTCTGTGGCAGTCATTAGGGCTATAGTGATGACTGTGATGCTTCAGTTAAACTTCACTTTCAAATAACTGAATTAAGAAAGAGCTATTTCATGATCCCAATTCAGTTTATTTTTTAAGTAATAATAAAATATTTTAGGCAGCCTTGCTGTCTGTGAAACACATCAGATGGTCTGGATAAAGCCTATGGGACTGGTTGCAGCGTAGCAGGATAAAACCTACTTTGAAAAATCTTTTAGAATAGCGTCATGAAAGATCTATTTTTTCCCCAAAGACTGTTCTTCCCCCCATCTCCAGTAGTCTCCTTTCCAAAAAATGCTTACTTAATTATATCACACTTGTGTTTTGAGGATTTAGCACTGGACGGTAGTGCCAAAAGCGCCTACTCACAATATGGCTTTCAAAACCATACTATTTTCATAATTGGTTAGAGAAATCACATTTAATGCCCTGCAAAATGACTAATTGCCTAGTTGACTGTTGGAAGGCCAGAAATGCCAAACTGATAAGAATTGAAAGATTCAGCATTAATCATTCTTAAAGGGAAAAAAATACCCTAAAGCTGATGGTATTCAAGTGAGGTTAATACTAGTGCCTATAATTTAGTTGTTCATTTTAAAGACATTGATCAATAATGTCAGGTCAGATGAGAGTTATTTAAATGAAGTTCTCTAATTTGTGGGCATGAGAGATCCCATAGTTCATTACAAACAAGATGTAAGAAAGAATTTCTAACCTTACATCCTTGGAATATAAATGCAGTTTTTAAAGCAAACTAAATTAATCAGTGTTAAATAAGAGATAATGCTGTTAAAGCAAGAGTTTAAAAGCCTGCAACCATGGCACTCTTGACTCTGACCTCATAGGATTTCAAAAGATAAGTAGGATCAGGTCTCCCCAGTTCTTGGCTAGGAGATGTTCAAGAAAAAAATTCGGAGTACTGAATAAAGTGGTACTGGTGATTCAATAGCTGACAATCTTCCTCCAGAATTAGTACTTAACCAGTGTCCCAGCATATTGTTTGGTTGCACGACAAAGCTGGAGGTACCATCTTTCGGATAAGACGTGATAAAACAACCCAAGGATTCTGGCCACCTGTGATCACTGAAGATCTCATATCTCCCCATATAAGTATTCACAGGGCTGGTCTACACTGGGAGGGGGGAATCGATCTAAGATACGTAACTTCAGCTACGTGAATAGCGTAGCTGAAGTCGAAGTATCTTAGATCAATTTACCTCTTGTCCTCACGGAGCAGGATCGATGTCCGTGGCTCCCCCTGTCAACTCTGCTACCTCTGTTTGCTCTGGTGGAGTTCCGGAGTCGACGGGAGTGCATTTAGGGATCGATATATTGCATCTAGATGAGACGCAATATATCGATCCCCGAGAAATCGATCGCTACCTGCCGATTAAGCAGGTAGTCTAGACGTACCCTCACACTTCTTGTCAAACTGTCTGTACTGGGCTATCTTGATTATCACTTCAAAAAATTTTTCTCTTACTTAATTGGCCTCTCAGAGTTGGTAAGACAACTCCCACTTTTTCATGCTCTCTGTATGTGTATATATATCTCCTCACTATATGTTCCATTCTATGCATACGAAAAAGTGGGCTGTAGCCCACGAAAGCTTATGCTCAAATAAATTTGTTAGTCTCTAAGGTGCCACAAGTACTCCTGTTCTTTTTGCGGATACAGACTAACACAGCTGCTACTCTGAAACCTAAAGATCTCGTAGCCATTTTTACTGGTGTAGCCCCTTTCACGCTGTCTGGAGTGGCTCACAACTGAGGGTGCTAATCTCAGGGCAGACACCCCAAACTGTTTGTATGTTCTATAATTAGATTTCACTAACCCAGTAATAAGTATGAACTCCTAAACACACAGGTAAGCCAAACTGGTTTCCAGCTGTGCATTTGTAAGGCCATGTCTACACTTACCAGGAATCAGTAGCAGGTGTGGATTTAGCAAATCTAGTGAAGACCTGCTAGACCATAGAGCGCTCTCCGGTCGACCCCAGTACTCCACCGTAACAAGAAGAGTAAGATAAGTCAACGGGAGAGCATCACCCGTTGACGCAGCACAGTGTATCCACTGCAGTAAGTCAAACTAAGCTATGTTGACTCCAGCTACGTTATAACATAACTCAAGTCAACTTACCCTGGAAGTGTAGACAAGGCCTAAGTGTTCAGTGAGGCCTGGGGTCTCGGTGTGAGCAAACACGTGATCTGCCAGTATCACAGCCCCATTCCACAGTCAAATTCCAATTTGATAATTACATTTGACTTGCCTAACTTCACCTTAGTACTTACATAGATATGTTTTTCTTCTTCCCTTCCTTTTACTATTGTGTGTTGTTGCCAGATATGTAGACTGAATTGGAAGTTTAAATCCAATGTAGATCCAGACCTGAACTTTCCAGTTTGGGCTCATCTCTAATTCTTACATTGCAATGTGAACTATTTATTCATTGATATACATGCTATTTTCTATAAATATATCACTCCAAACAAAGATCCATATATTAATGATCAGCAGCACTGATATATAGGCCATTGTTTAAAAGACATGTAAGTCCATTGAGTCCTCTTGAATAAGTCATAATTCATTCAAATGTAAAAGTTAAGCAGAAATTCCCCATGAAAGGTCAACAGGTGTTAATGGAGGCAGCCCAGCGGTTACCTCATTACTTTAGAGTCCAGAAAAGAAGAGTTTTGCACAGCAGTGAAGATGCTGATTAATGTGAATGGTTAATAAAGGGCAGGATAAAAGAACTCTCTCATAATAAGGGCATTAAATTAAAGGAATTAGGGGCCTTAATAAGGAAATTATTCACAATTGTTAACATTTGCTGATCTCAGTGAGTATGCAAATGTATGAAAATGCTTAGAATGTGAGTTATCCTGGAAAGTATTTCTGCTTTCAAAATAAAATTGTTCATACTGTTAATTCAGCAAATATTGAATGAGTAAAATATGATCATTAAACAATAAAAAAAAAAGACTGATACAGCCTTGAAATACAGGCAATTGCATTGCTAAAGAGTTATCTTTGTATTGCATTTCCTTTACTTCATGAAGGCAATTTC
Organism: Gopherus flavomarginatus; assembly: GCF_025201925.1. Taxonomy (NCBI): domain Eukaryota; kingdom Metazoa; phylum Chordata; order Testudines; family Testudinidae; genus Gopherus; species Gopherus flavomarginatus. The sequence continues at coordinate 65,475,828 of NC_066623.1, forward strand.
TGTGCTAATGTTTTACTAATTAATTGTATCTTCTGCAATTTGTTTTGGGCAGATCTACACAGAACTATCTCCAACCTTTCTCAATATCTAGTTCAAATAAGCACATGGGAGCAGAGCAGCAGGTTACAACTGGATAGTGATAAGACTAAGATGTTAAAGAGGGAAACACTTCAAAGAACTTGCCTCCACTATAACTTCCCCACTATTAATGTCAGTCACCTTTAGTTTGTAAAAATGGGTCCATAGTCTCAGGGTCACATTCAATTTCTCAGTGTTATTGGATACTCACATAGCTGTGGCTGCAATGAACACTACTTTCATTTGCAAATGGCCAGAAGATTGAACCTCATCCTATTGATATAATTCTGGCTATGGAAATCCATGTATTTGTTATTTCTATATTATTATTATTATGTCTAGGAATGAAGCCATAAAATCTGAAAACACTCAACTGATACAAAACACAGCAGACCATCTTTTTGACCCAGGTAATTATGTATGCATTGCTTTTAGCGATATCAAATACAACTCACGGCCAAATCCCTGAATAGAATTGACCCCAACTCTCTATGAAAGCATGTCTCCTTTTGTAACCATGACTTCCCAAGACAGCTACATTCCAATAGAACAATGAAAATGTTAAGCAATAAGGGGAATATCTTGTATGGAGACTGACTGCAATGACCATGATGACACAGAAATCACCACTTTCAGGACTAAATGGGAAATTCATCTCTTTGACTATGCATTTGTCTACACACGTCAGTTATTCTATATGAAGGTAAAGTGTGAGTTTACAGTGAAATAGCTTTTTCTGAATAATAACAGGAATGGAAAGTACTTTTTTCTGGACTAAAAGTACCTTTTTTCAGTTTAGCCCAATCCACTTCCATGGAGTTATTCCAGACGATCCATTCAATTTTGTTCAATAAAAGTGCTACAAACCCATTTACACAAACAAAAAACACACCCCTGTAAACTAATCAAACTATTTCTTCTATAGACTGGGAAGCAACAAAGAGAGACTGTTTTTTCTACTTTTTTAATAATTGGCTGTTGCTCAAGTACTATATGACTGGAGCCCTTGTAATTCCTAAATAGTTTTAAATTCAGTTTGTAATAGAGATAGAATGATCAGTTTCTTTATTTCATATTCTATACTCTTAATGTGACCAGTCTATCAGTTTGTAGCCATTTAAAAAAAAAAGTGGAACCTGATTTTCATTCTTTTATTACTCATGTTAATAACAACTTCTAATTAAAACATCTGTTAGATATCCATAACATTAATTTAATGAGGAAAATCTAACAGTGTTTATTGGATTTCTGTTATATAAACATTTTTAATTAACTGATGCCTTTAAAAGGCATTGCTATTCATTACAGAGGTGTCAGACTCAGTATTTAAGTGACATCTAATTTGTGTGCAGACAACAATTTTGCTGGAAAAAAACCCCAAACAAACAGGCCTTAAGATATATGGAGATGTTTCCTCTAGGAATATGTATCTGGATGCACACCAGTGACAAGGCATTGCACATATGGGATATGGGTTTCAGATATAGAGTAATGGCCTTTTTTCAGCAGCTATAGTCACCCCCATGGAATTTAGCTGCTACCAAAGATTTTTGTCAATACCTTAGAATAGTGTGAAACCTCTTTACAAAATAGTTAAATATTTATGAAACTGAATTGATTATGATTTCTTTCAGAATTATAGTTCTAGATAATTCTCTTTAAGCAACTTTTTAAAAAAAGTGTTCAACGTTTGCGTGATTATCAAAAACACAGTTGGTGCTCTCCCCTGCCCTGCCCCCCCCATATAGGATCTGTTTTGGTTTTATAACTGAAATTAGCCATTGTAAAAGTAATTATTTTAAGAAATGTTAGTACTATGGAGACACCAATTCTCTCCTTCTATTAATCTTAGCAATAACCTAGGTCTCTTGTTGGGATAAACTTCAAAGCTGTAAGGAACCATATAACCATATTACTGCTACTATAAAACAAAATAAACCTAATCTCCTTTACATGACATCACTTCTAGGTGCTGGATTATACTGAGCCTTACACCATGTGCTTAATAACACGTCCCACAGGTCTGATGATATTACACCATAAAACAGTGCATGTCATGTCCTACAGTGTAATTGCAATCTATGCACAAATGACTGACTATCCAAGTGCACATTTGTACAATGACTATATTGAAGGGTTTGAAACATGTATTACAGGCCAGGAACACAGCAGGATCTAGTTCTTCTTTCAATCACACGGGTTTACATCAGGAATAATTCCAGTGACATCAACTGACATTTTCTAGAATAGACATGAAGTAGGTAGGAGAAGAATAAGGCTCAGCATATCCAAAGCCAGGCTTTATCACTTTTATATTTATTTTTCAACAAATAAAAATGCTCTTTTGTGACAGTCCGTAACCATTAGTAGAGTACCAAATTTATATAGAATAAACAACACATTAACAATATCAACCCCTAACAAAATGTAGTGCAGTAATGACCCAAACTGCATCTCTTACCATAGCAACAGTGGCGCATTTAGGGTCATTATCATATAATTTCTGTAATAAGGGAAACTAAATGGACTGCTTTCACAAAATAGTGACACGTTGTCGCTACAAATTAACAATTTCAGGCAAAAACCTATGTAAACAGCTGAGTCCTACACTGTACCCTGAAAATCAGCAGACCTGGGTCCTGATAGTCTAGCAACCATAATCGAAAAGTGCCTGGTATTTAAAATCTAGGATTTCTTAGGGTATGTCTACATTGCAATGAAAAACAAACAAACATGGAACTGAGTCTCAGAGCCTGGGTCAGCTAACTTGGGATCACAGGGCTCTGGCTGCAGGGATAAAAATAGTTGTGTAGACGCTAGGACTGGAGCCCTGGGCTCTGAGCCTGAACATCTATACTGCTATTTTGAGCCCTGTGAGCCGGAATCAGCTGACCCAAATCAGCCACAGTCATGCCATAACTCTTTTATTGCAGAGTAGAAATACCTTTAGTAAATGCAGCCTAGATTATCTCAGCTGTATATTGCAGGAAGTTATATGGTGGTCATTAGACGTCAGTACTGAGCCAAAGCTTCAGCATTAGGCTGCTAGAGTTACCATCTTTCTCATAAAATGCAAAAGAAGGTTTTGACCATTTGTAATTACTAAGGCTCCCATGGCTCTGTTCACAGGTACAGAGATTGAAACCCTAGTATACTGACAAAATTCATCTTGGGTAATTATATTCCATGTACTTTGAATCACTTTATAGTTTGAGTAAGATAACAGAAGTTTCACTTTTCGTCCTAATCAGTTCATGTGTACAGGTACACAACTTCCCACTGCTGGGATGAAATTCAAGTGGTAAGCAAAGTGATTCCTCAAGAGTTTGTCAATCAGTTTGTAAAGCATAGTTAGGATCCTTCTAGATAGGAAGTGCTATGTAAGTATATAATTCACTAAAAACCTGATCCAATTTCCATTCAAGTTAGTGTGAAGGTTCCCACTGATCCCAGTGTCAGATAAATCAGGCCATAATGCATATTATGTGCAATCGAGAAAGTTGACAAGTACAAATCGCTGAAGGGAAGGACTCACAGAATCGATGAAATTCTTCAGAGGGTATCAAGAATTCTACCAGACTTTGTTTTGATAAAGAAGGGACCAACAGAGGGTTTGACATAATGGATCAGAACCTGGTCCACCCAGTCCATTCCTCTGCCACTGACAGTGGCCAGTATCAAATGCTTCACAAGAATGTGTAGGAACACTGCAGTAGACAGTTGTTGAATAATTGATCCCTGAACTTTCATCTCATCATGACTTCTAATAGTTAAAGACTGGCTTTATCTTTGAAGCACTTGATTTAATATTCTATATAAAATATGTTATAATTATATATAACTCTGGATATTCTTGTAATTCATGTGAACACTGAGTCCTTTTTTTAATCTTGCTAAGTTATTGGCTTCAACAACTTCCTGTGGCAATGAGTTCCACAGTCCAATTACACGTTGTGTAAAAAGTATTTCCTTTTATCAGTTTTGAATGTCCCACCTTTGAAATTCATTGAAGTTCCATTGTTCTTGTATTATGAGACATGGAGAGCAGAAGCTTCCCATCTACTTTCTGTATATTATTCATTATGTAATATATTTTTATCATTTCTGTTCCCATTAATCTTCTTTCTAAGGTAGTCATAGCCGTTCCAATTTCACTTCATATGAGCATTTTCCTGCGTTTGTAACCATTGTCATCATCTTCTGTGAACCTCTAATTCTGCAATATCCTTTATGGGATGGGGTAACCATTATTGCACATTGTATCCCAGAGGAGCTCTCACCATTGATTTATATAATGGTGATATATACATCTGGAAGATTCTGCAGAAAATGTTGTCTGCAAGTGTTGATGATCTCCTTGTATATCCCATGATGACAGTAATTAACATGCTAATAATGAAACATTGAAGTAGCCTGACACAGGCAGGATTAATCACTGTAATTCCACATCATGTGGCTGAAAGAGAAAACATTCAAAGGTCAGTTGATCTGTGTTTGGGCATTTTGTTTACATGCATCAATACATTTCTGGTAAGAATGGTGTGAATAATGGCTGAACCTAAAGGACAGATATGCAATGCTCGACTTTTGCTTTGCAGGTAAGCAGACCAATATTTGCACCTGCAATTTATTTCTGGGACAAGAATAAATGGAGTCCCAATTTTTCAACCTTTCCTCTCCCTGAGTAGCACTTACTCATGCAAATAGTCCCAAATGAAATCGAGAGTACTGCTTACATGAGTAAGTGCTAGTCAGAGTAAATAAGTGTAACTCACTATTAACTGTATGTTGTGTTCTGTGCCTAGTTTACAGAATATATGGCTCAGTTACCACACTATGTGTCCTGGCTCTATATGTGTTTAGCCTTGCAGATCTTTGGTTCAGTCCCTGGTGAGTTTCTTGAGATGATGTCCCCACATAAGTGGGTGTTCTGGAATTTGAACTACTGTGGGTCTCAGATGCTTATAATAAAGTTGCCTTCTCTAAAGGATGGATGTAATTCACTGGTCATATATGTTACATGTCATCATCTGTTCCTGAGGATGATAATCTTTTACAGAGCCCAGCTCTTTTGCTTAAACTATAGAGTTTCATAATTTCAGAGCTTGAGGTCTCCAGTTCAGTCTGCAGTGACAGCCAAGAGCGTGGCTATCCCATTAGGGCTGAAGCATTACATCCAAACCTAGTACAAAGCAGCTTAGGGGATTTGGACACTCAGTTCCTATTAATTTTTATGGGACATCCAAATCTCTCAGGCAACTTTCAACATCCCACCTTTTGTTTGCAAATGTACTCTCAGTAGAAGGTTACTCATATCAAACTGAATTCTATTAACTATGTACTTATATTCTCCCTACTCCCATTACTGGAATATATGTGGATGTCTAACACAGAAGCTCAGCTCCATTTTCATCTGTGCTAAAGTACAACAGGATAACGGCTACTAATTATTTTGTCAGTCCTTTACAGTAAGAACAAAATAATTCAGTTTTTTTGGTATCCTTTCATTGAACATTATCTTGAAAAAACTATTTTATCTAAATATAGATGCAATCTATACTTCTCTCTATATAATGTGAAAATCTTTAATGTTTATGCTTTGTGAAGACTGACTAAAAGATCAATAATTAAGACCAAATACAGTGGGTGCTCTGAAAAATGCCATTCTGGTTTCAGAGGAGACACTTGGCGGAATGCCCCACTTTAATTGCAAAGTAATTGCGCTGTAACTGGTAATCTCTCTAAAACCAAAAAGAACTTAAGAGCCCCAACTGTATGTGCATGTAGATATTAATAGAGCTAGTTGGAAAATGATATTTTCTCACAGAAAATAAAGATTTTTCAGCTAAAGTCTGCTGCCCCTAGAGTGAACTGAGAAGCGGACTATGACTTGCAGAAGAAGTAATTCAGCATATGAGATCTGGTGCCTTGATCAGGGAGAAAGACAGAACCAGGGCATCTATCGCTCTCCACTCCCTCTTGCCACCTGCGCAGAACATATGGTGTGGTGCATGGTGTGGGGAAGGGATTGTAATAGTTCTGTGGAGCCTACTTTCCCTACTTTCCTCTGCACTGCAACTTGTGGTACAGGTAATTGGTGCACAGAAGTAGAGGAGCTCCTTACACTCCCTTATATCTTTTGTGCCACAGTGCAAGATGGGCCACACTTTGTCCCATATCTACTTGGCCAGACTTTCCATATTACACACACACACACTCTTGCGCTCTCTCTCTCATTTAACACCCACAGGTTTCAAGGACAGAATTTATCCCATAGGGCAAATACTGCCTTCAGTTGAACAAGCACCTGAAGTCAACACAATGTGAATGTATGTGTAAGCAATAGCAGAAGCTGGCCCAATATCTTTATCTTAGGAAGAAAACTTCTCTGGAGTCAATTGGCTGCTGATCACTGTCGCACCCCCAGAAATACCAGACATTCCAGTACTTCTGGGAACAGCGTGACCCTGCCCCCACCGGCATGACCTCACATGCACAGTGCATGCAAGATCATGCAATCCACAGGAAACTATTTTGAAGAGCGCACCATCCCAACCTTGCACATGCATGTGAGGTCTGTTAAGGGTAGTTAGCATGAACAACTCGATTTCGTAAGTTCCCCTATTTTGTATCCATCATTAACTAAAAGCGAGCACATCACATACACGGCTCCCAGGGGCAGCATTAAAGAAAGATAAAGTGAGAAACAGGAAAGAGGATAGGAACACAGCTGCAATAACATAATTAAGGAAAAATTCTAGTATGCAAGGTAATAGCTGGACTGTGCACTAGCCAGCACGAGGAGATTAACTGTAATAGGCTAAAGATAAGAAAATGGCTTGTTCATTGGTTAAGGCTTCCAATTCACGAGAGTAGCATGCACTCCTAAAAGGTATATAATTTCTATGTAATCTGCAGCCTGGGTCTCTCCCTGACTAGCAGGGGGACACCACGTTCGAACGTTGTTTGAACCTTGCGCAATAAAACTTTGTTGTTTGGACACTCTGTACATCTTTGGTTTTTGTGCCTCAGCCTAGAAATGAATGGTGCGTGGCCTACAGGTATAATTTGCAACAGGTCATGCCAGCAGTGGTAGGGCAGCGTGCTTTTAAAAATGGTGTCCATTCTCTGTGATACCACACAGAACAACATCTGGTTTTGCCTCATTACCAGCTTAAACCCAGATGAATGGCCTGCCTAAGCTCTATGTAGCTGTCTTCAGCCATACTGTTTGAAGCTTGTGAAACAACTGCAGAGGACATTTCTTTTTCTTAGAAACAAACTGACAATTTAAGAAAACAGAGACTTCTTTACTGTTCTTGAAAATCCTTTCCTTGCAGCCAATGCACTGCATACAAACTGAAAGATCCATGGCTGTACATCAAATCCTAATCTTTATAATTTCCCCACATTTTCAACAAAAGCTCTTTTTCAGAAGGGCAGGATGGCTGTAATGTGTGTAAAATGAACACTACATGATAGGGTTAGCCCTAAAAGAACGAAGTCATTCAGGCAGGATTAGTGTATAAAAATAATTGTACTGAAGCTTGAAGTTAGTCAAACCTGGGCTTATATTTTTCTTAAAGCCAAAGCTTTTTTTTTTTTTTTTAAATTAAAGCAAACAAAACTCAACAGGTTGATTATGTGGGTTTTTTAAATAACATTTTTAATTGGAAGATCTATTAATAAATATGGAAGTATGACTTAATGAATCAGAGTTCTATTTTCTTTCATTATAGATTTAATGAGACATAGTAAATATTTCTGCATTCAAAAACCCCATATACAGACAATAAAGCCTTGGTTTATTCCCAGCCAACCATTACATGACCTTTACTTTTTTTTAGTGAGATATTTTAGTAATGCTGATTATATGAAGCCAAATTGTGAAGAAAGGGGTAAGGAGAATAGCAGTGGAGAGACAAATTATCTGCTTTGTCTGCTAATGAGATGTATTGAATTATTCGTACTAGGACTGCACATTCAACCACATCTGTTATATAAATAATTAATTCCGTTTTTATTATCTAAAGATTTTTTCAGTCTTTGATTTTTTCCCCTCTCTCTTTGACTATTGCAGAGTTTTCAGCCTCTTATTCATCACTCGACAATCAAGTTGAAGTTCAGCATTTTTAATGTCCTGTACGAGAAAAAGAAAACACTTGCCAAGTTTACACAAGTGCTGCTTGGTTTAAGAGGAACCCAATTAACCAAACTTTCATATCAGGGATGGCCAAGCTTACTGACCCTCCAGGCCACACACAACAATCTTCAGAGGTTCAAGAGCTGGTGCACACCTGCCAGGGCTTTGCTCTTCTGTTCTGTGGGAAGGGAGGTCTCAGGGCTTCAGCCCCTTGGAAGGTGCCTGCCCAGGCTCAGGGCTGCAGCAGATGCACCCTGTGGGGCTGAAGCCCTGAGATCCCACCCCCATCCTCACCGGACAGATGCCAGAGGTAACATGTGTGGGGGCATGGGTGCTCCTCCAGATTTTATTCCAGGGTTTGCTGGCCCCACTTGGTCACACGGTGCTGATGGACCCCCTACCTGCATGCAGGGCTGTCCTTAGGCATACACAGCTTTCATGGTGCCCTAGGCGACCAGCCCTATCCCTCGGCCACCCCACCCTCCCGCAAGGTGCAGGGCCGTTCCTAGGGGGGTGTGGGGCCCCAGACAACTCCCTCTTCCCTGCCTCTTATCCTTCCCCCCTGCTCCGCCCCCTGCCCATCCCCATTCCACTTCTCCCAACGACCCTGCACTCACCGGCAGCAGCAGGAAGCAGAGCAACCTGGTCCCAGCCCTCTCTACTCTGCCCGCTTCCAGCTGCAGTGCTCCACTTCCTGCCGCTGGTGAGTGTGGGGAAAGGATCACCCCCCACACTCACTGGTGGCGGGAAGTGGAGCAGGCTGCTCCCAGCCCTCTGTTAATCCGCCGGGCCAGTCTGGGCCTGTGAGGCCCCCAAAAGTGGCCCTCCACAGCTCCTGCCTCCCAGACCCTGGGGAGGGGAGGCCTGGGGCCCCATACAGCCTCCCCTGCAGTGGGGGGGGGACTGCGTAGGGCTCCCAAATAGCTAGGACGGCCCTGCCTGCATGGCAGCTGCAGGAGCTGGGAAGCTGGGAGCTGCAGCCCTGGTAAGAGGCAATGGGAAACAGCTGGGAGCTGCAGGGAAAGCCCCTACTTTTGCTTCTGTCTTCTCCCCATGGAGCTAACACAGCAGCCTCTCCCTGCAGCTCCCAGCTATTTGCTGATGTCTCTCCATGGGGAGCTAACATCTGGCAGCTGCAGGGAGGGGCCAAGGGTAAGAGGAGGGCATGCTGGAGGGGAATGACTCAAGCTATTCAGGGTGAACCTATACATTGTGCCACACCCACTCTCAGCAGGCACTTGTTATCTCTGACAGGAGTCCCTATCCCCTCCACTCCACAGCATGGGAGAAGCCCAGAGCCCCGCCTCCCCCGAGTCTGGTAGGCAGAGAATGGGGGAAGGCTTGAGGGGCTCTGTGAGCCGCACTTGAACTGTAAAAAAGCCACATTTGGCTCATGAACCACAGTTTGGCCACCTCTGCTATATATTTTTGTGACAGAAATGTAAGTGAGATTTTGCCTTTCCCTAAAGTGAACATTTGCCTGACCCTGCGAAGTTTTACAGCTCCCTGATGGGATGATAAATCAAATACTTGAATTGTAAAATCTTTGGGGGCAGGGACTGTATTTTCCTTTGTGTTTGTAAAGTGACTAACATAATAGGTCTCCAATCTTGGTTGATCCTTGGGTAGTACCAAAATAAAAGTGAATAACAATGAATGTTTGGTATGTCTATATTTGCGTATAGTTGTATAACTATAAATGAATCATTTGTGTCTGTTGTCCAAACTTAAAAAAAAAAAATCAGAAGACTCAGTTTATTGATGTAGTTACATACTTCCATACCATCACCACCTAGTCCTTCTAAGGGACAAATCATGTGAGTTGGCCATTGCAGGATCAAGCCCTTTGTCCATACATAGAGAAACAATGTAAAATAACTAGCACAATTGGTCCCTGATTCCTAACTTGTGTCCCCACAATACAAATGGTAAAGAAGAAAGAGAAGGATACCTAATTGTCCTTGATTCTCCTTTGCCAACTAGGAAAGATAAGAAAATAAAATAGACCAAAAAATTAAAAATCTTTATGAAACCCTGGTGTTTTAGGAATCTATAGATGAGTGGGAAATCTATGTTGACTTCAGCATTAGCTTCACATGTTAAGTGGAAGAATTATATATAGATATATTTCCCCAGGTGCCGTTTTTGTATTTGAGGTTGGATGTGTGATTGAAAACTGTTCCATCTGCACTTTTCTGCACTGTTGTTCTGTGAACTGCTGAATGATGTGGAAGGAAAAGGTGGGTCAACATGGATCTTGCAGTATCATCTAACGAGGTCATAGTGATGCAGCCTACATCTGGTGCCTCATCAACAGTTAAGATTAGAACAGTCTAATGCTTGTGATCGATGAATGAATATTGATCGGCATCAGCCTGCTTTAAAAAATGCCACCAAACAAGCACACAGAAACAGGTTGTGTTTCTGCTGCTGCTGCTTCAGTTTAATTTGTTCCCCTTGGAGGTTTGGGCTTTATTGTGTGGTTCCCTAGCAGTTTTATTGGAAGAAATCATATTGAGAGCACCTGGGATGAATGATAATTACAGCATGACTGTGTGCAAAATTGTTCGCATGTTCAAATGGCTCGGGGACACTGAGAATAAAGCGGCAGCAGATTTAACTCTTAAGGAGAAAAGATCCAGTTTCTTACAGCTAGCTCTGTCAATACAATCTAAAGGATGGAGATATGTATATCAAAAGAGAATATTTTTCAAAGTCTCCCAAGAGGTATCCGTGTGGATTTAAGGCTTTCCCTAATTGACACAAAATTATTTCTCTTATGTTTGCTATCCGAATAACATAAAATAATAAAGTCCTCAGATCACACCCATATTGTCAGATAAGACTGCACTCCTTTTTCTGCTCATTTATTGTTATTATTATGTATTTGTATTATAGTAATATATAAAAGCCCAACTCTCCCAGGCAGTGGAAATACAGGCAAGATTGTGACTCTCCCTGTGTGTCCATCCAGGAAAATAAGACTCATAATTCACCTGCGTGGGCTACCCAGATCTGGAATGAAATTACTTGTGTCAGACAGAGCCATATCTCCTGAGTCCAATCTAGTGCCTTAACAGCAGACTATCTTTCTGTTTTCTGTTTACTTTCTCTTCCCCTGGTCAGGGGGTGGGGGTGGGAGTAGAAAGAAAGGGCATTGCTGGATCTTCTCTATACACCAGTGATCCTCAGCTGCTAGAAAGGTCTCTGGAAACCCTGGCAACTGAAACTCTAACCTGCACCAAAAACTGGATCTCTACTGTGGATCTGGAAGCACAAACAACACCCTGTTACTACTCCCAAACCCCTCTTTGGTTCCATCTAGGATCTAGCCGCTGCTTCTTTTCTTTTTCTATGCAATTGAAGAAACAAAATTACTGGTTAATAAACACAACTATTTCCTTATGCTCAGTTGCCCTACTTTTTTTTCATTGTCCTGTTACCTTCTTTTGTTACCTACTCCCCACTGCAAATATGTGCAAATCCCTTCATTGTGTTACTTAAGCCATCCCTTACCCCCATTTGGAATTCACTATTTGTTTTTGGCCCTCTAATTATTTTTTTAACCTATGCCAGCTTATTTTCTTTAACAGATATCCCCATTCTTCTCTTTGCCAGGAGTCTTATCATTTTAACAACCTTTTCTCTGCATTCCTACTTAGCCACACTGATATCTGATGCCCTTTTACCTGTTCAGACTTAATAGGATTAATTTCCCTCATGGTCTGAACAGCAGTTTCTTAAGTATTAACTACTTTTCTGCAGTAGATGTCATATGCAAAACATTATAGAATACCAATTAACATCTCTGCAGGCATTTCACATTCCCTGAAAATCAGCTTTACTATAGCAGGGAAAAAAAAGAGAAGACAAAAATACCTTTGTGATTCTGTTCATTATTCTCTCTCTGCAACCAACAGCAAACACTTTAAGATGGCTCTATGCTCCTATGACAAGATAGACTGCCCCCTTAAGGATAGTGACGTCTACTGGTCAGCCCACCCTCCAATCACTAGGACAGCTGGGGATTCCTGTTTTGAAGGAGTGACCATTTGAAGTACAACCTCACCTCCAAAAAGAGGGCTGGAGTGTCTCCTGAACAATGGCAAGAACTGACTAGGACTCTTAAATAGACCCAGAGTGGGGAAACTTGAATCAACCAGCAAGTGGCATACATGTTGTAGAATGAGTTAATAAATTAGACCCCATGTTTTGAATAAACCTAAGTCTGGATAACTGACTGAAAGAACCCAAGGGGCACACTTGCAGTGCCCTGCAGTGTTCAAGAGGTCACAAGGGCATGTGAGAGAAGGCTCCATTACACATTTCCATGCCCTTCATGATAGGGAAAACCTCTTTATTGGGTTCAGGGGTTTAGAAGCAGCAGCAGAGAAGGGAAGCCCTCAGGACAATATGTAATTTCTGGTAACCACAATGGTTGCTACCAAGAATACAAATTTCTATCTAGGTTAAAGAGCAGCCATGGCTATTTATACTTTAGTTATCCACTCTGAAAACCCAGATGCTGTAGGATATAGACCCTATCCTCTAGGGGGGAGGGGTGGAATGATGAGGGAGAGACAAACCAAACATGACAGATGTTAGTCATATTACTTAATACTGTACTGGAAGGTGTTCAGATACTATGTGATGATGGCAATATAAGAACCTAAAATAGAATAGGAAGTGGTGTTCATAATTCAATAAATGCCACTCTTCCTTCATTCAGTACTGAACCAATGTACCAGGTGTTGCTGTTCTGCTGCAAGCATTAGCTTTCCAGGTCTTGACTACAAATTAAACAACCCTTGATAATTTTCTCAACTGTAGGGGAGTTAAGCCTAGATCCTGCCCAGATTCTATTTGATTAACTATATTCTGCTTACCTAACATTTCCCCTGTAGTTTCAACTAGATAAAGTCTGTCTTTACTTCCTACCTCTCCCAGTTATTTGGTGTTGGGTGCACTGTTAAATACATGCTGTGTTCCATCACAAGGTAGGTGGAATGATACCTTTATGGATTCTGTAAAAGGCTGTGGGAGCCTTCTGGATGAAATTCATTGTAGATGGTATATATAAGATAGGTCGATGTTATGAAAATACAGTTAAAGACAGCTAGTGAAGCGTTATCTTCTCCTGCAGCATCCTGCAGGGAGGGTTTGCATAGGCTGCAGAAAGTTGTGGAAATACCCATTTTACAATGAATTCTGTCTTCTCAGATGGTCTGCAAAGATGTGCAGATTTGTAAGAAATGCTAATATGTTTATAGCTGACAATAATTTCAGATTTCCTAACATCTGAGAACAAGACCCCAGCCCACATCTACAGTTATAAAAATAGGCTCATAAGAAGGATCTAGACATATTATTCCCATAACCCTAAGCGACTGGTTCTGTAGCTGAACTTCCCATTGAGGTCTGAGGAAATCCCTTACCCATAGTGGGGCAAATTCATTCATGGTGCAACTTCATTGACTTAGTGGCACTATGTCAGTGTGTACTGAATGCTATTAGATTTAACTTTGACCTGCTGTTGATGGAGACCCTCATGAAATAAAAAGATGATTTATCTTATGATGATATTCCAGGGGCCATATTTTAAATTATTAAAATTGTATGGGTCTAGTTTCCTCTCATAATTCAAGTGATTTATATGCATAACTTCCTAAAAGCTAATAGGCGTTAGCAAATAAGCATCTAGTTCACCATGAGAAAAAAAAAAGCTGCCATTTTCACTTGTCTTCTTATGTGATGAATTAGCCCTGGTTTTTTTCATAGTCACATCTATTATTATTTGGAGTGGGCCAGATCCTTTGCTGTATAAATTAACATACTTGAAATCATTTGATCTACCTTGATTTACATAATATTTACATATCTTTCCCATGTAGGTCAGACTTCAGTGTACCTGATTTTGCAGTATCTGTCTTTTTTAAGGTGTGGCCAAAGTAAGTGTATGTTGGTTAACTTTATACAGTTAGAGACAGAGTCTGGTAATGCATTAGAATGCCTTTTATCAATCTATTAAAATGGGCTAATGTTGAAGCTCACTTTATTTGAACAGAATTGGTATAACTATAATTGGAGACAAGTATCAGAGGGGTAGCCATGTTCTTTGCTGCTTTTATAGTTGGAGAGTAATTTACCAGTGTAAAATATACAGAAAATAAATTCCACATTATAAAAAAAAATGAATTGAGGCATAAAGGCAACAGTTGTAAAACCAAACTATTCCTTGTGACGCTGTATGGAATCTGGGAGACACTTGAGGATATTGTAAAATTGTAATGAGTTATGCCATTGTCATAAACAGATGGGTAAAGGGTTAATGTCTCTTGTACCTGTAAAGGGTTAACAAGCTCAGTAAACCTGGCTGACATCTGACCAAAGAACCAATCGGGAGACAAGATACTTTCAAATTTGTTTTGTGCTGTTTTCTTTGTTCTCTGTTCTCTCTGGGGTCTGAGAAGGACCAGACTTGTAGACATGCTCTCCAATCTTTCTGAAAAAGTCTCTTCTATTCAATACTGCAAGTACTAGATAGCAGGAGGATTAGGCATTTGTTTGTTTTCTTTATTGCAAATGTGTATTTTGCTGGAAGGATTATTACTCTGTTTGCTGTAACTTGTATACTTAGGCTGGGAGGGGAAGTCCCTCTGGTCTAGGTGAAGCTGAAAGACCCTGTAACATATTCCAACTTGATTTTACAAAGATAATTTTTACTTTTTTCCTTCTTTAATTAAAAGCTTTTCCTTTTAAGAATCTGACTAATTTTTTTTATTCTTGTATGAGACCCCACGGGAAGGGGTCTGGAGTCACCAGGGATTGGTGAGGGGAAAGCAGAGAAGGGAGAGGGAAAGGTTAATTTCTTTCTGTGTTAGGATCACTGTCTCTCTCTCAGGGAGAGTCTGGGAGGGGGAGAAAAAGGGGGAAGGTGAATTTCCTCTCTGTTTTAAGATTCAAGGAGATTGAATCACAGTGATCTCCCAATGTAACCCAGGGAGGGGAAAATCTGGAAGAAAGGAGGGGGGAGGAACGGTTTATTTCCCTTTGTTTTGAGACCCAGGGAGTTTGGGTCTTGAGTCCCCCAGGGAAGGTTTTGGGGGACCAGGAGTGTACCCAAACACTATATTTTGGGTTGGTGGCAGTGTGATAAGATCTAAGCTAGGAATTAAGCTTAGAAGGGAACAGGCAGGTCCCCACTTTCTGGATGCTAAAGTTCAAAGTGGGAAAGAAACCCTGACAGCCATATATGCCATTTAAGGTATCTGCAAAAATGTTATAACTTGCCAGATATGATAATTTCATTTATGTGTTTGTATCACCTTTGTATTATGAGTTATAGATATGTATGTCTGTATTTAAAACTTGTGCTTTGCTTCTGGGAGTCACCCCCAGACAGTTTGGGCATCAGCTCTGCCTAGGTTGCTTTATAGCCCGTTAAGAACTATCAGTTATACAACTGACCCATTGAGAGAAGGCAGATACACCTTATGACTCAGCCAGGCATGCAGGGGCATGCCTATGGACAGAACTTCCAACTACCTAAGACTTCCAAGCCATGTGCTGGGCAGCTTGTGTTTGAAACAAAGGAAGCACAAGCCACATAGCAAAAGACTATAAAAGGCAGCAGCATCTTCTCCATTTTGTCTTCAATCCTGCTTCTCACCTCTGGAGGAACTTTGCTACAAACTGAAGCTCTGAACAAAGAATTGAATGACCCATCCAAGCGGATGTATTCCAGAGGGACTTTCAAGCCAGCAAACTCACCAGTACCGCTAGAAACATAATATATGGACTTTGAAGTCTTTATATATATGTGACTGTTTTACCATTTAACATCTCTCTTCTTGTTCTTTATAATAAACCTTTAGTTTTAGACACTAAAGGCTTGGCTGGCAGCGTGCTATTTTGGGTAAGATCTAAACCCATACTGACCTGTTAATACGGCTGACCTTTTGGGGTCAGAAGAACATTTTTGTATATGTGAGCAGAGGTTAAAATAACTTCTCACTGTACTGGACCTAGGTGCCGATTGGGAGCCAGAGAACTGGAATGCAGTGAAGGGGGCTGTATGATTTAATTTTTGCTTCTTGATAACCAGTGTGGGGATCAGAAACGGAGTTTGTGACTGGTTGAGGAGAATAACTTCAGTGTTACCCACCAGTCTTGGGAGTATCTGCTCTCCCTTTTGCAGACTTCCCTGATCTTGACATTTCCAATGAGGGCTGCCCTGGGCACCACGGGTCACAGTCCTATCAATGCATTTGTCTAGTAAATGATTAAAAGCTTGAATTAAAATTCTTTGAAGTAACTGGAAAGACTCTCGTTGACTTCATTTGGTTTGAATAAGGTCCTCCGTGAGTTCCAGACATGTATAAAGTGGAAAGTAATAAGCATTTCTTCTTGGCATTTTTCCCCCCAATCCACAGATACTTCCATGGCTCACAACATGGGTTTTATGAGAACCTAGATTCAAACATTTAACCACAATAAAGTTATAAAAATGACTGTGTTGTTTATCTAACTTACATTTAATTTCATCTTGAACTGCACAGTATGCTATACATGTTACAGATTTCAACTTCTAGTATTAGCAATTTAGACTGGAATATTAAATAATTCAATTACAGATGCCATAATGAGCCTTTATAATTATTGCAAAAAAGGAAACTGATGAAAATGCTCCAGATGGCTATTTATCACTTAGGCCCCAATTCTACAAAGACTAAGGGATGTGATTAACTTTATGCCTATAAGATTCACATTGATTTCAATGGAATTACTGTTTTATGTAAACCTGATCCCATGGAATCATTGGGACATAAACATGTGCATTAGTGCTTTGCTGGATAGGGATGACTTTAAGCACATGACTAAAGTTAAGCAAGGCCTATGGGTCATGTGTTACCCTCCAGTCATGTAAGGAATTGCCTTTGATGTCAATGGGAATTCCACACTTGGAATGAGGGCTATGTATATTCCTTATGAAGGCAGATTCCACTAATATAAATGGGAAGGACATGGTTTAACCACAAGTGAAAGCACATCCAAGCTCTCATCAGTTTCAATGGAAATTGTAGCTAGGTAAGTGCTTCAAGGTTAGATATGCTTCACAGACAAGGAGTACTGTCTTGCAGCAAAATCAGAGACCCAAATACAGAAAGGAACGTTTTCAGGTATCAAGCAAAATTGTAACACATTTAAATTGGGAAATCAATGAGCAGATAATGTTCATTTGTATGTTTTCAACTGTTTAACATTATACTGTTTATAGCCTTTGATGATGTTTCAGACGTTCAGTGGGACTTAAGTGGTGCATAGGACTTGCTAATTTCTGCACAGAGTGAATTTAATGTAGTACAGTATATAAATTTCATACTGCATGTACTTACACTACATGAGTCACCTATATTAAAAACCAAATCGTACCAAATTATAGATATAAAAAGAATTATGTTCCCTAGACTTCAATTTTACCCCCAAATGTACAACTAACCATGTTATACATAGTACAAAATTCACATAGGCTGTGTATTACTCACAACAGTGTCTGCTTTGTATTTGCATACTTTGTATTAGCCTCCAGATTTGTCAGGTCTAAATATAATCTAAACAAAATATTTATCTCAGGGAAACAATTAACTTTCATTAGCAGGAAAGAAATCAAGCATAGTGGAAGCCATATTTTGCCATCATCACATTTTGCCATATTATGTTCTGCTGTCACTTAAGTGTTTTCATTCATTTTAAAACAAGATCATTTCAGTACCTGATAGTCTCATTTAAACTGCACAGACTATGCCTTCGGTAAGATCACATGCATCATCTTGAGGACCTGTTCATTTCAACAAGTGAGGGATATAAATCTAGCCAATAAGGTTGGATGAGATTAAATATCTATGGATATTACAGAGTCTGACGGACTTGGAGTCATGTAATAATTCATGGATATTATATGTTCTATGTGTCTGATGTAAAGGATCTGCTATATGATTATATGGGCTTAATTCAAGCAGGGGTAGCTGCAGGAAAGCAAGAGAGAGGACAATATCTTCAGATAGCCACCCATTTATCTATACTTAAAAGACAATGCAGGTGTCCTCAGGGAGAAATGACACCAGGCCCCACCACAGAGAGATTACACAACACTCCAACATCATCAATCTATCAACACTGCCTGTGACAGTTAATCAGCCCCCCTGCCACTCCAGCACCAGTTAAGAGGAAAGGATTGGGGCTGGTTGAAGAGTCCTGTGCCTACCTGGCAAGGAGAAACAGCTGCCAGTCTAAGTAGCCAGGGGTTATAAAGGCTGGCAGGAAGAAAGGAGGGAGGGAAAGAAAGGCAGGCCAGTAGGCAGGCCAAGCACAGAGAGAGGCAGGGGCCCGGCCCATGCCTGGCCCTCTAGTCCAAGGATCGGCAACCTTTGGCATGCAGTCCACCAGGGTAAGCATCCTGGTGGGCCGGGCCAGTTTGTTTACCTGACGCATCTGCAGGTTCGGCCAATTGTGGCTCCCACTGGCTGCAGTTCCAGGCCAATGGGGACTGCAGGAAGTGGTGTGGGCTGAGGGATGCGCTGGCCGCAGCTTCCCACAGCCCCCATTGGCCTGGAGCGGTGAACTGCGGCCAGTGGGAGCCGTGATCAGCCAAACCTGCTGACGCGGCAGGTAAACAAACTGGCTCGGCCTGCCTGGATGCTTACTCTGGTGTGCTGTGTGCCAAAGGTTGCCGATCCCTGCTCTAGTCTGCTGCTGTCAGGTCCATTGCTGGCAAATTTTGGCTATGAAAAACCTGTACATAGATTATTGGGCAGGAGGGGAGAGGGAACCGCTCTAAATAAACAGTGCTGGTGTTTGCATCAACCTGAGGCATCCCTGATTGATTTGCGAGGGAAGCAGTGGCAGAAACCAGAGGTGCCCAGCTTATGCCTTGCTACACTTCCCCTAAACAGAACTGAATTATCTGTACTCTCCAAGGGACTGAACTTCTGCCCCACCACAGAACCTGATGCCTTACTAACATTTGGAGAACTAGACATTTTTTTTCTCAAGTCTGAAGGAATATCAGGACTCATAAAACACAATCTTCAAACCATGCAGCACACAAAGGGCCAGTTCACTCCAGAACTCAACCTACTTCCTCCAGAAAATCTGCAACACCAGCAACTTCTGACCTCTGAGGACAGAACTTCAATCTGGTCCCTAGCAGTTTCTGACTCACTCTCTCCTATCCTTCAAGGATTGTCCTTTTATCCACTCAAAAAAAAATTTTTTTTTGTCTTGGATCCTCCTTGTGGTTATCAGCTAGGATGGTATTCCCCCTCCCACTATCTAGACTATTGAGCTCAGGATGGTCTGAGGTAAAACTTCAGCGGTGAACGACACCTGCATAGGCTCTAAAATAGGACTACCTAAGCTTTTAAAGTAAGACAGATTTCTATAGGCCTTCTATTGTGTTAAAATGGAGAATTTGGCCCAAGAAAGTACATGCCAAACATCCTGTAGAATGAATAGGCTGTCAGAAAAATACAGAAGATATGGTAATAAAAGTTTTCAAAGTGTAAGAAAATGAGAATATTAATATCTTGACACATTTCCTATTCTAAAACAGCCTCAATTTCTCTGCTTTCACAAAGAAAAATCTGAGGTTGACAGCTTTCACCCTTGAAGTCAATCATTTCAGTATGACCTTTTTTTGTGATCATCAGTAAAACAAAATAAGACAACCTGAAGACTTACTGTGTATTTCCGAGTCAACTAAAAATAGGCATAGCAAAGGGATTTAAAATATGTATTATAACCTTGGTCATTTACTGAAAGAGGTTGTCATCTTTCTTGGAACTGTAGATTAAGATATAGATTTTCTTGGCAACTGTTGGTAAGTAAAACATTCAATGATAAAATGTGCTATCTTGATTCACAGGAGATGAAAGCTGGAGAATTATTGATGTTCTATGCTAACGTGTGTCATTTGATTTATTTTTCATTGTAATTAAGAGTGTGTCATGGTGTTTAAAGGGACATTCCAGTACTTGAGTCTTCACAATATGATGTGATTAAAAAAACCCACCAAAGGTTATATTGTAATTGGGACTGCATGCCCGGGAGGAGGGGGTGAGTAATGGGGAATAAGAATCCCACTTAAACCATTGAATGGTTTATCTTGGTCTTAGTTCTTGGTGTGTAGGTGCAATTGAGAATTGCATTCTTGCTTATGCTCCCTGGATCTGCTGAGTGGGGAACCGCAGGGAGTGAGCCTAGCTGTGGCTTTTCCCAGAGATGAATGGCCCCAAACTTGTCACAAGCAGGAGGATTTGTTGTTGATGCAGGGCAGCTACAAATTACCACTCCCCTGAACTAGGAGGAAGCAAGGAGGAATTCTCTCTATGTCAGAAGGTTATACCTGTGTCCCAGCACCTCCTATGGCTTCTATTGGGATACTACAGTTCATGCATTGAGCCTTGCTCAGGTACCTAAAGTCTCAATCTAAAGCAAAGGTTTCATAAAACTGGATATTAAAATAAATATTTTTGTGAGTTTTGAAAAAAATGAAAGTATTTTTTAAATATTCCCTTGCAGCATTCAAAATCCAAACACCACCACACCGTGTGAATTTAGGAGAACCTGCTAGTTCTCATGAATTTCACCAGACTTTCTCAGGGGAAAATAGATAAACTACAAAGTTCAGCGCTCATCACTATTTTGATATACAATGAATGGACTAAAATCAACATGTTACAAATAATAACTCAGAAAAGAAAACCAAGAGAAAAAGTGAATAGACTATATGCTGGAGCACTGGAAAGGAACTTGAATAGGCAACTTGAACAAGATCTGGCACCTCTTTTATAGACAGACGCTACCTGCTACACTAGGTTGAAGAAGGAAGCAGAAAGAGAGAACACCTTGCCACTGTATATTGCCCAGAATCTTCGTTAACTGACTTGGATGTTCAAAACCCAGGTCTGTTCTTATAGCAGGAACTCAAGTTACTTTGGTTCAGTTTTATGCTCTTATAGCCTGTGTGAATTTGGCCCTCTGTGGTTTTGAAAGGAACAAATATGAGTTGGATAACCAACTGTCTTTTGTGCCTGGAAGAGAGTCTTTTTTTTTTTTTAAAGAAAAGTAGGGCTGTCAAGCGATTAAAAAAATGAATTGCCATTAATCACGCTGTTAAACAATAACAGAATACCATTTATTTTAAAAATTCTGGATGTTTACTACATTTTCAAATATACAAATTTCAATTACAACATAGAATACAAAGTGTACAGTGCTCATTTTATATTTATTTTTATTACAAACATTTTCACCACAAAAACAAAAATTGTATTTTTCAATTCACCTCATACAAGTACTGTAGTTCTTTATCATGAAATTTGAACTTACAAATGTAGAATTATGACAAGAAAACCTGCACTTAAAAACAAAACTGTGTAAAACTTTAGAGGCTACAAGCCCACTCAATCCTACTTCTTGTTCAGCCAATCACTCAGACAAACAAGGTTTGTTACAATTTGCAGGGGATAATGCTCCCCGCTTCTTGTTTACAATGTCACCTGAAAGTGAGAACAGGCGTTCACATGGCACTGTTTTAGCTGGCATTGCAAAATATTTACATGCCAGATGCTCTGAAGATTCATATGTCCTTTCATGCTTCAACCACTATTCCAGAGGACACGCTTCCATGCTGATGACGGATTCTACCTGATAACAATTCAAAGTAGTGCGGACTGACACATGTTCATTTTCATCATCTGAGTCAGAAGCCACCAGCAGAAGGTTGATTTTCTTTTTTGGTGGTATGGGTTCTGTAGTTTCTGCATCACAGTGTTGCTCTTTTAAGACTTCTAAGAGCATGCTCCACACCTCGTCCCTCTCAGATTTTGGATGGCACTTCAGATTCTTAAACGTTGGGTCAAGTACTGTAGCTATTTTTAGAAATCTCATGTTGGTACCTTCTTTGCATTTTGTCAAATCTGCAGTGAAAGTGTTCTTAAAACGAACATGTGCTGAGTCATCATCCGAGACTGCTATAACATGAAATATATGCAGAATTCAGGTAAAACAGAGCAGGAGACATACAATTATCCACCCAAGGAATACAGTCACAATTTAATTGACACATTATTTTTTAACGAGCATCATCAGCATGGAAGCATGTTCTCTGAAATAGTGGCAGAAGCATGAAAGGGGCATACAAATGTTAAGCATATCTGGCATGTAAATACCTTGCAATGCTGGCTGCAAATGTGCCATGTGAATGCCTGATCTCACTTTCAGGTGACATTGTAAATAAGAAACAGGCAGCAGTATCTCCCGTCAGTGTAAACAAAAGTGTTTGTCTTAGTGATTGGCAGAATAAGAAGTACGACTGAGTGGGCTTGTAGGCTCTGTACAGTGTTTGTGATATTTTTCAGTTTGTTTTTATTTTTATTTAATTTATTTTCAACTGGAGGTTTCTATGCATGGTCACTTTTCAATTCTCTTTGCATCTCAGGCTATCAGATACTCAAGAATTAAATCCCAAATCCATAGTTAAAATTACCCTGGGTTAGGGAAGAATGTCTCTTCCTCTCCAGCACTAGTCAGTCCTCTGCTCATCCCATCTCCCCTTCTGGAGCTTGATGCTAAAACATCTAATTCACTCACAGCCACCTTCACCGAAACAGCTTTTAAAAGCATAACAGAATTATAAAGTCAATGGTTTCCCTTAGAACCCTAGTATTTTGATTTTAGTATCTCCTCTGGTTCCCACTGCTGCAGTTATTAGTTTCTTTGGATAGCTCACAGAATCATGCATTGACTGTTGGGAAAGCTGCAGTGAGCCTACAGACTAAAGCTCATAAGACCAGACTACATTATAAACTTGCATCAGGGTAACAACATCACTCAGGGATGTGAAAAATCCATACCCCTGAGCGATGTAGTTATACCAGCCTAACCCCTGGTGTGGACAGCACTGTCGACAGGAGGGCTTCTCACATCAACATAGCCACCGCCTCTCATGGAGGTAGATTAACTATGCCAATAGAAGAAGCTCTCCTGTCGGTATAGTAGCATCTTCACTACTGCAGCATTTCAAGTATAGTCCTGCCCTAAGATATTATAGGATTTTTCCTGATACAGCTGTATTTCTGGTAAATGGTTTGGAGTTTTGAAGTACTAGTCTGCTGTATGTATGGTACAGTGACAGACAGACTGGGGACAAACTGATATCTTCTGGAATTTCAAAATTTGTGATATTTTTCCCCTGCTGTGTCATCATCACGCAGACAGGCAAGTCATTTATATAATTTCTTTTTTTTCATATTCAGTGTCTCTAGTGTTGATGGCATCTCACATGAATATCTCAGACAGAGTGGAGTGTGTAGCTTTGTTTGGAAATTTCCTGAAGGAACATATTTCTGTTGGAAAACGATAATTCATTAAAAGTGACACATTCATGGGAATGTGTCAATTTTGACAAAATTCTGGAAGGACACTAGGCAATCCTTCAGAAAAGTTTAGACATTTATAAGAAGAACAAGAATACCTAGAGTTAAAATGTTACATATTAAGGATCCAATTCAGGAAAGCACTTAAGCAAGTAAAAATCTGTCCTTATTCAGGAAAACACTTAGCACATTTCACTGTAACTTTGATTTCAATGGGTTAAGAACATGCTTAAGGATGTTTTCTTGAATGCAGTGGGAGTGGGCGGTCTAAAAAATGAAAAAGGTATAAACTTTCAGGTTTCAGAGCCTAGGCTACCCACTGACTATTGAAGGTTAGGAGAAACTATAAGTTTCTGTCCTTTGTGGAATTCTTCTTTGTAGCTAATATTTTTCCAGTAGCAATATTTAATTAAACAATTTCCATGAAGTTTTGCATATTGTAATTTTCCCTTATTTTACAAACTGAATGCAACAATTTTTCCAGTTTTTCAAAGATGTCATGGACCAAAGTAGGATACTCCTTTCTGTTAGGCATATTGGACACAGAGCTGTACTTACACAGCTCATGGTGATCAGTTTCCCTCTTCCTCACTAGTGGCTGCTGGTTTTGTTCTGGTGAGCTGCTGCAAGAAAAGATTCCAGCCCCATCACAAATTCCACAGCCTCTTGGAGTGTTCTTGGAGTCCTTTCTCTTATCTTGATCTGCAAGTCCAAGTCCACTGAACACCTATAAATTGGTCCATTGCAATTTATCCTGCAACAAACAGCTGGAATCCTTTGAGTTGCAATGTCTGTAGAACTCTTTGCATTCACACACATCAGCTTTAATAGGCCCTGACGGGGTGTCTGCCCATGGACCTGCCCTGATAGGGTTAAAACCCAGCCTGGAGGGCTGCAAGGAAACAGACAATTAGGGCAGTGACTGCAGCCAGTTAGGTTGGCATCTGGACCAGCCAATCAGGGCCCAGCCAGCCCATATAAAAGGAAGCTGCAGGTCAGAGCAAGTGAGTCTGTGTCAGAAAGTCCAAGGCAGGGGACTGGCTTCTTAGAGGGCTGCAGAACTAGCACCATGAACAGGGCTACTAGGACTTGCAGGCCCAAGGCCCTGAGAAGAGGGTGAAGGAGCCAGAGGCAAGACCTGAAGGTGCTGGGGTTGTGGGGATGTGGCCCAGGGAATTGAAACAGTCTGATATAGAAAGAAAGAAAGGGGTAGTGGGAAGCTGTTGTTTACAGGGTCCCTGGGCTGAGACCCAGAGTAGTGGGTGGCCTGGGTTCCCCCCACTTGTTGCTGAAGAAGCAGCCAGGCTATGGACTGCCAAGCTGTTGTGAGAAGTGATAGACTGTTGCAGAAGGAGTCCCCCAGAAGCGGGGAATCTGGATTGTGACATGGCCAGAGGCCTGTGCCATGAAACAGAGGCAGTGAGACCAACTGTGATGGGTCTGCAGGGGGAGATGAGGATGGGAGAGCCACTACCATTGGAGGGCACACCTGCTGTCCTGAGCGAATTCCTGAAATGGCCAGAAGGAGGCGCTAGTACGGTGAGAGGTCCTGTGAAATTCATTTTACAAATATTTATATTGTTTTGTTAAAAACAAAAGCTTGAGGAAAGTGGTTTTTTTTTTCATTCTGTTCTGGCTGATAGATACTATCAGCACTGAGCTGTACCTGTATTAAAGAAGCTGAAAGGGTTAGATTTGCACCTATTCTGCTGATCTGCCACAAGGCAATGCAGAAATCATTCTAAACTTAACAGTGCTGAATATTATGAGAAAGTCTTGTTAGTCTGATATAGCACTGATATAACCACAGTATCTCTCAACTTATCATAATGATTCTATCAGTAACTGTTTTGTTGCACCAAACTGTTACAAGGACAACATTCATTTGTTCATTTCATTTTATGCAACCAATATCCTTGCCACATTTTCTTTCTTTAGGGCCAAATTAGCTTAGCCCCTTTGTCATAAACAGATAGTTAAGGGTTAATGCCCCCTTTACCTGTAAAGGGTTAAGAAGTTCACCTAGCCTAGCTGACACCTGACCAGAGGAACCAATAGGGGAACAAGATGTTTCAAAAGGAAGGAGGGTTTTTTCCTTTGTTAGTTTTTAGTTTCAACTGGAGTGAAAAAGATCAAGGAACCAGCCTCTTATCAGAGTAGTAAGTTTTAGAAAGGAATAAATAAGTTTATTTCTTTCTAACCTGTCTTATGCAATTAGAGGAAGAATCAAATTGAGTGTTGGGTATTTTTAGTGTAACTAAGTTTTTGCCCAGGGGAACATCCTCTGTGTTTTGAATCTTGTTGTCTGTCAGAGTAGCTGGTATGCTAATCTCTCTCAGAAGGTTTTCTTTTAACTTTCTTTTTTTTAATTAAAAGCCTCTTTCTTAATACCTGATTGATTTTTTTCCTTGTTTTTAGATCCAAGGGAGTTGGCTCTAGATACACCAGGAGTTGGTGGGAGAAAGGAAGGGGATGGTTAATTTCTTCTTGTTTTAAGATCCAAGGGGTCTGGATCTGTGTTCACCAGGAAATTGGTGAAGTCTCTCAAGGCTACCCAGGGAGGGGGAAGTTTCGGGGGGAAAGAGTATTCCAGACACTGAAAAATCTGGATTATGGCAGCAAAACCAGATCTAAGCTGGCAGTTAAGCTTAGAGCTTCTCATGCAGGTCCCCCACATCTGTACCCTAAAGTTCAGAGTGGGGAAGGAACCTTGACACCCTTTTGTAAATGTACAGAGGCCCCCTGATTCTGTTTTCCTGATGCATGAACTAGGACCAATTACAAGCCTTATATATGAGACCACTCCTTTCACTCTGTGTCCCTTAGGGAGCACATACTACCCCAGATTGGTGGGGAGGGGAGAGAGCAGGTGGGCCATGGTTCCACCTTTTCCCCCCACTTCATCAGTTCATGGAGCAGACCAGACATAGCTCCTAAGTGATGGAGCAGCATATATACACCGCCAGTCCTGTCCCTAGAAAGTTTTGCCTCCCTGGTGCACTAAATGCTAGAGTTTTACAGTTATGTAGGTTCCTAGTGGTATTTTACACTTAAGAAAATCCAGGTAAGAACCTATCCACATCAGTAGATGCCTAAATATCTACAGAAGTCTTGCTGTAAAGCTCTGCACTTTCCCCAATGCAAGCTGATTCCCAGTTGGCACAATGATACTTAAGTGCAGACTGACATTAAATTAGTCTGGAATTCTTTTTGCTTCTCTGCCATGTGCTTCTGTAAAAAGGACCAAACTCTCAGTATCAAGGGACCTTTATTGGGAAACTTGCTTTAGTGTATAGGTATGTGAATGAGATTGGAGTCCTCTAAAGATGAAATCTCTCATGGCTGGGGGCGTTGTTTAGAGTAAAATGATCACATAATTAGGTTTAATTTTGGCCACAAATTGTCTATTAGCATAATTAATCTTGAAAGGGCTGGTATTACCATATGCTCCAAGAGAACCACAGAAAATAAATACATTAATATTAAGGGATGTGAAATGAGGGTAGTTGAAGTATTTCTCACCAAGAGACTAATGTCTAAGCAGGGAAGTGTACCTGGACTCTCACCGTTGCACTTCTGTAAGAGACGGTTCACTTCCAATTGTTGAGCAAAGAAAAGAAGAAAGCAGCTGTCAGCCTTTTTGGAGCATTGAAATTTTCTCTCCCTTCTTAACAAGGTCAGGAGGACTCAGTTTTTTATATCCCCAACATATTTCCCTTTGCCAGCTGGGGATCTTCAGCTATTCTGTTCCTTAACTCTATAAACTGCCCCCAGAGTTGTGGAGAGGTTCCCCGCAGTATCCTCTCAGCTGTGGAAGTACAGCTGTATGTTGCCATTGGCACACTGTCCCATCTTCACACCTCTGCCTCTTTAGCATTACATAGAGAGGAATTAGAGCACAGATCCTCAGCTTTCCTTCTGAGTCTGCCTTGCTACCGAAGAAGCATTCTGCTTGGTACAGTTCCTCTCGGACCCTGCATGCTCCATCTACAAGACCAATGGTGGGATGCACACAAATACTGTGCTAGGTCATCTGCCTAACTGTACTTGCCTTTGTGCATTCTGGGAAAGTCTGGGCAGTTATCCCATAATGTCTAAGAGATAGATGAAGTGCACACAGAATAGCACAAGGAACAAAGTATTAGAGGGGTAGCCGTGTTAGTCTGGATCTGTAAAAGCAGCAAAGAATCCTTTGGCACCTTATAGACTAACAGATGTTTTGGAGCATGAGCTTTTGTGGGTGAATACCCACTTCGTCAGATGCAACGAAGTAGGTATTCACCCATGAAAGCTCATGCTCCAAAACGTCTGTTAGTCTATAAGGTGCCACAGGATTCTTTGCTGCTTTTACAAGGAACAAAATTCTCTGGGATGTGCTACTCTACAGAGCATGGAGGTAAGAAGACTGGCTAAAGTGGTTATGCAGGCATAAGTAGGGTGTTGTGTTGACCCTGCAAGAAAAAAAGAAAAGAGAAATATTCTGAAGTGGTTAAAAGGCAACAGTTAGGTCCAAGCCTAGGCCTATAACAGGGGAGATCCACTGATGTCTGAATACGGTTCCTACCCATGTTAGATCCAACCGTGGATACAAACTTGGCTAATAGTTGTAGGATGGACAGATGGGTTATCAGAGAGAAGATGAATAGGAGGTATGATGATAGAGGTATCTGAGACAATAGAGGGTACAGACTAGGTAAATTAAGCAAACACATTTGGTAAACTACTTGGAATCACTTTCTGACTTGAGTTATTTACATATGTCTAAATTATCTCAAATATTTTCATGTAAACATTTTAAAAAAATAGCATCCTATTCTACAGACTATGGTGAAACTGGTGCTTTCTATTCTTTCATTGTATATACCAATTTAATTCTTCTATGCAATAGCTTGGGCTTCCTTTGTCAAAACAGCTGAAAAATCAACTGGAAAAGCATTGGGGGATAGATCAGTGTGCATTTCTACCACTCAAAATTGAAATACAAGTTCAAAGTTTGTATTAATGTTTCAACAGGCATTTAATAGGAAGTCAGTACAATATCCCTCAAACTGCTACCAAACATCAAAAGTTTTCCAGACATCTAATGTACTTTGGGATACTTCACGCACTCCCATAAAACCTCAAGTACTTATATATTAATTAGTTTAATAGTGAAGATAGAAGAATGGACAAAAAGAACATTTTTACCCTTACACACCCCCTCTGAAGGAGATTTGGATGCGTGTGCGCACACACACACAGTATAAAAATCTATTCACAGATCTTGTTCATCTCATGCTTAGTAATGGGTCATAGTTCAGAGATCAGTATTATGCATAGGATTGTAGGAACGCACTTCTCTTTTAGCTGCTGAAGACAGAAAGGCAAATTTCAGGTTTTCCATAAATTGCATTTTTTCCCATCCAGCTAATACAGAACTTGTCAATTAGCTAAAAGGCTTTTGCATTTAGATGTTTTTGCAAGACAGCACAACTCCTGTTAGCAACAGATCAAATAATAGTTCTCCTTCCCATACTAATAAATAGTCCCCCCCCCCTTTTTAATGAATGGCATCTAGTCACAAGAGGTATGTGATTAGTCAATTTACAGTTGTTAGATTTAATAATATTAGATTCATCAAGATCTCAAATCATGGGGATAAGAGTTAATGAGATTGCTGCATCCACATAAAGCTGTTTGTTCTTTACAAATGAGCCTTTTATATAATAATAATAATAAATCATGACATAGCAAAATTACTTCCTGAAATATATCACAATACATACTAGCACTTTTATGTGGTATTAGTTCTGAAGACTCTGACTCAGCACTATGTACTGACAATGTTACAGTCCTGTCTTCAGTTTATTTTCTTTTGTACAGGTGGAGAAGAGGAAAAGAAAAATTACAAATGAACCAACCTTCCTTCTGTGCCAATATGATGGAACATGAAGTTCTCTCTTTCTCTCTATCTAGAGAGAGTTTTTGCTGCTGCTTTTTCTAGAAGTGTTTTTGAGGAGTTAATGTTTGCTTTGGCTTGTTTCCTTTCTTTAACAAAATTCCACACATATCCAGACTTTGTTTGCTTGTCTGGAAACCAGGGACAGCTATTGTGTCATCTTCAATATTGTCACAGAGGAAAGATCATGACCTACATTCAAGATCATCAAGAGAAATGTGGACCCTGGTAATTCTTGTTTTCTGGATCCCATCCCTACTTCACTCCAATTACAAAAATTTTGGGAGTGCTCTCACCTTGGAGCCCTAGTACAAATCTGCCCTTCCCAGTGCCTTCTGTTCATCAGCCCTGAACTACATTTTCCAAGTTTAACTAGCAATCCCTCAGGAGCCAGTCAGATTTTCCCCAAAGTTAAGTACTTTCACAAGGCCAGCTGTTACACCCATCCAAAGCACAAATAGAGATAGAGGATTTAGGAGGCAGCATATATCCTAGCAACTAGGCCTGAACTTCCAAAATCTGTAGTTTCAGTGTCTGGCGCTAGGAAGGAGAAGTAGACACTGATTCTCATGTGTGAGCATCTGTGTCCAATTGTTCTATCACTCCCTCAAAGCTTCCTGTTGATTTATGTGGGTGTAGCCCAGTGAGAAGCTCAGCATGGGTATGGAAGCCTGTGGACTCATCCCCAAACTCAGAGCACTGAAACAGTAAGGGAGGGTGCTGTGGAAGAACCTAATTTCTATTTCCAAATCCCCCAAATAGAAACTGGCTGCCTTGAGTGTTAGATTTTTTTAAATAAAAGCCTGGGAGATGGATTTAAATCTGACATTCTGGGACTCCCTTTCCTAAGAGTTCTAGAGCACTTAATCTTCAACCAGAACTCTAGGTCTATCAGTAGAACAGACCACAAGGTACTAGCAAGTTCGTTTTACTGCGTGGGTGACCAGGCTTCCAATGATAGAGCAGAGATATAGGGTGGTGCTGTTGTCATCTTCTATTGTGGCAAGGAGTTTTATTTTAGCTGTTGCATGAACTGTTTATCCATTCCTTTCTCCTTATGTCTAAGGAACTCAGGGTGTCTATAAAGGAATACTCATAAATAATCTGAATTAACAAAAGGTGTGAATTTAAAATGGATTAGTTAAACTGCATTAAATCTTTGACGCTCTTATTCACAGTTAAAGTGGCCTTAATTTGGTTTATCTTAAACTAAATTAAACTAAACAATGTCATTAATCCACTTTAAAAAATAATTTAAATCAACATTCCCAAATGTCCCCATGTAGACAAGCCTCCAGATAACGTTCTTTTAAAAATCAAATAGGACTACTGGCAAGCTACCCAGAATTCCCAGGAACTGTAACTTCTAATCAATCTAAACCAGGCCCTGCTATCTACAAACCCTGTTGAAGAAATAAGACTCATTCTCTCCAAGTTAAGGAAAGGAGGAATGACACTCTGCTTAGAAACGGGCAGTGCTCATGTTGCTGAGCCTTGATCCAAACAGGCTTTCTCTTAGCAGATGATATTTAGTCAGAAATTAAATCCATTCCACGTCTCCTCCAAACCAGTGCTTCAAACATTAATTTTTCTCTCTCTAGCAAATCAAATAACATTATTTGTTTTACAAGAGCTTAAATAATGAAATCTTTTTTTTCCCCAGGAGGCAAATCTTATAGTATTTACTCAGTCAAAACTCCCATTCACATCACTGAGTATACTCTCAAGCTTTTGTCCCAAAATTAGTGTTTATGTATTCTGTAAATAATTTGGGGTAGATAAGTTTTCTGCTTTTCTTTTACATGTTGAAAAAACATAATTGGAACTGGTATCTTGATACTCTGATGATGGGTGCATTAGAAATGCCTGTGATGGATATTTAGGTTAGATAGAAAGGGGTCATCTTTGGAGGACTTCAGGAGAAATCATAGTGGGAGTTAAGAAAATGTTCCTTACCTCAGATACACAGTGCAAGTGAGTGAGTGACATGGAAAGCATCCCATGGTCACATAAAACTCTCTTTGGAGATGTATTTCTTAGTACTGCTGTCATAAACAGATAAGAAAAGTTAATAGCACAGAAGTACTTTATATCTCTTTGACTATAAAGGGTTAACAAGTTCAGTAAGCCTGGCTGTCACCTGACCAGAGGACCAGTCAGGAGACAGGATACTTTCAAATCTTGAGGGAGGGAAGTTTCTGTGTGTGCTGTTAGAATTTGGTTGTTGTTCACTCTGGGGGCTCAGAGGGAGCAGATGTGCAACCAGGTTTCTCTCCAATCTCTCCAATACAGGCTCTTATAAGTTCAGACTAGTGAGTACTAGGTAGATAAAGTGAGTTAGGCTTATGGTTGGAATTCCTGGTTGGTGGCAGCGCTACAAGTACTAAGCTGGTAATTGAGCTTAGAGGAACTCATGCTGGTACCCCATCTTTTGGACGCTAAGATTCAGAGTGGGGAATTGTACCATGACAACTGCACATTTTATTCCATAAGGTAAGATGTTACTCTGCCTCTGTGGATAGAGGGAATAGGAACTGTATGTATACTGCAGCCATGAGGGTACACTGAATGGCATGGAGAAGAATTCCTCTCCCTCTGGCCTCCATGGAATTCTCCAGCACATACCTTGGTTACTAGGATTAATAGCCCTGGGGACTTGAATCCTTTTATTTATCTATGCAACAAGTATGAAATAGGAAGGAGCCAGGCAAACTCCCCCATGAATGCGATTCAACTCTCTTCTTCAAGATCTACTTCTAGTAGTAAAATGCAGTCATCTCCAAGCCTGTTTGACTCTCTGTGCCTGTGAACAAGGGTGACCGTTGTGTTGTAGACACTTGTCCCTAATCACTAGACCAAAATCATTCCACATTGTTTGCTACATGTTTTCTAAAGCCAACAAAGGGAAAGTTGTTTAAAAAATCCAAAGCATTCTAGAGTGCCTTTAAAAACTAACATGATGTGCATGGCTCTCAACACTCACATTAACTCTAATGCTGCCCATGTGCCTCCACACTGAAAGCTTTTACTGTCCTCTCTCCTCCTTGTGTGTCAGATTTAATAAAACACAGATAAAGACACTGAGCATTTTACTTGCTTTTACTTCAGCCTTCCACAACTTTGTGAATCTGCGGAAAGTGTCTCAAATATAATAAAAAGTAAACAAATGTGAGGAAAGGCCAGTCTAAAATGAAGTGATCTTCTGAGTTTAAGCTTCCACAAGTTATTCTCCCTTTCCCAAATTAATCTGACATGGATAATAAAATATTGAAGGCAAGATATGCCTTCCATTGCCTGCTGTACTCTGCAAGACAGGCAGTTCTGCTGTGGACAACTGTCTCTTGAACTACTCCCTGTGGAGCCAGTCCTGAAGTTAATGAGAGTTTTATCTGCAAAGAGAGAGCAAAGTCCATAGTAATGCAGATTGATCAGACTTTTGGCAGAGTGAACTAGATGTGTCTCAAGGAAGACAAAAGTACAGTACACAAACAGCTGGACAACTCTTCCCAGCATACGCTAATCATATCTTTTCTTATACTTCTCCATGTCCCAATTTGGTCTGATTGCCTGGTCTAGATTATCCTTATTTCAGCTTTCTCCTATGGTTGTGGATAGTCTACCTGTCATGTATTCTGTACAGGCTGATATGCTGCACTCATAACTATTATTTATTACTTGTTTATGATAACACCATAATATGGTAGATGCTTTCCAGACATAAAGAAGAAAGTTCCTGATCCAAGGCACTCGCAACAAAGGGATTTTTATACAAATCAAGATTAACTGTAGGCAGCATGACAAATTTTTAAGTGGGCTTTTAAAATGGAGAGACTAGGGGTCTTGCAGATGAGTTCAGGGAGGCTGTATGTTGGCCACACAGAAAAAGGTGCATTATTTGTGAGAGTGACAATTGGGCAGAGAAAGGTGGGAATAGTGGCAGAAAGAATTACCATGGTTTCCAAGCACCTGGGACCATAAACACTATCTCTATACAGTTTGTTCTTTTGTTTACTTTTCATGTTTGACTGTTTTGAAATGTTTTAAAAAGAGAGAACTACACCTCTACCTGATATAACGTGACCCGATACAACATGGGTTCGCATAGAACACGGTAAAGCAGAGCTCCTGCGGATCAGTGAGTCAGCTCCCAGCCAGGGTGCTCTGCTTCCTGCCGCTGGTGAGTGCGGGGAGGTTGGGGAAAGGATGCCTCCCATACTCGACTGCGGCTGAGCGCTGTGGCTGGGAGCTGGTGGAGTGGAGCAGGTTGGGGCTGGGCTGCTCTGCTTCCACTGCTGCCGGTGAATGTGGGACCTTTCCCCAACCCCCGTCCCCCTGCCCAGTGACATGGCTGGGGCCGGGGCAAGGAAAGCAGAGCAGGCTGGGGCTGCATCGTTCCGCTTCCCACCGCAGGTGAGTGTGAGGGGCATCCTTCCCCCAATCTCCCCGCATTCACTGGCAGCGGCAGAAGCGGAGCGCTATGGCTGGGAGCTGGTGGAGTGGAACTGGCTGGGGCTGGGCTGCTCCGCTTCCCGCCGCTGCTGGTGAGTGCCTGTCAGGGAGCGGGGTGTGGGGATAGATATTGGGGTGGTCAGGGGACAGAGAGCATGGGGCTTGGGTAGGGGGTGGGTCCTGGGGGTGATTAGGGATGGGGGTCTCTGGAGGGGGCGGTCAGGGGACAAGGAGCAGGGGGGCCAAAGCCAGTTTGATATAATGCGGTCTCATCTATAGCACGCTAATATTTTTTGGCTCTGGAGGACCACGTTATATCAGGGTAGAGGTGTATATATATGAAGAGAAACATAAATTCCATTAATCTCCCAGGAATAAATACTCCAAAAAGTGTTTTCCGGTAGCCTAATGACAAATTTTGTTGGGATTCACTGATTATGTGCCACTGATTATGGGAACGAGAGTGGCAAAACCTAGCCAATGTTAAGGCCCATAGTGAACCTTGACACAATGGAAAAAGGAGGCAAATGCATAAGTGGTATCCCTCAAACTCTTACTCTCAGTGGCTTTGCCTGGACTTGCAAAACGGCAAATGAATTGCTTCAGATCATACAATTCAATCAATCATATTTCCTGGACTTTCTTATGACTGACAGTCAAGGGTCACACACAACTACACAGGTCAGTACATTCACTTAGACAGACCTTTATAGTTACAGCAGTATGACTGGTGTCAGGGCACCGAGAGAAATTTCCGTCAGTCTTGAGAATAAATGGCAGAAAGAATATTGAAGGAAAGACAGCTAGGGATTTACTGGATGTCCTTGTATATTGTCTTGCTGAACTAAAAACAAGAGAAAAGCAGAAATTGCAAAAATCTGTCCCCAAAGGAGGATGCCCTCAATTGAATTTCCTATTTCAAATTATACTAATAGGCATGAACTTTTAGGAGCTTCACACACCATTGCAATTTTGCAGAACATACAAAACTCTTCTCAGAAATATGTATTATTAAGAATCCTTATTTTCTAATCACTGTGGCATATGGGGCACATTTTGCTTTAAATAAAAGAGATCCTCTATTATATTATGCCAAAGAGAACAAATGCTGTTGCAAAAGGTATCATTTGTTGTTTATTATTATTTGTGTTACATTAGTAGTGCTTATCAAAAAATTTTCAACAAACATTTCTCATCAAAATGTGTTTTGTTGAAGCCAGGGGTGGCTCTAGCATTTCCCCGCCCCAAGTACGGCGACCGGCAGAGCGCCCCCCGTGGTGTGCCGCCCCATGCACGTGCTTGACGTGCTGGGGCCTGGGCTGCCCCTAGTTGAAGCTGAATTGTTTTGTGGAGATGTATTGACTTCAACAAAGTTTTCTATGGGAAATTTTCTGAGGTCCAAGGTAGCTGTTGAAGATATGGAAGGTGCCTAGGGAAAGAGAGGCTTTTCACATTTACATCTAAAAACATGGTGTGATAAGGCCAAATTCTCTTCAATCCACTGAAATTATTACCATGATTGAGGAGAGAATCTGACCTTGGGTTGTCCTAGGAGAACACTCAAGCCTTATGATTAGTTGCACTTATGTTGTACTCAGACCACAATGTTTAGCAAAAATATTAGTAACCTTAAATTCTACAATAATTTGAAGGAAAAATAAATAGAAAAGAAGGGGGAAGTGACAGTGGAATAAAAGAGGAGAGGTATAGGAGAAGGAACAAATTTCATTAATAGAAAATAAGAAGCATCCCTATAAACAATCAAATTGTTCTTCATTACTTTGTCATAATGATTACTCTCATATACTAAGCTGCTCCATTTAATAAGGTGATTCATTTTTTGTTAGTCTCGGTCTGATTTTGAATCTAAAAGGAACTGAGCAAAAATAAACTCCCCTGCCCCAGTTACCACATTCAGTAGCATACTTATTTATTTATTTTTCCCTTAGAACATTGTGACTAGAGCATATGATTTGTGGGGATTAAAGGTCTTTCTGGAATGCAGACAACAGTGAATGTGCAGTTAGGGTCAAATTATGTTGGGCTTATGTGGATGTACAGGGGGAGGAGAGAAAACGGAAAGAGCCTCCTTCCTTGCTTCTCTCAGACTTTAGACCCAATTCAGAACTGTGTGGTGGCTCTTCTGGAGACCACCTTAAGACTTTCCAGATTGCATTTATAGTCTGGCCTTCTGTGATGGGATAGACTTCCCTTTAAGAGTAGTGGGGCCTGATGGTCAGCTCCCCCTCGCCCCCCTTAAGAGTTTGAAAGGTCCAATTATTTATATAATTATATATACGCACACCCACAAGGACCTGGGCTATACTGGGGGAGAGGAAGTGGTCTCATGAGTAATACAGGTTGGTTCAGGAGAAAGTCCTGTTACTGTTTCTTTAAGGGCCCTGAGCTAGAAGCCTTGCAGAGAGTATGGCTCAAGGCTCCCCTTTTGCCTAACCAATTGGGGATGTGCCAAGAGAAGTGAACCAGCATAAGTACTGCCTCCTCCCACCTTGCAGTAGGGAGTAGATATTAGCGGGGAAAGAGTGGTTGAGCATGCTGATGCCTCATTAAGGAAAAGTGGCCAGCTAAGGGAGGCGCTGGCAAAGGCCCTACAGCTGGCTAACCTTGCCCAGCTCCAGAGAAGACAGCAGAAGGCTCTTGCTTAAAGTGGACTGGATAATCTGACTAGCAGATCCCAGCTCCAGAGTGGAGAGTCCCCTGTTTAAGGAGAGGGATTAACTGATGCAGCCCAGTTCTGAAGAAGAGAGATGAGGACTGCTGTTTAAGGAAAACCTAAAAAGGAGTAACCCAGAGAATGAACTGGGATAGGGTTCCACAGGCAGAGGAAAGAAGAATCTCCTGAAGGAAGGACCCAGAGATTGCTAGATGGATTGAGCCTGAGATGATGACTGTTCCTGGGTGTATCTGAGTACGCGCCTACCTACCCTTATTTATGTTAACAAATGCAACTGTTGGAAAGGGTCATGCCCTTTGGCAAAAGGGTCTGTCTGGACTGGTATATAACCTGGGTGAAGAGAAGTGAGACAGATTTTGCCTGTGCTGCCCTGCCTGACTGAAGGGGGGCCTAAAAGGGGGTGACCCCCATGCTGTCACACCTTGTTCTGCACTGGCCAGCAGAGCCAGATGGCTGAAAGCTAGAGATATTGATCACATTCCTGGGGGGCTGGAAAAGGCTCATTTCATAGGGAAGGATCTGCGTGGGCTGCTGTGTTCAGTGGGGGATGACAGAGAAGTTTTTTGTTCTGCTAATTTTATTTTTGGCTTTGCAATTTATGGCTGTGGTGCCTTGGGCGTTGGATAATGCCCCCTGTTGTTTCTGTATACAACCTAATTATCAAAATATTAGCATATGGTGTTTGTTGTAGGTGTTTTAGCATAAAAGCATCAGACCTATTATGGCTTTTGGCCGCAATCCTGTGTTAGAAGTTATATGGAATTGCCCTGTTCTAGCAAGAGCAGCGGGAAGTGCTGTGCTTCAGGGAGGCACAGGCACTCTTGGAGTTCCCACATGTGCACCAAGTCCAGGTCTCTAGCTATCAGCCATCTGGCTCTGCTGGCCAGTGCAGAACAAAGCAGGCAGGTAGCACAGAGAATGTGACCCTGGCTGACTTCTGTATGGGGATGGAAAGAGAAGCTCTTTGATTTATCCTGATTGCTCCTTCAGGCTGGCTACAACCTGGCCATCAATAAAGCCACTCAGAAAAGCAAATGTTTCTGGCCAGTTCACCATTGATGAGTGTATGATAGCAATAATGTTTTCCTTGCCCAGAATTAAAACACTGCTGTTCCTTCCTGTAAAATTAAATGTGTTGTTTTCTCACCTCATTTCAGTTTATCTTTAATAAGCAAGCAGCCCTGTACTGAAGTGACAGGTATTGTCAAAAAAACCCACCTTCCTTTTTAACAAGTTCTGCAGGAATACAGCTGTGATTTTAATGTGTAAAGCTTTAAATAAAACAGGCTTCTCAGCCATCTATTAGCAACTCAGGAATGACTGTTGTGTAACCAAACCAGGCCTGTGCTCCAAAGCAGAAAATCCTACCAACTTGTCTCGGAAAGCACTGTTAACTTGGACAGTAGGCTGCTGTTCCCTGGGGACCACACCACCAACAAGCAACATTACCAGAGTGATGCTATGTTGTAGCTTGATACACTGTACTGAGTGTCCCAGGTATATTTTTCTTAGTAATTTGTGTTGGATTCATGTTGGAGATTGGTGGCTTCTCTTCATGTGCATGCAATTACAGCACAGGCAGTGGCAGTGGCCCATTGTGCAGGGTCCTAGAGCCTGGGCTTCAGCTTGAGCCTGGAAGTCTACATAGTAATGGAACAACCCCATGAACCTGAATCAGCTACCACAGGCCAGCCACTGGTGTGTACTTGCTGTGTAGACATACCCTCAGTCTCTGTATCTGCTCAGTCCATAGTCTCCCTTCTGAGAGTGCAACTGAAGTGAAGTGTGTTTTGCTGAAGTGTCACCTAGAATGGAAGGATCCAAAATTCCACTAGCAGTTCCTAGATGCACTCTGTCTCCTCTGTTGTTGTACATCACACAGCAATCATACCCACTTGAATTACCAGTTGCAGCAGAATGCACAACCTTATCAGAAAAAAAGGGAGGCAGTTCCTGGAATTGTTGTTTCTAACATCTCTACAATTCCAAAGCTGACCTAAAGGAGTGTCTATTAAAAACTAAAATGATTAGATAAAAGTGCAACTACTCTGACCTCTGCTACGGTGAGTAATGCTCTGTTTCCAATGACTATTACAGCTGCAGTGACAATTAACTTACAATTTTGTAAAGAATCGTAATAGAACTAGCTCAGCCAGGGAGGAGAAGAATAACTTACCAGCTAAAGCTAATTATTTAATACCCAGCCCCCAAAGACCATACTTAAGACTGTAACACCATTGTGGTAGGCACTGTACAAATTGATATGAAAAGATGGTACCTGTCGCAGATGATAAATCCATTTATATGTATTTGCTCTGCAAGACAACTTTGATAGAATTTCTTTGTAGTATTTCAGGTTTTTGTTGAAAAGACAAAAAAAAATCAGTGTTGTTGATTGATGGTATGAAACCAAAGTTTGCATTTTGGCAGAAAAAAAGATTGTCAAATATTTTTAGTGGAAAATTTTCTAGCACCTCATATATGTAAAAATGTATCTTTGTCAGTGATATAATCTTGTTGCAAATTCATAACAGCCTCTCTGAGAGTCAGAGCAAATACCCATTAGCTGTTGTCATGATCTGTTCTGTATTCGTGGCCCTTTCTGTTCGTCTGCACCTTTGATCACTCATTTATGACAAGTGTATAAGAAAAGTGCTGAAGTTTCATACTGATATGCTTACAGGTAAGAACAGTTTAAGTAACTTTTAACCAACCAGCAGAGATGGAAATGCCAATGTAGTTGACTGTAGAGGCTTTACATGACCAAGGGTGAGGACCCAGAGGCCCTGCCACACCATCAAATTGGTGTTCCTAGGAGGCCTGACAAAGCCTGCCAATGGCTTGAGGTTTTGATGATTAATTCCCAGCCAGCAGTTCAGAAGCAGCTTAGGAAGGAATGACCACTTGGGAAGTAAGGAAGTGTAGCTGAGGCTATTTACGATCAACACCTCAAAAATGATAAGGGAGACAAGTGGGTTGTGTTGGGTTGAAACCAAATTAGGAAGTATAATACAGCTTTAAGAGTTTCAAAGCTTGCTTGTAGGGAAATGATGCAGCTGGGCACTTTTGGCTAAACTGAGATGTATTAATTCAGAAGCTGACTAGTAAAGATCTATCTGGAATGGGTGGCTCTGTCTCAGGGGTGAAAATAGAACTAGGGACTTACCAGTATGGGGCTGGGTTGAGGTTGGCTCTGGCCCCCAGAAGGGGCAGGGATGGGGGTCAGAGCCACCCCGGCCTGCCCTGTACCGGTAAGTGCCCTCCCCCACTGGGAGCTCCAGCAGCATTTTAAAGGGCCCTGGGCTCAACCACCACTACGGTCCTGGGCCCTTTAAACCGCTGCAGAGCCCCCGTCTGCCGCTGCTACCCCAGGGCTCTGGGGGCTATTTAAAGGGCCCAGGACTCCCCTGCTTCTACCGCCCCTGCCCTTTAATTAGTCCCCAGAGCCCTGGGGTAGCAGCGGCAGGACTCTGTTGGCTATTTAAAGGGTCCAGGACAGTAGAGGCAGCGGGAGCCCTGGCCCTTTAAATAACCCCCCGAGCCCCACCGCTACTCCAGAGCTCCAGCAGCAGGGCTCTGGCAGCAATTTAAAGGGCCTGAGGCTCCAGCTGCTGCTGGGAACCCCAAGCCCTTTAAATTGCCACCTGGGGAAGCCGGGTCGCCCTGGTACAGAGCACCAGCTTACTTTCACCTCTGCTGTCTCCACCCAAAGCTCTGATTTGAATTTCCCTCTCTTATTGTTCTGCTCTTGGGTCTGAGGCAGCATACTGGCAATATAGACTTCATAACATACGGAAGTCAAGCCTCTTCATAATTTTCTTACCCTGCAGCCAGAAAAAGTACTGAGACTTCCTCCAGTGTAATTTTTCTAAATGGAAAACTGAACAAAAGACTATTAATTAAAAACAGATCTGAAAATGTATTCTTAATCAGAAGTGGCTGTATAAATGCCTCACAGAAAAACTTGGAGAAGGGAAAAGATGCATGAAGAATCTATAACCAGTTTTGGTTTATCCAGTGTGACACCTATGCTGAAACATGGAGCCTGATCGTTCCACCAAAGTTAGCAGTTTATTCTTGTATGGAGGCGTTTTCACCAGGGCTGCTGCAGAGACGACTTTGTGGGAGGGGGGGAGTGAGAATATACATTTATAAAGGCAGTATGGCTGAGGAATAGGGACCAGATTCTGAAAGATATGTAGGTTCCTAATTTCCATTTGAAATCAATTAAACAATACCCATGACTTGACAGATGGATGAGTAGAAAGGGTGGATCCACACACTAACCCCCATGCCCCCCAACAAACTCCTAGAAGAGAGTTAGTATAGACAGCAGTACAACTTGAGGAGTGAGTGCGGAGTCTTATGTGTGAAGGTCCATTGTCTCTTGGGTAAACTACGAGGGTAGCTGAGGGGTAGGAAGTCAGAACCAGTGTTTGATGTGAGGGTGGTCAAACCTCCCCCCCCCATGGAATAATCTAGAAGATTGATGTATGGGTGTTTTTCCCATATGTATGGGTGTTTTTCCCCATCCAAGAAAGGGGATCTAGGAGATGTGGAATGAGTGACTAACCACAGCATCATGAAGGAGGGCTACTTAGCCTGAGGATCCTGGAGAATCTGTAGACAACCCCCAAACACAGGCTCCCCAATACCACTTTCTGCATGACCATAGAATTATTGCCACAAAGTTTGATCCAAAGTAGCATACAGTGGTGCAGCGCAAAGTAACTGAGAATTTGTGAGGTGACCTGCATTACTTGCTGAAAGTTATAGGGTTCATTTTTTTAAATCATTAACCATCTACTGCTCTTCAACAATGTCCATAAATACCTCCAAAAGTAAGCTGCATGCTACTGTGCTGGAAGTATAGATTAGATTAAATATAGGTATTGATTTCTACAGTTTTTTTTTCTATGAGTCAGTATTTACAGATAGTCAGGGACTTAAGTATTCACAATTGAGTTGTTTACTCATTCAGGATTTGCTGCAATTGTTGGGGAAAAATCAAGATAGTTTTATTTATTAATTAGTGAGACCTTTATCCAGG
Organism: Gopherus flavomarginatus; assembly: GCF_025201925.1. Classification (NCBI taxonomy): domain Eukaryota; kingdom Metazoa; phylum Chordata; order Testudines; family Testudinidae; genus Gopherus; species Gopherus flavomarginatus. Next base: position 65,517,618 of record NC_066623.1, read on the forward strand.
AAATGTTAAGACCTTGTGGTGAAACTCAAATAGGTTCTTAGATTAATCACTTGGGGATCTGTATGCATGGCACTGCATTTTCACATACTGCATTTATTCAGCTGTCTTTTAAAATTTTGCTATGGCCTCTGAGCAAGTCAGGAAGGAATGATACATTGACAAAGATTTTATACAACAAAAAGATGATCTGAGACACCGTCTCATTTCTGGCCAGATTTACCCATCAGTCTACATGAGTAGATTTTTAAAGATGACCTGGGGTATGGATTATACACTTCTGTAGACTGAGGGAAACAAATTGCACAAGTCAATGCACAGTGAATGCATTGCTTACACAGTGTGCTGGAAAACTAAAGATGCTTCCATTGGCAGAACACTGTGATAAAGTTGCCAGATTGAACTACTTGAATCTTAACATCAGTGATGCAGGTACTATTTAGAACACCTGATGTGAGACATGTTCATACCCACCTCTCTCTTTTCCTGTGCTGGAAAACAATTGGTCAGTTACTCATGGATGCTGAAACTATCACTTTTGTTGTCTTACATCACAAGTGAAAAGAAGTTTTAAGGGGCACAATTCACATGAATTCAATGAAATCAGTATAACACATTAACTACAATGAAATCAGGAACTGACCCATTAGTAAGAGCAGAATGATTTGGATCATCCTGTAAAAGGATGAGGAAAGAGGTAAAAGGCTTTATCCTATAGCCACTCAATCCTTTGGGGGCAGATAGGGTGCCTAAAACTTGTACAAAAGGCGCACAGTTCCTGCATGGTGCAAACCCCATGTTAACAGGGCTCCCAGCACAGCGACTCACCCTGGGATAGCAGGTGGAAATGGTGAAAGAGAATACCTCCTCCTCCCAATTTTACAAGTCTTCAACTTCTCTTTCAAGGAACAGAGGCATGAGGGACATGGCAGTAACACCAAACTCTCCAGCTGGAGTAACAGATCTGCTTTCACTCAGCAACTTCTCCCTCCTAACTTCCCTGGTGTTTTCCACTACCCAGTTTGGATGGTGAAGGCATGTTTTAGGCTTTGATATCTCAGTTATGGGAATGATGTTGCAAAATGTAGTATTACTGAGTGACAGCAGATGTTGCTATTAGAAATAGTCTTGCATAATCTTTTTAACTGAGAGAACAGGCAGGCAGATTTTGGGCACAGGCTGTGGTGTTACTTGTGGTGCAGGTCACCTGAAAGCTATGCTTCTGGCCAATAAAGTTGATTCCTTGGCTGAATGACACTGCTTGGAATCATTCTCGGGTTCACAGTTGCTTTGTAGAGGGCACTTGAGCAAAATAAAATTACATAATCCAATAGTATTACACAGAAGTTCACTAAACTCTTCCAGTTGGTCTTTTGTACTAGAGTGTTGAAACAGGATGAAATTTACTAAAAAAAGTACTAGTAGATGCATATTGCATAAGAAGAATACAGAGATATAGAAAGAATGGAATTTACCTTGCACTGGTCACAATGAAGATGACTGTTCAAAGAACAAATTGGATGGAACAAAACTCATGGATACTTGATGCTGAGGCAAAGGAATTATCCATATACTACCACTTCTTTAAAATATGACTTTAGTAAATTTCTGCCCAAATCAGTATGAGTGGAATTCTTCCACATCCGATGTTAGCAACAATTTTCTATACAAGTAAATTTTTCCACAATGTAATCAGTGGTGCTCCAGAGTCCCCTTACTGCCAACTGGCAGAGGGCACCGGGAATGAATTGGGTTTTTACAGGGATCCTTGGGTCAGATATATGCATCGTATTTCACCTTAATTGATTAGCCTCGTTATAGTTGGTATGGCAACACCCATTTCTTCATGTTCTCACACACACACACAATCTTCCTACTGTATTTTCCACTGCATGCATCTGGTGAAGTGGGTTTTAGCCCATGAAAGCTTATGCCCAAATAAATTTTAGTCTCTAAGGTGTCACAAGTACTCCTCGTTCTTTTACTGATATAGACTAACACGGCTACCACTCTGAAAAAGGTCTATACAGAGAGCCAGTAAAACAGTGGTTATAGTCATCATTGCAAAGTGTGTGTACAGATAATATTTAAGGAGTTGCATCTATATTGAAAATTATGTTCTTGGAGTAAAGGCAGGTCACTGGGAGGTGACATATCTCCTGCCTGAAAGGAACATATCCAAAGTAACAGACACCCTGTTTGGGCATTTCTGCATCATGTTTTGTATACTTCATGATGTATGTCTACCTACTTAGTGAGCCACAGGAAAAAGAAGAGACTTCAAGGTCTCCAGGAAGAAATCTCCAGGAATAAACAAATAGCCAAGGATGTCGTCTTTATAAATGTGTGAGATGGGGTGCACTCACCTCTTGTGAGCACCCGCCTGTCAGTTGGATGCAAACCTGCACTCTCTGCTTGTGGAGCCCCCTAGTGGCTGTTGCCCATGTCAGGCAGGTCTTCAGTAGCTCAGCCCTCCGATTAAGCCCCACATAGTCTAAATGTAGGAAGGAACCCCTTCCGAAATAACATAGTCCAACAAATGGGTGGCAGTCTCCAGAGTCTTCAGCCCCATGTCTGGGCCTGTTTAGACTCTAGTGCCTTTCTTGGGCTCCAAAACAAAATTCCCTCCTTCGCAGGGCTTTGACCACTTCAACAGTGGCTGGTGGGGGGACCCAGGTCTGCCCACTACTGAGTCCCAAACCCAGGGACTATACAAGTAGCAGCCACATACTACTTTCTTTTGTAGTTGCTACTGCTGCATTTCCTGGGCTGTTTCCCATCTGTCCACCATCTTCTTGGGTTCTCTGTCTGATCCCTGTTTAAGCAGGGTCTTGCCCAGGCCTCCTTGGCTGGAGAGTTTCTCAGTCTCTGTCCTGATTTTTCTCAGGGTCTTCTCTTAGGCCTCAAGAGGCTGTAAAATTTTCTGCCCCCTTTTAGTCATGTCTCTGCACCTGGAAAGCTTCACACTCCTATCCCTGCTTCAGCAAGGTTCTCCCTAGTCTCTTTACCTGTGGATTTTCCACAGCCTTGTAGTCTATCGTTACCCTTCTGGTCCCACCCAGCAACTGATTTGTTCAGGCCTTGCAGCTCCTTTAAACTGGACTTTCTAGGCTCTGATTGGCTGCTTCCCTGCAGCCTTTCTAGGCAGGCCTGGAGGACCCACCTTCACTGCTCCTTTTTCTGGGATGGGTATAGTAGGATTGCAGGGCCTCCAGCAGGGGGCCTCAAAGGGCCAGGTACACCCAATCACAATATGAATAAAGATAAAAGATTGTTCTCATATCTTGGAGTGCAATGCTCCACACAACATTCTTCACTTAGCAGACAACTGGCTGTAAAGTATTTTGGGTGAGCGTTACATTACAAGACATGAGTAGTCAACTAAATCTAGGCTCTAAAACAGGGGTAGATAAACTATGGTCCACAGGCCGGATCCGTCCCATGAGCCTTTTTAAGCTGGCCCACGAGCTCATGCAGGGAAGTGCAGTCTGAGGCTTGCCTCACTCCGGCTGGGGCACGTGATCGGGGGCTGCACCATGTGGCTCCTGGAAGCCGTGGCATGGCCCTGCTCCTGCTCCTACATGCTCCAATGGCCTCCTTCAGTGCTCCAATAGGAGCTGCAGGAGCAGTGCCTATGGATGGGGCAGCGTGCAGAGCTGCCTGGCTGCACCTCTGCATAGGAGACAGAGAAGGGACATGCCACTGCTTCCAGGAACCGCTTGAGGTAAGTGCCACTAGGAGCTGCACCCCTGAGCTTCTCCCCACATCTCAACCTCCATCCTGATCCCACTCTCACCCTCCAAACCCCTTGATCTCAGCCCAGAGCACCCTCCTGCACCCCAAACCTCTCATCCCCAGAGCCCACACCCCTTGCTGGAGCCTGCACCCCTTCTCACACCCGTGCCCCATCCCTGATCCCCCTCCCACTCTCCAAACCCCTCGGTCCCAGTCCAGAGCACCTCCTACAACCCAAATGCCTCATCCCTAGCCCCACCCCAGAGCCTGCACCCCTCGGCCAGAGCCTTCAACCCCCGACACACAGTCCACTTCCCAACCCCAGCCCAGAGGCCCCTCCCGCACCCAGAACTCCTCATTTCTTACCCCACCCCAGAGCCCAGACCCCCAACCACAGCCCTCAACCCATCCAACATCTCAACCCCAATTCTGTCAGCATTCATGTCCCGCCATACAATTTCTATTCCCAGAGGGCCACGAAGTTTGCCCACTCTGCTCTAAAATATGGAGTTTTTTTATATGCAACCATTTGTTTTCAATACTTCTACTTACTATCACTTGACTCTATGCTTTATTAAATAAACTTAGATATATTTATAGAGAAATTAAGTGCTGTGTGTCAATTGGAGTGGTGATCTGAGGTGGAACTGGGTAAGCGGTTTTTTTTCCTCTGGACTTTCCTCCAACCATGCAAACTTGTTAAAGTTCATATTCAAAACATTCTATTTTTGAAGCATTTTATGTTTACTTCTCAAAAGCAAGTAGAGTACAGGACTAATGTTAGTCAATAGTTTGTAAAGGGTCATCATTTGAACTGGATCTTACATGTAAATAGAACAGGTGGTTGCCTAGTACTGCAAAATGTTTACTGGATATTTTGTCCAAATGTCTGATGACTCTTGTATACTTTTCAGTTTGCCTTGTGGCAGCAAAATCCCCAGACACAGTTCCAGCCATAGTGATAAACCACAGCACAGCTATCATCTGAAATTATGTGGGAAGCTAGGACACAGGCTAGAATAACATCCTGTCCTATGAACAATCTTTACTCAGCAAAAGAGGAGCTATAAATGTGACAGGGTCAGACATTAAAACTAGGGTGATGCCATGTTGCACAGAATGAAATGAACTGCATTTGTATATGACCTGATTGCTCCTTGAGGGTTTACAGTTATTTTGCACACAGATTAGGTTGCACAAAAGAGATGTTGTTGTAGGGGCATATTGCACTTGTAATATGGCTATCAATGTGGTAGCTAGACACCAATAATTCATGTAGTTAATGCTTGGATTTTAAAGGGCACTTAAGTGAGGGGTGTATGCTGACTTGCAGTTCCAACTGCTGGAGTATGAATAAGAGTGTGCACGAAAGTGCTGGGCCATAACTCCATGTTGGCACTGCAAGATCTAATTAAAAGGTTCCCAATTCACATTAATGTAATCCTGTCTAAAGAGAACTACACTGAATGTGAACTAGGAACCTTTTAGTTCAAACCTGCAGTGCCAACATGGGGGAGTTACAGTGCAGCACTTTTTGTGCACTCTGCTATTCATATCATCATAGCCTGAACTGTGGGGCAGCATAGACAAGCCCCAAGTTTACCTTGTGGTAAAACTAAAATGCCTTGTTCCCATCACACTTATCATGAAATATTTCACATCAGTTACACTAATGAGTGAACTTTTTTTTTTTAAATGGTGGGAATTACAGGCTGGGTCAGGGGAATTCTAGCAACAAACAAGTCTGGGGAGGAAGATTAACAATGACGAAACATAAAGCTCCTGAGTTACCAACAAAGTCAAGCCCTGGTAATGAGGGTACGTTGGGATTGTACAGTAAGAATTTCTCACTGGGAATAAAGTGGCATAGCCACACTGAGGTCAGTAGACCACCACCAGCTTACATCAGCTGAGTATCTGACCCAGTGTGTATAAGCTCCAGTTGCTGTATGGTGGATTCTTCACGTGCTCATATTTGGTTTGATAGAGGCATTTAATCAAAATAACCCATTATATGATTTATTACAAGTGTACATAAAACCTGATAAGAGAAACTCAATAATAAAATGACTAAAGATTTAAATGATCAAAAATAAACAAAACTCTCTTGAAAATTCTTTTTAAATATATATCTGAAATCTGATATACAATGATTAGCTTTATTTGAAAATCTGATTTCTACTTCAGTAACTTTATTTTAAATTTTGTGAATAATAAGAATATTTAATTTAGACAAGAAGATTTATAAAAGCCCATAGAACTAATTTTGCCTCAACATAGAACTCCTATTAGGCTTTCCATGATAAATTAACACAGCTGATTATATTTTTAATGAGCTGTCTGATTAGACATTATTAATGTTAGCATTACCTCTTATAAATTCCTTTCTTCTATGAAGGAGAGGATTGCTACTTTGCCTATAAAGTATTAAAATTCTATTTATTTATTTATAAATGCTTAATTTGAAGAACACAGACTACGTGGGGGATTTTCAAAGGCAAAAATGAAAAATGAAGCCTCCAATTTCTATTGACTTTCAGTGGGAGTTATACATCTGGCTACCCTATATGCGCCCTCCCCCCCACCATGTTCAATACAATAGAAATCCATTAAACTCACACCACCCCTTCCACATTTCTTTATGTATACAGAATTCTGTGCCACTTATCATTGTAGTACTGAGAGCCACTTGGACTATTACTATTATGGCTGCTGGGAAACAGGAAAGGTGTCTGTTACCTTTTATGCCACACTATCACCTGGATCCAGCAGGGGGCAGGCTTGGCCCTAAAGCACAACTTGGAGAAGAGTCAGGGCTGAGCCAAGTTATATCTTGAGGCTAGTCTACCAAGAGACTCCTGGAGCATAGTGATATTCTGGCCATGCCCCTGACCCACTTACATCCCTGACATTCCACCTTTGTCACTGGCTGCAGTGGGGATGATTTGACCTCCTGCTTTGCACTGCTAGAGCAATGTGACACAGATATGACAGGAAACTGCCATATACTTGAGACCTTATTGAACTGAGTTTAAATATCTTTGGGGTCTATTATAATAGAACAAATGGTTCGTGTTGCGGGCTGGGATTGTATCTAACGTCTCAAGAGGAGAGATGTCCCAGATGTCAGATCTAGGGGTTCAAAGGACTATACTGGATGAATGTGCCAGACAAGGATGGACTTTTGGAACAAAAAAGTGTAAGTTGTTTTCCTAGTGAATATCTAGGGAAGGTGAACGCAAATTCTCCACCTCCAATTAATGCAAAATTCCAGCTGTTTGAAGCTATGCCCTAAGGAGTGGGCCATTGTCTGCTGATCACCTGTTATGTGAGGCTAAGATCGAAGACCCAAGTTGTATAAAAGACTGAACTGTTTATGGTGGTTTGGTTCTGAATCTGGGACAGTTAGGAACTTTTAACCTTGTGGAAAATCCAGCTGTGTGTTTTGAAGGACTGACACCTACCAGAGCCCAAGGTTGGAGTTGTCTGACCTCCAGTAAACTTTTTAGCATGTGTGTAGATTCTTTTCTTGTTTTTAATGTTTTCTCAGTAATGATTTCACCTTAAGAATAAATGTTCTTGCTTATAAAGGGCTGTATAATAACTTATAACCGTAGGCAATTGCTCTGTTCACAACCTCTGAAAAGAAAGGAAAATGGACACCGCCCTTGTTAGGCAGTCTGGCTTGCCAGGTGGATATCACAGTACAGGCAGGGCACTGTGCAGCATGGGGGGAGGGGCACGGGATAGGCAGGAGGGAGAGAAACAAAGATCTCTACCCAAGAGTAGTGGCAACTCATGAGCATTTTGTATGTATTGCTGGGATTATGTTTTCCAATATGCATTTATCAACATTGAATTTAATCTATTTTGTTGCCTAGTCACACAATCTTGTGAGATCCCTCTGTAACTCCTCAAAGTCTGCATTGGACTTAACTATCTTGAGTAATTTTGTATCATCTGCAAACTTTGCCACCTCACTTGTTTACCCCTTTTTCCTGATCATTTATGAATATATTGAACAGCACTTGTCCCAGTACAGACCCAGGATGACACCACTATTTACCTCTTTCCGTTCTGACAACTGACCATTTATTCTTATCCTCTGTTTCCTGGCTCTTAACCAGTTAAGAGAGAACCTTCTTTTTTATCCCATGACTGCTTACTTTTCTTAAGAGTCTTTGTTGAAGGACCTTGTCAAAGGCTTTTTGAAAGTTTAAGTGCACTCTATCCTCTGGATAATCCTTGGACCACCTCAAAGAATTCTGATAGATTGAGGTATGATTTCCCTTTACAAAAGCCAGATTGACTTTTCCTCAACATATCATGTTCATCTGTGTCTGATAATTCTGTTCTTATAGTTTCAGTTGCCTGGTACAGAAGTTAGGCAAACTGGCCTATCATTGCCAGGATGGCCTCTGGAGCCTTTTTAAAAACTGGCATCACATTAGCTATCCTCCAGACATCTGGTACAGAAGGTACTTAAGTGATAGGTTACATATCATGGTTAGTAGTTATGAAATTTCATATTTGAATAAATTCAGAATTCTTGGGTGAATACCACTTGGTCATAGTGACTTGTTACTGCTTAATTTATCAATCTGTTCCAAAACTCATTGTATCAACACCTCATTCTGGGACATTTTCTCAGATTTGTCACCTAAAAAGAATGGCTCAGGTGTGGGAATCTCCCTCACATCCTCTGCAGAGAAGACTGATCCAAAGAATTCATTTAGCTTCTCTGTGTAATCCTCCTTTTCTCCCTGGGTTACTTGGGAACAGGCAACACTCACCTGTGTACCTGGGTGTCTGATGTTGACATTAAAGGAGATCCTGAGTATCCCAGTGGTGATGATGGATAGGTGGGAATACTTTATCCAGACCTCTGCTGCAGTCTCTTTACTCCTAAAAGAATTTAAAATTGGGAGTGTCTCCACCTGGCTGGCTCCTGTACACACACACAGTGACATGCCTTGGGAACCTTCTGGAATAAAGCTATTCTAATAATAAATAGTAATATAATCTGTGGCATGGATGTAACTCAAATACCAATTTTAAATAATATACATCCAATATACTTAAGTTAGAGTTAACATACTTTTACTGAACAATTTATAGAAACAAGGTATAACAGATTAAGATTAAATGCCATTACTAATTTAAATGCACAGGGGGCAGTTGAATAAAATAAACTAACAAATAAAGTATACAGTAATAAATGAAATTTATCTAATTGGCGTTTATACTACCACCATTCACCCCACTCCGGAGCATACGCTCCTCTGGATTTCAGAGTCCTAGATGTTTGCGTGGGTGCACTAGAAGATCTGAGGCTGGAGACAGCATTCTGTTGATTCTGTGTATCAGTCCAGCCAAGACAACAAGCTGCACAACCCCTCTGATGATTGGAGCCAGCCCCACCAAATGTCAGCAGCTCTGGGTCCTGGTTCAGTGCGAAGATCATTCTGCCTCTCCTCAGACTCGGTCTCTCTGCTGTACCCCTTCCCTTGCAAGTACTTTCCCAAACAGGAGTGGGGGTTACTCACAGTTCCTTCACTGCAGCCCCACCTCTGTCAGCTCTAGGCACAACAGTTTCTGCCTTACTCTAGTGAAGCCACCAACAGCCTCTGAGGCTCCCTGCTCAATCAAAGCCCCTGCAGACTTGCAGCACTAGCACTTCTGGCTTCCTCACAGCAGCTCCTGGTATGGACAAAGCTCCATATCAGCAATCTCTCTTTGAAAGAGGAAGTCTATCGATCTTTCCCCAAGGCATCATGGGAGTTGTAGTCTCTAAGGCTAGATTGCAGTGCATAGAGTTTTCCCAACTGGAACACTCCCAATAAAGTTCAGAAGCTCTTATAGTAAAGTGTCCCTACAACTTCAATGGTCTTATCATCCTTCAGTGCTTCTTTAGCACCCTAGTCATATAGTGGGCCCCACTGATTGTTTGGTAGATTCTTTGGCAAAAACTCAGGGTTGCTCAAATGAGTACAACCTTTTAATGAATGAGGTTATTCACATAACAGTAACTTGGGGAAATAAGTTTTGCAACATTAGATGCCAATGGAGTACTGAGGGATGAAAACATCTGGTTTGATATAATGCAGTTTTTTGTTGTTGTTGCTTGGAAATGTTGGAAAGAATATTATATACATTATTTACACCCATTTTGAGTTTAGAAGCATGAGCTGGAAAAAAACATCTTTTAGTGAAAACCATGGCATCTATAGGTCTTAAAGTGATAGAACTGTTCTTTTTGCAATATAGAATTTTTATGAAACCCTTTGACTGCCAAGACCTTTTGTAAAGTAAGTCATTAGTTATTGGGACAAAGAAACCTGTTGTTTTTTTTTCCTAATTCATCACCAGCTGACATCATACAATCAATTGGCACTTGAGAAGCTCACTGCTGAATAAGCCAACTCTGTTATAATGAGAACAGTTGGAATGCTATTCTGCAGCTCAACCAGTTTGCAGTGCTTATATACGCAACTGCTCGTGGCAATCTTTTTCCTCTCTCACTTTTAAACATGAATCTTCATGACAACAAAAGGTGAGGTAGAAGGGAAATCCTAAATATTATGCCATTTCTCAATGAAAGAGACACTTCGTACAAGTAGATTCAGACTTTTGACTAAATAACCTCTTAAGGAGAATTTAGAGTTTTAATGCTACAGATTCAGATAAACTGTATATTTGAAATCTTTAAAAGAAAGTCTTGACATCAAATGATGCCCCGAGGATTCTGAAATTGAGTGTTTCTCATGTTATACAGCATTCTGTTTAAGATGTCGTCTTGTGAATTAATAAGCACAGATTTCAAAGTGGTAACTTAAAATGCAGTGGATCAAAAACAAACCATACCACCTGATCTCTGCATTGTAAGTGTGAGCTCTAAAGGGACTTAGGCTTTGCAACACTGAGAAGCACAGTGTGATCCACAGAGCAGCTTATGGGCCTAAACCCCAGAGTTAGGCATCTATGACCTTGTTTGCAGAACCACTGTAATCCATAAAACTCCTGCATAGTTGGCACCTTCATTCATTCAGTGTCTGTCTTCTGTAAAATGTTCCCTAGGCCCTGGTGCATGTGCACTCTCTGGCCTAATGACTGTTCCATTGTGGACAAATACTTATATAGTCATTGGGCCAGAGATAGGAGGGAAAGAATGATTCTAGTCCAGGGGTTAGGGTACCCCCTGGGATGGTGGAAGACCCTGGGTCCAATCGCCATACTCTAATTTTTCTTTCTTTCATTCATTATCCACAATGGAACAGCTTCAACAAGAGAGAGAGGGTATATTCTGATGAGGGGCTCCCTGGATCTCCTGAGGGGTTGGGGAGGCTTGTTCAAATCTTCAGTTCCCCTCTCTGTCAGAAGGGCAGAGAACCTGAGTCTCCTATATCCTTGATAAGTGCTCTAATTACTAGATTAAAAGTTATAAAGTGGCTTCCTCCTCCTCTAGCCAGATTAATTAATGGCACTCAATCTAATAGGTGACCTCTGAGCACACGTACAAGACCTCGAATGTGATTTAGGCATACAGCCACCTATCTTCCACCCCGTTTGTGGATTGCTTGGGCGGCTTAGGAGGGAGGTAGTCACCCACATGCCTAGAGGAAGGCAGCAGTGTGCATGCTTAGAGGCAGAAACATAGGTGCCTAGGAACTTTTACTCTGAAAATGTAGGCACCCAGTTTAGGCACATACAAGGTTCAGCAGGAGGTTTGTGGCTTCATTACAACCACAACTAGACCTTGCAGTTAAACGCAAGACTTCAGTGCCTAAGTTCTAGGGTTTAGGTGCTTTAAGTATTTTTGTGGATCTGGATCTAAGTACCTTGGGACAGGAACAGTCCTCATAAACTGCGATGTTCAAATGTGAGAACATTGCTGGTGTTTTGTTTTTTAAAGTAATGCAGAAGAATGATACACAGGAATTATGGGTTTAATTCCCAGATCTGTCATTTATCTGCTCTGTGACAATGGGCAGTTTCCTATACTACCACTTTCTCTCTTTTTAAATTTTAAGTTTTTCAGGGCAGGGACTGTCTCATTATTTTGCAACTTTTAACACAATGTGGGCCTGACCTTCATCTGGGGCCTCTAGGCAATATTGTAGTATAAATAAAGCAACATAAAGACTAAAGTTCTTTAAGTAAGACAAAGCACACAGTACTGTATTTATCTTTAAAAGGTGTGTGTGTGCGTGCTCGTTTATATATATTATTACACATAGCTCAGAAGGGATACACACACACACACACATACATATATATAATATGGCAAGAAGGCTTTTTCAAATGTAATATCCACTGTAGGAAAAAATTACTGTGAGATTGAGAAAAGGAATGACTAATTGAATTAAGACTGAAATTGCGGACAAGTCCTCACTCCTTTGCAGAAAATGTGAGGGAAGTTTTTCATCACTTCATAGTGAGATGATCTTTACATGGTGGTAGAGAAAAGGAGTGGATGACCACATTTCAAAGACAGTGGTGACAGACTACAGTCAGTGAGACAGAACTTGATAAAGGTGTTACATTCCATCAGCTGTCTATATTTTCCCCGCACTTACAATCCCTGTTACATTGTGCATATTAGGTTTTTTAGGAGAGTAATTGGATTAAATATAGCTGAAGAAATGGTGAAATATATGATAGATGCAGGTGTGCACCATGGCATGAATATATTAGGATGACAGCTCTGTGCCCTTATCTCTCACAATTACATTGTCACTCTTTCCTGCAGTGTACACCTGCTTCTTGTTAGCAATACATTTGGTTGCACTGCCGGAGCTCCTTGGTTTTTCCCTTGTCTCACAATTTGCCTCTTTACTTCTAGTCCATTGCACAACACAGCCCAGAATGTTGACTCTGGGCTTACCATGAATTTGGGCCAGTAACTGAAAGCAACCTAATGCAGCTAATATGGATTACAGAGATTAAAGGGTGTCACAAGCAGCCTTTTTTTTTTAAATGGGAGTTGGGCTTAACCTCATCTGTGAAAGATCTGCTACCCTCCTAGCTGATTCTGATTGGCTATTGAGCAGATGGCCCTGTTTATTTATTACACATAGCTCAGAAGGGATAATAGGATAACTGGAAAGGGTTTTGAGAGCTCATGTGAAAGAAGGGTGCTTTGGAAGGCTTGCTCACTCACTCTTTTAGGACTCCCTGAATAAAAATTATTCCCAGGAGGAACACTGAGAAGGATTTCAGGAGCCAGGCTGACTCACTCTTATGACTAGCCCTGGAAGAAGGGAGAGTCAAGAGTAGGAAGCTCTGAGTCAATATTCTGTAGGAGAGCAGGAAAGAAGGAAGAGCTGAACACAGGCAGCACAGAAGACATTTTTATCTATAGCTACATCTGCATGTTGTAGCACAATAAAGCCACCAAGAGCACTCTCTGACTCTCCATCCACACTGGCAAGGCACGTACAGCGCTCTGACTCCATGGCTAGAGTGCTCCTGGTACTCCACCTCCCCAAGAGGAATAATGTTTGTTGCGCTCTTGCTGGAGCACCGTGGTGCCAGTGTGAACACCTAATGGACTCTGGCTCTGATTGGCCTCCGTAAGTGTCCCACAATGCCTGTTCTAGCCACTCTGGTCATCACTTTTGAACTCTGCTGCCCTGTCCTCAGGTGACCAAGTATGTCCTTGAAATTCCCTGGGAATTTTGAAAATCCCCTTCCTGTTTGCTCAACCAGGCATGGAGTGCTGTCAGCGCATCTTTCCAGGTGACCATGCCTCCACGCATCAGGCGATTCCCATTATGTAGCAATGGTGAGGTGCTCATCAGTGTTTGAGGGGAGGAAGCTGCGCACAGAGCCGGCTCCAAGCACCAGCTGACCAAGCACGTACTTGGGGTGGCACCTTGGGGCGAGGTGGCGCTTGGTTTTTTTTTTTTTTTGGTTCGACCAGACAGCGCTGGAGGGTTTTTTTGTTTTGTTTGTTTGTTTCAGCGGCGTGGCGCTCAGAGGGGGAGGTGTTACAGCGAGGGGCTTGGGTGGCATGGCGCTCGGGAGGGGTGTTAGGGCTGGGTGGTGCTCTTTTTTTGCTTGGTGCGGCAAAAAAGTTAGAGCCGGCCCTGGCTGTGCAGTCCCAGTTGTGCTCCAGCTGTAGGAATTACGATATATTCGGGCACATATCAAGGGCCATGATGGAAAGGGGCCATGACCAGGATGCAGTGCATTGTCAGGTTAAAGGGAAGGAGCTGCGGAATGCCTACTGCAAAGCCTGCGAGGCAAATGGGCACTTTGGTGCTTCCCTCACAACGTGCAAATTTTACAAAGAGCTGGACACAATACTTGGGGGCGATCCCACCTCCACTGCAACAACGACCATCGACACTTCCGAGCCCAGCACAGCAAAGTGAGGGGAGGAAGAGGAGGAGGAAAGCATGAGCGATGGTGCTGAGGCGGGGGGAGAACCCCAGAATCCCTAGATGCATGCAGTCAGGAGCTCTTCTCAAGCCAGGAGTAAGGCAGCCAGTCATGGCATCCAGTGCTTGGGAAAGGACAAACAGAGGAGGTTCCCGGTAAGTGACTTTCTTTTCGGGAAGGAAGTTTTTAGGTACGTGCTCTTTGAGTGAGAAGAGTAAGGTCTGCATGTTTGCCTAGATGCAGAATAGTGCATTGATGTGGTCTATCACATCGCAGTAATTAGCATCGGTGATCTCTTCAAAAGTCTCAGCCAGCATGGGGGCAATACACCTGGACAGGTTTATTGGGAGATCCAGCATGGTTCTCGTCCCAGTCAGGCTAACATGTACGCGCCAGTGTGCCGTGAGGGGTGGGGGGACCATTGCAGCACACAGGCAAGCTGCATATGGGCCAAAACAGAATCCGCATTGTAGGAGAAGACCCTCTCTTGCTTCCCTGGTCACCCTCAGCAGTGAGAGATCTTCCAGGACAAACTCCTGTAGAGAATGTTGGGACAGCGTTCAGTGTAGGTGCTCCCTTCAGCTGTTGGCTCTCTCCAAGGCACAGAAACCCAGAGGATAGTACAACTATGAACCAATCAGTCCCCATGGACCCTGTGCTTACCATTTCTGGGGCTCCCATGGGTTATGTGCGCTCGCTTTGGGACAGGCGAAGTATGGTTTTTGTGATTGTCCTCCTTAAGTGCGGGGGAATCATTGCTCTGTCTGATGTGTACAATACTGCCTCTGTTAAGTGTTTCATTTTACCTGTCTAGGTGCAACTTTGAGATCTCAGCCGTCATTCTTATCGCCGGCCGATACACTGAGAAGACTCTGTGAAAGGCCTCATAAAAGGAAAGAAGGCATGCTGCATGAAGTCATGCAGCAGTCTGTAAACAAGAATCGAAAGGCACCAAAGTGGAGGGAAAGTGAAAGGCGGATCCACCAGGAAAATGCAGCCACCGACAGCAAAGCATGGAGTGCCAAGCAGACTCTGTTGTCGGAGAAAAACTCAGTTCTCACTTTTTGTTTGGGTGCAGCAGAGTCAGATACTTTATTATTTCTCAAGCAATTGAGGGAGGGAGTGCCCTAGGACACAGGGTTGCCCCAGTCCCGGACAGGTCTCTCAACAGGTAAACAATTACAGCAAACATTTATACTTTTGTTACAGACAATAATAAGCAACAGCTGCATTTTGTTTATACATAGGTCATCCTGATATCTTGTTTTTCTCACTTAAGAGACTCCAGTCTACATTTTGTATTATCTACACAAGGTCGAAACAACTTCTCACACAGTTCTTTTCCATTTGCCTCACACAAACCTCACTTCTACAGATCTCACATTATTAGGATTACAGTTAGCCTAACTCTTGCTAACAGAGACTGTCATGTATTAAGATCCCCTACAAATCCCTACTTCCAAACTCCCCCCTTTTATACTTCTAGTACAACAAATATTTTCAAACCTCTATTTGCATTAAGCTATGGATTTCAGATTCTACATCAGATGTTTCAACCTTAAGGGTTTTGATTGGATGTAATGACAATGCATGATTAGCATGGACATGAAAAGTATTACTATTCTCACGTCCTTTACCACAAAAACATAATCCTAAACTAACTAATAGCAATACAAGCAATAACATTTCCATAGCACTAATATGATGGGGTTGTTGTACAGGTTTAGTGACAAAGCACAATACATTATACTTAATACATAAAGTATGTCTCCATGGCCACAGATCAGATGGTACTGCTGATGTGTCTGTAAGGGCAGTGAGCCAAGCCTGGTCCCTCTCCTTCTAGAGAAAATAACCTAGGCCCTCTGTTGGGCTAATCTAATGACAGCCCCCTGTGTAGTATTAATCACAGTCCATCGATATGCTAATACATCTCTCTTTGATGTAGTACTATATCACATCTGTTATTTAACTAATCTCAGGTACTTTCAAGAGGCATTAACATTAATAGCATAGGAGGAGTGTATTGCAATAAGGTACAGGTTACTTTATTAGTCACTGGAATGGTTTCAATACAGGTAAAATTTACAGTGGCAGAACAAACTCTTTGGGTATTTGTTTTATTATTCACTAATTGGGTGACCAAATAACAATAAGGGCCTCTTTCATGTAACACATTGCAAACTCCAGGAATCGCCATCATATTTACTTCACTGTGGAACCCATCAATTTCAATTACAGATTCTTGGGGTTAATTTGTAGTGATATCATAGATTTCTATTTTCACTGATCCATTTATTCTCCACTCAATTGTTCACTTATATGGGATATCCTGAACTTTAGTGATTTATTTAAAGATTGTTTGGAAAAAGATTTTTAAAGTGATTTTGGCCCTTGGTTTTATCAGATATATGGCATTGTCTGTATTTGGATGTATTACAGGGGTAATAGTGTAATGGAGGAGATGGCAGGGGCAGTGGCAACAAGATGCCTTTGGTACTTGTCATTTAAAATCCAATTAGGGAGGGCAATACATGCTGAAGGATTTATCCAAAACACAGGGTGCAGCCTGTAGAATAAACCCCAAAATCCAATCAATACTACATTCCCAAGCATGGGTGCCACAAATTTCTACCTGCCAGTGTATAATTCTTTGTTTCTTCACCAGGGTCAGTTCTTAATGTCCTTTCTAGTCAGGAATACCTGGACTTTGGCAATTTCAGTGGAGCGAGTGTTCCTTCTTTCCTGAAACAGTCATGGTTCAGCATCCTACAGGGGAGAAGTTACCAGCACATCACCCTGTAAAGGTTTTGCTTCCTCTAGAAAAATCCAAAGGCACAGTAGGTCTGTAAGTGGACAAGGGAGAGGTTACTAGCACTTCACCTAGTCCTTTTTCCCTGCTGTCCAGGAGGCACAGCAGAGCTAGAAGGAGAAGTAGGCTAATCATCAGTAGGAGAATTCTCCCGAGGTGGAGGGGTCTTTTTGCAGTGAGAAGCGTGGGTCAAGGCAGTCAGTCCTTGGCACTTCATGACAGTGTTGGTAGTTAACAGGACTTGGAAAGGGCCCTTCCAGTGTGGAGCCAGAGCAGTCTTTCGCTGGTGGACCTTTACATAGATCCAGTCTCCTGGTTCCAAGGACTGGCAGAGCTGCTAGGGTCTCTGGGTAGCGCTTCTTTACCTGTAAGAAAAGAAACCTAACACATTTCATTAATGCCTGGCAGTGTTTTGCAAATCTCATAGCTGCTTGGGCACATTCAAGCCTCCCCTTTTCTTGATTGTCGGCCAAGTCTTAGCTGTGAGCACTGTCCTTGAATGGGGCCAGTGTCTTATCTTTAGACTGAGCATGCTAGCTATTTTTTTTCCAGTTAATTCATTCTGTTCTTTTTCCTTCTCCCCTTCTTGGCTTCTTTTAACCTACAAAGGAAACTTCCAGTCTTCACTCATACACCTTTTCCCAACAATGAACACATAAACATTGCCATTATACAGTACATTAGTCTTATTATTCAATGAATGCCACATATACTCTTCCACTAAAATATCTTTATTACAGAGTTTTGGAACAACAAGCCAGGACAAGCACACCCACTTTTGAGGAGTTCACTCAATACAGCCTCTGGTGTCCAATAACTTTCCACCCTCCGCAGCCCTCTGGCTAGAAATCTGAGGTAGTCAGAAGGATCCCATGTGCAATGTGGGGATTGGGTTAACTCTTCATGTCCTTGCTTCCAAAGACTGTTGGTATGAAAATTTTAACAATTTTTTTTCAATTAACAATCTGGCCAATGAAGTTTCTTTTTCTTACTTAAAGAAATGTACCAGACTTTAGTTAATCACATTTCCCTGATTTATCCAAACACTTTGTATTCTAAGTTGAATAAAACAAGTATCTGCATTTTAATTTAACCCTTCTGTTTGATTTTAAACTAGATTATCCTATGAAAATATAAAACACCACAAGACAGGACATAGAACACAGAACATAATTTCTGTTGTGCCAGTAAATGCATGGTACGTTGAATGCTGTTCAGCTGGCATCAGTTGTCTCTGAGTATCTGAAAGACAAAAAACAGAGGTCTACCCTTCTGGGCAGTCAATCATCACTTAACATATACAAATACCCTTGTTGATTTCAGGCAAAACAGAGGAATTATCCCATTTTTTCTTGTATTTGTTTTATAGGCAGCCCAGGTTTCAGTGGCTTCTACCTTATCAGTTAGATAATTTGCATTAATACAGATGCTTTCTGGCTTGCTTCTGGATCCAAAGCTATCCACAACTTAAATATTCTTGCTTAAAAAGGGACACAATTAACTTTACCAGAATTTTGACTGCCTTTTACTTTTAACTCCTGCTTTCAAACACTGAAGGAAAACATTACTACTGTTAGTAGCCCCTTAGAGCCTAACAGGGTTTTAATTACATAGCACTGTATACATTTCTTTAGCTAATTCGACTAAATTGTTCATAGCTAAATAATTGCAATCAAATAATTTCTGCCTGGATTTATTTACAAACATTTCAAAGACACCAGTTCAAAGACTGCTGTTCCCTCCAGCAACTACAGAGTTCACTTCTCACTCTTTCCTTAAATCCCTTGCTTGTCTCCCAATAGCCACTTTTATCAACTCAAATCACCATTTCAAGTATTGTCCTGGGTATTTGAAATCCCCATGCTTATACTTACTTACTCCTTCCTTCCACTATGCCCTCAAAATTTTCCAACCTGTTTTCCAATCTCTCTGTCGTTTGCCCACCTGGGCCCAATCCTGCTTTCCTCGCTGAACTGTCCCTTCCATGGGCACCTGCTTTGTTCCACTACCAGTTTAGCTAGGAGGGTGGGCTTCTCAACTAGCACCCACCCTTCCTGGTCTCTTCCCTTAAGCATTCTTACTCCCAAGGCTACCCAAGTCCTCCCTCATGATGCTTGCCACCTGGGCCAAAACACATGGCCCATTGGCATTTAACTATTCAATTTCCTTTTGTGGTGAAAACACTGCTGTTACGGCATATGCTGAGCACAAATGGTTAAATTTGACAAGTCCCTGAAGGACCGGTAGTTCCTTAGCCAGTGCTTCCTTTTCTACCTGGAAGTCCTGTCTCAAGACCTGCAACTTGCCCTGGGCGTAGGTTTGAGTTGCTGCCTGGTTCATGATCTATGCTCTTAATTACTCAATTCAAGTTATCAAGTACACATCTCTTCCCTTTTCTCCAAATTCTCTGTTTCCCAGTCCTGCTATGACTGGGGGTAGATCCACCTGCCACATTTCCCAGTGAACCGGAGTGGAGAGAGGAATGCTAAACCCCTCTCCAGTTCTCAGACTTACTGTGGCTGAGTGGGCACATCTTTAATCATGCAATACTCAACATATAACACCAACAATACCAAGCAAAGCAAACATAAAAATAACAAGGGCAAAACAAATAGATGGTGTAAATTCTGCAAGGCTCCCCCCTTCTCAATTGCTCACCAAACTGTGACAAATTTCTGTTACCAATCTATCCCTCGTGTCAGGTGATCAGGCTGACACTACAGGATCGTTGGAGAAGATAAAGAAAACACACCATATAACTGAATTTTAAACCTTCATTAATAAAATAAAACAACAACAGAGAGTGTTGGGAATGCTCCCACATCACTGAGGAAAAACATTAATGCCCCAAGCCCTAAGCCACTTTCATACTCACACATGTACGTCCAGACTGGCCACATCTGTGTATAATGTTCAGAGAAGCGGGAGAGGTGGATGGGAGATTATCCTGTACACAGCTTGTCCAGAATCTCCAACATACTTTTGCTCTTGGGAGGGCTATTCTTTTACACCCTCAAATCTCCTGCGGCGTTTCTTTCGAAGATTCCAGTCCAGGTCGGCTGCCTATGGCTTCTTCAGTGTCACCAAGCCACACCACCTCCAGGGTTGCCAAGGCACACTGTTGAATCTCACTGGACAGTTAAGCTTTACAAATGTAATCTCAGTTCTGTAACTTGTATTGCCTTTGGTTTGCCTCTGTCTATATTTTTTTCATAGCCAGCTGGGGCCGAAAGCTGTTTTTCTTTGTACTTAGTATGGTCTGCATTGATTCTTGACCTTGAACGCAGAGCAACTTTCTCTTTATCTCTGGGCCAAGCTGAATTTCAAATTAACCCATTCCTTTCTTCAATAGACAAATTGCTCACACTGTGTCAAGGGCTTTTGGTGAAGTAAGGGTTCCTCTAAGGTATGTAAGTTATCTAAATCGAAGGTACCTTCTAGTGAGCATTGTTTAGGTGAATTTTCACGTGTGCACAGATTCCAATTGTCTAAATATCTGCAGGTTTTTGGACCATAATGTACGTACATGTAATATGCTGGGATGCCCTTAGGGGGTGAGGTGGAATGTTTAGACTGTCCCCCACTCATTTTCCACTCACATACACAGGAAGGGTGCCCTGTCCACGCTAGCGGCTCATAAACTAAGGATCTCTCCCTACAGGGCACTCACACAGGAGAGACTAACGAGGATGGTCATGACCCTCCTACATCTCCCTTCAGCAAAGAGCATCAACTAGTCTCAGGGAGATGGCGCTGCTTACTCTGATTGCGTCCAGTGAGATGATCAGACTGTCAGTAGCCCACACGGAAAGGAGAGGGAGAGGGAAGATGGGTTTACACACTCCTAGACCCAGGTAGCTTCCTCGCCGGACGATGCCAGGCCGAGTCAGCCCACCGTGGGTCGGATCTTCTAAAGATCCTCTAGTTATCAGGCTTGCGCTAGAGTAGTCCTGGTCACGAGCTTTCGCTTTGCAGAATACTCTGGGTGTCTTCCGGTAACAGTCATTCACACTGGTGTGTGTGTGTGTGTGTGTGTGTGTGTGTGTGTGTGTGTGTGTGTGTGTGTGTGTGTGTGTGTGCGCACGCGCATACACCCTCCCCAAGGCCTCTCTTCCAAATACCACGATGCATCTGTACCTTACGTCTGGACCCAATACACATGAGGTGGTATAACAACCCATCTGGAGACTGTAAAAACTCCTCAGCACCAGTGCATACCTAATTCATTTCCCTATGCATTAACCTTATTGGCCAACCAAGCAGTTTCCCAGTACTGCTTCAAACTAACCTCGTTGGGGTGGCAAAACCATTCCCTGATACCACTCCGCATCTGATCATGCTGCACAGTCAAAAAGTTCAGATGGCATGAGCCCAACAGGGACAGACATCCCCACGGACAGTCCTCCTCTGATACCCCAATAGAGATTTCAAAAGTTCTCTTACCTCTATTGTGGTGCCATGGGGTTTGAATGGGAATGATCCGTAGCAGCCGTCTATGGGTCCGTGGGTGTTCAAATCCCGGATGAGCCCCCAAATTGTCTGAGAAAAACTCAGTTCTCACTTTTTGTTTGGATGCAGCAGAGTCAGATACTTTATTATTTCTCAAGCAATTGCAGTTGAGGGAGGGAGTGCCCTAGGACACAAGGTCGCCCCAGTCCCAGACAGGTCTCTCAACAGGTAAACAGTTACAGCAAGCATTTATTCTTTTGTTACAGACAATAATAAGCAACAGCTGCATTTTATTTATACATAGGTCATCCTGATATCTTGTTTTTCTCACTTAAGAGACTCTAGTCTACATTTCGTATTATCTACACGAGGTCGAAACAACTTCTCACACAGTTCTTTTCCACTCGCCTCACACAATCCTTGCTTCTACAAATCTCGTGTTATTAGGGTTACAATGAGCCTAACTTGCTAATAGAGACTGTCATGCATTAAGATCCCCTACAAATCCCTGTCAGTTCTTTCTCTACTTCCACACTATCCAGGTGCTCATCTCCATGCAGGTGCTACCGTGCTTGTCCCATCTCCCCCAAAAGCCCTTGTCCCAAAACTCTTCCCCTTGTGCTCCCATGTCCCCTCCAACCCACTTTCCCCAACATCCAGGTTCTTACCATCCCCAGCTGCCTCCTACACCCATAGTTTCACCACCCACCCTCAAAAACTACAACCCTTATCCATTGCACTCAACCCCCTTCAACATGCCTTATAGCCATCCTGAAGTGCTGCATTCAGTGCACAGCACTCCAGACAGGATTAAAGAGTATAAAATCAGGACACACTCAAGCCTATGAATGAACTGGTTCCCACTCCCACCAGCTTGCCCTTTTGGTATTTCTGTTTTACTTTGGTTTTTTTTCCCTGGTGTGCTCTCCGAAGGCTGGTTTAACCCAAAGCGCTCTACATCTGCAAGTGTAGTCATGGTCTCAGCTGTACCTGGTGCTATTGTTACCAGTGTTTTACTGGGTAGTGTTGAGGGAGACTAACTGTCCTTTTTTAAAAAAACAAAAACCTTATTTATTTTATTTTGTGAGAAAGGGGATTGGAACTTCTCATTTATTGTGCGGGTACATATACTATCTGGTCTGGGAGGGTATGGAATCCCTCTTCTTAATAACCACTATGTATATGTGTTAATGGAAACAAGCAGGGAGGCAAAGGAGACTTACCTCACTTAAAGATCAGTTTTGCACGCTTGGTTAGGCAAATGCTTTTCGTAGTAACCCTTGCTTCATTAAGAGGTACAGTGAATTAGTCAAGGTCTCCATAGGGCTTATATAACCACACAGACATACATGTAGATGTACATTGTGGTGAGTACAGCAGCACAGAGGGCATAATTATGCTCTACCTCCTCTAAAGACTATGTATGTAATTCCATATAAGGGCTATATTCTGCCTTTGGATGTCCACATGCAGTATCAAGTTCAGTGGAATTAAAGTATGCCCATGACAAGGCTTGGGGCGCCACAGGAAAACGCCCTAAGAAAACAGGAGAGAAATAAACATATATCCTAGATCATTTAGACCTAGAGGACTGTTTCCCACCAGAATTCTGACTTGCCTGCCTCTTACACAGGTGCCCAGTGTGGAAAGAGGCAAAAGGAGTAATACATCTGCTCCTTTGCTTGGACATGCAGGTGGGCTGAATAGAGTTGCAGTCCCTGTTCCATGAGGGTTCCTCTTTCCAGACAATTCCTTTCCCTTGGCGGGGGGGGGGGGGACGGGGGGCAAGAAATGGATAAGGTGAAGCCAGGGCTCCCCATAGCAACACACCAATCATAAAGCTGTACAGTCAGAGAGAGAGGATGACAAGCTGCATCTTATACAAATGTCTCAGTAACAGGCATACTACCTGTGAATGCCCAACAACTCCTAGGCAAAATACCTCCTGGAGTTCCCCTTAGGACAAGGGTTCTCAGAATACAAATTTTGGTGGCCTAATTGCG
Organism: Gopherus flavomarginatus; assembly: GCF_025201925.1. Taxonomy (NCBI): domain Eukaryota; kingdom Metazoa; phylum Chordata; order Testudines; family Testudinidae; genus Gopherus; species Gopherus flavomarginatus. Next base: position 65,540,997 of record NC_066623.1, read on the forward strand.
CAGCCACCAGCCCTTGCTGGTGGCTGCTCTGACAAATTTTCCAAGCCCAAGTCCTGCTGCCCCACACTGAAGCCCAGGGTCTGAAGCCTGATGAGCACACATGTTGGCCCCAAATGTCTGCAGAGGCACTGACCAGAGCCCTCTGGACGCTGCATAATACAGGGTAATGATCCCCTGCTGGCAGTGCCAGTAAACACCAAGGCAGTTAGGAGCATCAGTTAGGTGCTGCAAAGAGGGACTGCTGCTTTGCCCTGCCCCCTTCCCCGCCCAGTCTCTGCCCAGGAGTCTGTTGTGGCTGCAGAAAAATCTCCTGGTGGCCTCATTTGAAAAATGTTGCCTTAAGATGTTGCAGTTATAGCTAAGTAGAACAACTTAGGCCCTTTGGGAACAACAATCATACAGAGTAGATTCATCTCTAGTTTTGCCTTCAGTTGCTTGTCATGGGGAAAAAGGGAGGTAGGGGGAGGCTGCTTTGGAATGACACACTTTGCATTTGCTGGGTGGTATTCTCTCACATCTGAAAACATAACATTACTTCATAACATTTTAATTAACAGTGGAAAAATGATGTGTTTGGAGTTCTATACTTTGTCAAAAGGGTTTTAATTAGTGTAAACTTATTGGAGTCCAGGCAGATAAAGGCATACCTCTAACAGCTTTTCTCTTTTTCTGGCATCTGAGGTTTTGAAAAGCAATAGCTGTCTGAACCATCAAAGACCTATAGGGGAAATAGCTTCTTTGCTGTGACTGTTAGTTTAGGGATCTCTTCGGATGTCACCTGAACGTTAGAAGAAATTTTATACTTTGCTAGAGTTTTATAAAATAAAGTCTGTCTGGGTAACACTTGCTGAGCAGATTTCCTGTATGACAAAGTATATATCAAAACTAACATTGTTAGTGTAACCATCAAATATTGATACTCCTGTATTTTAGACTATGTGCATCCTTCAGTCTAGACTTGTCAAATATAAGTGTTTCATTTTGCATTTGATTTCTAATAGAGCAACGCTTATGTGTTTTAGTTCATTTAACAGAGTTACACTTGGTGATGGGCAAACCTCTTGGGTCTGCAAAACTGTTAGAAATCTCATGACAATGCATTTTTTTCTTCATTGTGTTTTTGGCACTACTGAAGAGGGTGCATTCAGAAATATGGTGTGGGGAGGGAAGAAAAGGAGGGTTGGGGCACTTTCAGTTAAGGTTGTAAATGAATTATCTTTTTCCTAACTAACTCTCACACGATTAATACTCTTAATTCTGGAAAAGTAACTGATAAAAGTGAAACCTTAATGCATTTAGTAAAAGCCCCTTTTTATTGCTTTATTTCTTTCAACAGATTTAAATAACACTCTCACTGTAGTCAAAAACAAGATTGTCTATTGTTTAAATGTAGTTTTCTATTTAGGTTCTTCTATCATGCAGAACATGATGGTATGTGAGCAATTTATGGATGAAAACATTAAAAAACTCCAAGATGGCTTACCTCAACTAATCAAGAGTTCTCTCCTCATTTCTCATACCTCCTGTACAAGAGTTATCTAATTTTTCATACCTCTTGTACAAAGTTATCATCGCTTCCTCCTCTGAGTGCAGTTGCTAATAGGTTATGAGCTACTTTGTGGGAAAGCAAGGTGCAAAAAATTGGGTTTCTCTTTAGTCCAGAAAACTGTGGGTAGATGGCCATTTTTAATCCCTGTGGAAGTGAATTCCATAAGCTCTGGTTAGCTACCACAAGCCCTGTGTTCTCTGCACATGAGTTTCATAATCAAGCTACACAGTTCCATTGCTCCTGAAGAGTGGTCCTCCAGCTGATGGTGAGTGCCTTGTCCCTTCACATGTCATGGGGCCAACCACCTGAATTTTCTGAAAACGAAGACCAAGTCTTCAAACTTGATGTAATGTTTTGTATGTAGCCAACAGAGTGAACAGCAGACTGTGATCACATGCTAAATGTAGTCTATCCTGCTGAGGAATGGAAATGTCACATTCTTTATTAATTCCAGGTAATTTTGTTAAGTATGACTTAACTGGATTTGTCCAACACATTTTTTTTAAAATTTTGAGTGAGAATAGAAGTGTGTGTGTCCAAACCCAATTAACCATTGTTCAGGATAGTCCCTATGTTAACTGTAGATGATAGAAAGGATGAGGGGGCATTGTGGCCATTGCTATGTAAAAACCAAGTGAGACTGAAGAGTCTAGAAGGACTCCTTGACTACCTTTTTGACCTCGGGGTCAGATGTTCTCAAGTGTAGGAGATAGCATAGTGGTGGAAAACTCTTCAAAATGTTAAACCAAACCCAATGAAGATGGAGGTTAAGGCCAATTCTTCCTCATCCATGTGCTGATCCTGGTCCCACATTGGGATAGTTTGAAGGGTTTGAGATACAAAATGAAGACCTGAGCGTCATCAGTGCTACCAACTGAGCCCATAGAATGTAACTGTTCCTTCCAGCACCTGGATGTAGACCATTAATATGTCAGGAGCTAACACAAATTAATTCAGGCAGTTTTATTCCAAATGTGCAATATAATGTGTCCATAGCATAAATCTGAAATTCCACCAATGTTTAACAATATAAACTCTATATTTGATTATGTGTGTGATCTGTTTTTTAAATAAATACATGGAAATACAGGGTGAGTTCCTCAACTTCCAGCTGATTCTGCCCACATGGGGGAAATTTTTACTCACACGGAGTCACTGAACTCAGGATAAGGGTGTCAAGGTATGATTCCCCACTCTGAACCTTAGCATCCAAAGGATGGGATACCTGCATGAACCCCTCAAAGCTTAATTACTAGCTTAGAAATGATAGAGCTGCCACCACCCAAAAATATAGTGTTTTGGGACACTTTCTGGCCCCCAAACCCTTCCCTAGGGACCCCAAGACCCAAAACCCCTTGGGTCTCACAACAAAGGAAAATAAACCATTCCCCCCTCCTTTCTTCCTCTCAGATTCTCCCCTCCCTGGGTAACACTGGGAGATCCCTGTGATTCAACTCCTTGAATCTTAAAACAGAGAGGAAATTCACCTTCTCCCCCTTCTCTCCCCCTCCCAGAGTCTCCCTAAGAGAGAGACAGTGATCCTAACACAGAGAGAAATCAGGCTTTTCCTCCCCCCCTCTCCTTTCTCCCACCAATTCCCTGGTGAGTCCAGACCCCCTCCCCTTGGGTCTTACACAAGAAATAAAAAAAGAATCAATCAGGTTCTTAAAAAGAAAAGCTTTTAATAAAAGAAAGAAAAAAAGTAAAAATTGTCTCTGTAAAATCAAGATGGAAAATGTTACAAGGTCTTTCAACTTATAGAAACTAGAGAGAATCCTCCCCCCAGAGCACAAATACAAGTTGCAGCAAACAGAGATACAATCCTTCCAGCAAAATACACATTTGCAAATAAAGAAAACAACCAAAGGACTAAACCACCTTTCTAACTGGTACTTACTAAATTGAACAAACGAGACTGTTTCAGAAAATTGGAGTCTGTATACATGTCTGGTCCCTCTCAGAACCCAAAGAAAACAAAAAAAATACCCAAAAAACACAAACAAAGGCTTCCCTCCACTGAAATTTGAAAGTATCTTGTCTCCTGATTGGTCCTCTGGTCAGGTGTTCCAGGTTTACTGAGCTAGTTAACCCTTTACAGGTAAAAGAGACATTAACCCTTAACCATCTGTTTATGACAAAGAGTTTGAGGAGTTAGCCTTCCAAACCAGAACCCATGATTTTACATTGACATAAAAATACTTACAAACACTGAAATCCGTATGATGCTTGCAACAATGTATTTTTCTGTGCAATAGCCTATCAGAAAAATTAAGGAATTTGTTCATTTTTTATTTTAAAATATCTTGTATGGTTGGAGAGTAGTTCAGATTAATGAGTAGGGCTGGTTGGAAAAATAATTGTATATATTTTGTCATGTTACCTTATGAAACCTGAGATTATCACAAAAACACAAGACTCCAGGTGTGGGAGCTTTAACAGAAACACTAAATATTGCAAGACTCATGGTAATGCATTGTTGTATTGCACTATAAATTTAAATAATTGGCATGTGCTCAGTTCCTGTGCATGAGGACTTTTCACTTCTTCTAAGGCAAAAATAAACATTTTTCTGCCTCCAAACTCAGCTTTGAGACTTTCCAGTATGGATCTTTGGTTACATCCTTTGTGGTGCTGTTTTTATAAATTTAATTTTGATATTGAAAGTCTTCTGAAATTGTTGACTCTTCAGTGAGTTCAGTTCAGCACAAGGATTTAATTGTGGGTATGTATTTGGTTTTTCTATTGAGTAGGACCAATTAGCTGATCATTCATAGAATAAAATGTTGCCTTCTTTCTATTCTCCAGCCTTTGTTTTCAGGTATCTGGCTGTTGCATTTTGCCAAAATACTCAGGGTCCAACTGATCACTATATTTGGGGTTGGGAAGAAATTTCCCCCTGGGTTAGATTGGCAGACACTCTGGAGTTTTTCATCTTCTTATGCAGCGTGGAGCCTGGGTCACTTGCAGGTTTACGGTAAGTAAATAATGGAGTCTCTGAAACTTGAAGTCTTTAAACCATGATTAGAGGACTTCAGTAATTCAGTCAGAGGTTATGGGTCTCTTACAGGAATAGATGGGTAAGTTGTAGCCTGAAATGTGCATGATAATCCCTTCTGGCCTTAAAGTCTAAGGATCTTTGAAGTGTGAGGAAGTGATCTATTCCATAATGATTGTGGAGTTATTTGTTCTTTCTCTCTCTAGGATTGCTTTGTCCCCTGATGTCAGTTAGATGTACTTCTCAAGTTACATTTAATAATTTGTTAGAACAGATGCTATTTTGATTGTAATTGGTCTCTTATTTAAAAATTATTGAGCATTAAGTTCAACTCTCCAGTTCACCCAAAACCATCCAGACAGCGTCTGTATCAAATTATTTTCTTTCATTGGGGAAAAAATGTGGGTGTGCATTTAGGGAATTTAGTTATAGTCCCTCCTATAATTGTTCCATCAATGTCATTACTTTGATCTGCCGTTTTGTTACCCAGTCAGCTAGTTCTGAAAGAGCCTTTTGTAGCTCTTCGCAATCTGCCTGGGACTTAACTATCTTTAGTAGTTTTGTATCGTCTGCAATTTTTTCCACCTCACTGTTTACCCCTATTTCCAGGTAATTTGAATAGGACTGGTCCCAGTACAGACCCCAGGAGACACAACTATTTACCTGTCTCCATTATGAAAACTGACGATTTATGCCTACTCTGTTTCCTAGCTTTTAACGAGTTACCAATCCATGAGAGAACCTTTCCTCTTATCCAATGACTGCTTATTTTGCTTAAGAGCCTTTGTCAAAGGCTTTCTTAAAGTCTAAGGACAGTATATTCACTGGATCCCCCTTGTCCACATGCTTGTTGATGCCCTCAAAGAATTCTAGTAGATTAGTGAGGCATGATTTTCCTTTACAAAAACCATGTTGACTCTTCCCAACAATTTATGTTAATCTGTGTCTGACCGTTTTGTTCTTTACTATAGTTTCAACCAGTTTACCTGGTATTGAAGTCAGGCTTACCAGCCTGTAATTGCCAGGATTGCCTCTGGAGCCCTTTTTTAAAAAATTGGAGTCGCCTTACCTATCCTCCAGTCATTTGGTACAGAAGCTGATTTAAATAATAGGTTACAAACTACAGTTCTGCAATTTCACATTTGAGTTCCTTCAGAACTCTTAGGCGAATACCATCTGGTCCTGGTGACTTGTTACTGTTTTGTTTACCAATTTGTTCCAAAACCTCCTCAACTGACACCTCAATCTGGGAGAGTTCCTCAGATTTGTCACCTAAAAAGAATGGCTCAGGTTTGGGAATCTCCCTCAGCACCTCAGCTGTGAAGACCGGTGCAAAGAATTCATTTAGTTTCTCCTCAATGGCCTTATCATCCTTGACTGATCCTTTAGCATCTCGACCATCCAGTGGCCCCACTACTTGTTTAACAGGCTTCCTGCTTCTGATATACTTAAAATTTGTTTTTGCTATGGATTTTTGAGTCTTTGGTTAGCTGTTCTTCAAAATCTTTTTTGGCCTTCCTAGTTATATTTTTACACTTCATTTGGCAGAGTTTATGCTCCTTTCTATTTTTCCTCATTAGGATTTAACTTCCACTTTTTAAAGGATGCCTTTTTGTGTCGCTCTGCTTCTTTTATTTTGAGGTTTAGCCACAGTGGCACTTTTCTGATTCTCTGTTTTTTAATTTGGGGTATACATTTAAGTTGAGCCTCTTATGGTGTCTTTAAAAAATTTCCATTCAGCTTGAAGGGATTTCACTTTTGGTGCTGTACCTTTTTAATTTCTGTTTAACCTCTGCATTTTTGTGTACTCTCCCTTTCTGAAATTACATGCTACAGTGTTGGGCTGCTGTGGTGATTTCTCCAACAAAGGGATGTTAAAGTTAATTATATTATGGTCACTGTTACCAAATGGTCCAGCTATATTCACCTCTTGGACCAGATCCTGTGCTCCACTTAGGACTAAATTAATAATTGCATCTCCTCTTGTGAGTTCCAGGACTAGCTGTTCCAAGAAGCAGTCATTTCAGGTGTCAAGAAAGTTTAGAGGGCATGAGATGAGAGAAACAGAGGGAGAACCACTACCATTTATTGATCAATAAAGAAAAATCTCAGGAAATAATCTGTGAGTGTCCAATGTGATGAAACTTTTTTTCCTCCATATTCCAATTATTTTTTAAAGGACATTTCAAAATAGACCGGTTATATCATCCCAAGTGTTTCAGAAAAGATCTAAATGAATCATTTTATTTCCCAAAATGCCTTAGTCCTTCCACAAACCCTGTGATTCTACCTTCCATCTCCTGAATTTCCCCCAATGCATCTCCTAATATTCTGATTGCTCAGAAATCAGAGCACCAATGGAATTTTTCTTCCAAAGCCCCAGTTGCATTTTGATACACTATGTATTAAAAGCAACTTTTGATTAAATCTGTGTTTTCATGTTTGCTGACTGAACAGGGAGAATTGTATCAAATGATTTATCATGTGCCATTAGAGGTTAAGTATAACCTCTCAGTTGTGCTGTTGTATAACTTTCCCATTTCCTAACCCCATCCCTAGCACCTCAGGAAACAAAGTAACATGTAATCACATTATATATGGCTGAGATGCTGATAAATTATTTCACTGCCATAGAACTTGCCTGGTATTGTTGTTCCACTGTTCATTAGAATATGTAATCAAACTAATGCATTATACATCTGTCAAGATGTTGATTAATACTTGTACTCTTATGAAGTATGCACATGAACATCACAGCATAATACAATACTCCATATGGATGCATGACATTAATACAAACAGTTAAATCATGGACTGGGATTTTCAAAAGAACCTAATACAAGATACTTGACACTAATACAAGATGTTGCTTTTGACATACACATATTTAGCTTGCAGGCTTCCTACTATCAGAATGCCCACACTAGATATCAGAGGAGTAGCTGTGTTAGTCTGGATCTGTAAAAGCAGCAAAGAGTCCTGTGGCACCTTATAGATTAACAGACGTATTGGAGCATGAGTCTTCGTGGGTGAATACCTACTTCGTCGGATGCACACTAGATATGTGCCTGCAAACAGTACCCGGTACATGTAGAAAATTTTTACACAGTTGTAGCTTCTGTCTTGTTCATAGTCCATGGGTCATGGAGCTCTTTTTCTGGTGGACTCACTGTATGGTTTGGCCCAGCTCCTGAAAGAAATAATGCAAAAATTGTATTTAGAAATTCTTTGGCCATTCTCAATGATTTGAGGCTCCACATAGCACATCATCTTATTATCAAGTGTATTTTGACTTTGTCCAAAGGCAGTACTCCATTTGAGTAAGATGTGTTGGGGAACCATAATAGTAAGGACACTTGCCCTGGGGCATTTCCTGGGGTTCATCATTAGACTTTGTCCAGAGCAGTGTGCTAGGCAATCTGTGCACCCTGGAGACCTGCATAAATTTTTTTCACACCCTTCTGCCTGACTCTGAAGTTGAGTGTCTGTCTAACTCATCCATATCAGGCTATCTCTTCTATAGGATCCTTCCTGGTATATTTCAGACTGGACTTCATGCAGACAGTAGTGCAAGGCCATTATAAACCCCCAAATCACACAATTTCTCCAAAGCACTATATTCACCTTAAGTCTATGTTCTAAAACACTAAAGCAAGCTGAAAGGCCAACAATTGCATGACATTGTTGGTTGTACTTATTGTCCTTGCAATGGTCCCACATAGTGGCCTGTATCTAAAAATATAAATGTTATCTTTAGTATACTTCTGAAAGAAGGTGGATAAATATAAATCAGCAGACTCCTTCTGTCTGGCATGTTTAGCTATAGAAATCAGGCCTTTGTTCTTGTAACAATTAGTGTGTATTTTAGTGTAAGGAATCTCATTGTCACACTGACAGTTTGTAATTACAGTGAACTGGTGCAGAAAATGGTTCTTCAAAAATGTATACAGCTAATCAGATTCAAACAAATACTTGAGAAGCTGCTGTTGTGGTCAATGTTTAACTGGAAGATAAAAATAATAATGGTTTATATATAGGCAAAGGTTTCATTTTGATGTGACAATACTTGAGTAACCAAGTGTATCATAGAATCATAGAATACCAGGGTTGGAAGGGACCTTAGGAGGTCATCTAGTCCAACCCCCTGCTCAAAGCAGGACCAATCCCCAGACAGATTTTTGCCCCAGGTCCCTAAATGGCCCCCTCAAGGATTGAACTCACTACCTTGGATTTAGCAGGCCAGTGCTCAAACCACTGAGTATAATGTAAATGAAATAAGAATTAATTTCTAAAGCAGATTATGGCACCCATAGCTGAACTAGAGAAGATAAGGAATTCTTTAATCTTACCTTGAAAACTGTAAAATTGATTGTGCAAGACAATCACTTCACAGGCGTCACCGTGCCTCAGGAGGTCACAGCTGAGAATACCAGATTCAGGACAAACTACTGAGAAATAGGGTAAACTCACCCCAATTTTCTGGTTATTCTACTGGTAGATATATCAACCCAGTAACAAAAGTAAACTTCTGTCTCACCACACTGGTTAACAAGAAGTCAAAAATGCAGTCTCCTTAGGTTTTCCAGCACTTATTGCACCACTCACATACTAGACCAGGGATCGGCAACCTTTGGCACGTGGCCTGTCAGGGAAATCTGCTGGTGGGCTGGGACAGTTTGTTTACCTGAAGCATCTGCAGGTTTGGCTGATTGCAGCTCCCACTGGCCGCGGTTCACCGTTCCAGGCCAATGGGGGCTGCGGGAAGCAGCGGCCAGCACATCTCTCGGTTCGCACCACTTCCCGCAGCCCCCATTGGCCTGGAATGGCAAACTGTGGCCAGTGGAAGCTGTGATCGGCCGAACCTGCAGACGCTTCAGGTAAACAAACCGTCCCAGCCTGCCAGCGGATTTCCTTGATGGGCCATGTGCCAAAGGTTGCTGATCACTGTATTAGACTCTATAATCAGTGGTTATTGAAAACCAAGAGATCAGCCACATAGCCAGGTCAATATACAACTCAGCTCTTACCCAATAACAACACTATTGCCAATCCTTTAGTAACTAAAATCTAAAGGTTTATTTATAAGAGAAAAGGAGAAGATAGTTTAAAATGGTTAAGAAAATCATATACATATAAGTGATTGCAAAGTTCTTATATCAAATTTGAATAAATGGCTAATTTGCGAAAGTCTCTCTGAATACAACTTGGGGATTATCAGCCCTTGTTAAGAGCTTCCTTGGTAGAAATCCAGTCCAGAGAAATGATATGGAGATTTTCCAGGGTCTTTTATATCCTTTGCCATGTGGATAGAATTTTACTGTCCCAAACAAAGCCCACAGTGAATTTTGTGGAAAAGTATAGGCACCAGATGGAGTCCAGAGTCACATGAGTGAGTCACATGC